>NC_141072.1:11275015-11875015 GCF_041138505.1 Cibotium barometz | reverse complement strand
ATTTTGACACCTAGGTAAGGAAGGTGAGTCCCTTCAATGCTCACATAAGATGAAGAGTTGAAAATGTACAAGGTTTAATAGTAAAAAGCTATGAGTAATATAAAAATATGAGATATTTTGAGTGTAAGGATTCCATTTTTGACACATCAGTAAGGAAAAGGAGTGCCTTCAATGAGGCACCTAAATCACATGCTTGAATGAGTTTTAAACTCATAAAAATTGAGATATTTCATCTCTCCTCTCTCCTCATTCAAGTCTAGTTCTAAAAAGTTAGCTTAACTGACTTAAAAATGGTCAAAAAGTGACCAAACTGACTTGGAAAATTCTAGAATCAGTTTGTTTGGTTAGGAGCTCAATTTTTCCTATAAATAGAAGCCTCCCCTTGTTGAAAATATATAGTGTCTTATGCATTGTTACTCTACTCCACCTAAGCCAAGAACTGTGAATTCTTTAATAATTCACTAGTTTTTGACACTTCTCTCTTTCTTCAATCCCCATTGGTGGCTCCATCAATATACTAAACCAATTAATTGGTTGAGGGCCTCTACCGTGAACAAAGAATCTAGCAATTTATAAGGTAAGTATGATGAATTTTGATATTTTCTATAATTTCTCAATGTTTCTCTCTTCTCAACCCCTCTCAAGCTTGAGAAGCTTAATTGGTATGGTTTTTGAATGCTATTGAAGTTAATTGATTAATGATAGTAAAGAATTACATAAAATTTCATTTATGTTTATATCTAATGGTTTTTTCTCTCTCACTTAAGAAATGGTCATACTTATGACCCATTCTCAATCCAAATGAAGCTTTTCATAAAGCTTTTCCTTAATCCAAGATTAATCTATGTTGAAAATAAATTAATAGTTTTTTTATCGATGATTTTAGTTTATGATTATTTTTTATTTAATCCATTAAGGATTAATGATCCAATTAGGGATCATTCTAATCATTCCCTTAAAGATAAGCCTTATCTTTTAAAATAATTGAGATTTATCAGTTATAGTAGCGGAGCTATGGCAAAATTTTATAAAAATTTACACATAAAATAATTTCATTCAAAGCATGAAAAGAGGATTTCCTACCATATTCTAAGAATTATCATCCTAGATTAATTGAAAGAAATTCATTGTAATCATGGAAAAAATAAAATTTTATATTATGCATAAAAGATAAATTTTTATATCAAAAGTATTACTTCTATTATTTTTATTTTTATGCATAGAAGTATGCATAATGGATAAATTTTTATATCAAAAGTGTTACTTTTATCATTCTTATTTTTATGCATAGAAGTATGCATAATGGATAAAGTTTTATATCAAAAGTATTACTTTTATCATTTTTATTTTTATGCATAGAAGTATGCATAATGGATAAATTTTTATATCAAAAGTGTTACTTTTATCATTCTTCTTTTTATGCATAGAAGTATGCATAATGGATAAATTTTTATATCAAAAGTATTACTTTTATCATTTTTATTTTTATGCATAGAAGTATGCATAATGGATAAATTTTTATATCAAAAGTGTTACTTTTAGCATAATTGAATTTCATACATAGAGATATGCACAAAAGATGAATATTTTATTATAAAATTATAAAGAAAAAAATGATTATTTTATTATAAAAATGTTATTTTCATCATATTAAATTTCGTGCATAGAAATTAAAAAAATAAATAAATTATTATTTTATTGTAAAAATATTACCCAAAAAATGATTATTTTAAAAGTGTTGCTTTTATCACAATTGAAATTCTTGCATAGAGGTATGCATAAAGGATAAGTTAGGATGTGATAAGAAGTGTATGAGATCTGATAAGAGGTGTATGAGATGTGATAAGATGAGATAAGATGTATATGAGATAAGTTAAGATGTGATAAGATGAGTTAAGATGTGATAAGAGGTGTATGAGATGTGATAAGATGAGATAAGATGTATATGAGATGAGTTAGGATGTGATAAGATGAGATAAGATGCATATGAGATAAGTTAGGATGTGATAAGATGAGTTAAGATGTGATAAGAGGTGTATGAGATGTGATAAGAGGTGTATTAGATGTGATAAGATGAGATAAGATATATATGAGATGAGTTAGGATGTGATAAGATGAGATAAGATGCATATGAGATAAGTTAGGATGTGATAAGATGAGTTAAGATGTGATAAGAGGTGTATGAGATGTGATAAGAGGCGATAAGATGAGTTAGGATGTGATAAGATGAGATAAGATGCATATGAGATAAGTTAGGATGTGATAAGATGAGTTAAGATGTGATAAGAGGTGTATGAGATGTGATAAGAGGTGTATGAGATGTGATAAGATGAGATAAGATGTATATGAGATGAGTTAGGATGTGATGATAAGATGAGTTAAGATGTGATAAGATGTGTATGGGATGAGATAAGAAGTGTATGTGATAAGATAAGATGTATATGGGTTGTCATAAGGCGAGAATGGATGTGATGTAAAAGAATAGATGTGAAGGTGTATGGGGCTATATGAATGGGAAGGGAAAAAAATAGATGTATGTATGTGGAGTATGGATGTGAATGTGCATGTAAATGTGGATGTATGGATGAAGGTGCATGAATGTGCATGTAGATGTAGATGTACGAATGAGGATGTGGATGTATGCATATGGATGTGTATGTATGGATATATGCATGTGGATGTGTATGTATGGATGTATGTATGTGGATGTGGATGTATGAGTAAGGATGTGAAAATGGATGTATGCATGGATGTGTATGAAGAATAATGAAGGTGAATGTGTATGGAAAATAATGTGTCGTTGATATGAATGAATGGATGAGAATGAGTACATATGAAGGGAATGTGGAATAAGTAATGTGGATTGAGGAGGGATAATGTGGAAAGACGGAGTTCGATATAGAAAGTGTATTTTGTGACTGTTTGTAAATGACTATTTTATGTCAAGAATGCTGGGGAAGCATTTTGACTGTCTTATGGATTAAGGTCATGGTGACCTAACTAATAAAGTTGCAACTGCTGCTGAGACGGAGAGTCAATGGATGATGTCTCACGTAGCAAGGTCGACCGAGGTCTTGACCAACCTCGGTTCGATTAAAATGGTGCGCTTCCGGTACGGTGGATGAGGGGCCAAGGAAGCGGCCTATGAGTGAAGCACTAGGTCACCTGCGAGCGAAGGATCCTAGAGGGTACTGACCATACAGTACTCGGGCTCTGGGTCGCCCAGGATACCCACGCGTGCATCGAGGAAGATATTGGAACAAGGAGTAAGAGTTGTTTTCTAAAACCGGGCATGGATCTGGTTGACTGACCTTGCTGGTCCTCAACGGATGAGTCCATGGCTCTTTTATATGGATCTGTTGGTTGATCTTGCTGATCTTCAACGAGAGTCCATCTTGATAAGTGATTGTATTACCGAGTATTATGAGCTAGGAACTATTGAAAAGGCCCCTGAGTGGACAGGTGGTGAGCGTTCTAGTTGCCAATGATGCCATAGATACTCTGATGAAGGAATGATGGGAAATTGAATCAACCGGATAAATTGGAAGATTGTGATCAGTGATACTATGGTTTCATTAATTGTTTTAAAGTTAGCTGATGTTGAGAAAAAGGCAATTTCATATTGGGTGTGTAAGTGGTGTGACTAGTTTTATGTTTGCATGAACTTTTGGCTAGGGGACCTTGGAACTCTTTTCCCTGGTACCCGGGACAAAACCTAACCAAATTCCTAATTGGATCCCATCACTACAGTGGTTGGGCGGTTGGCTAACCCATGGGATCGGCGGGATGGGGTTAGGCTGGACTGATGGATCCGTAAATCGAGACTCAACTTTTGTTATTACGATAGATAAAGTAAATCTCGGACAGTAATTGTTCTATGGATAGGAATCAACGGCTGTGCCTCTTGAATGGGGAAAAAAGCGTTGATCCCAATGATCCAAGTGCAAGTTTTTTCCTTGATCTAATCAAGTATCTTGAAGATGTAATTGGGTCAGCTTGATCAGAAATGATCTTGACTACGTTAGAGTAAAAAGTTTTCCTGGTGGAATCACCCGTGCTTTCCGATAAACGAAGTTTTTCCGGGTTCGGTTTTGGAACAACCGACGGATTAGTCTCTTATCCGGACATCCGTGGGTGAGGCCCCAAATGTGGGACCCGTGTCCCGTACAAGAAGTGCTACTTCCGCTGCCAGTATCCTGAATCCATTGCTCGGTGGGAATAGGGATCTCACAACAATGACCAGAGTGCGGGATACTCAATCAAGTCGTCAAAAGATGAATCATCCCCATGCAAATAATATACCAAACCATCCATGCTGATGTAGCCAAGCGATGAAGTGATGAAAACACTGTGTGTGGACCACCTAGACCATCTGGCACATATTTGTTCCTCATCAAACAAATGTCGAAAATGCCTAGGCATCAAACTGTGAAGCTCGAACATCTGATACTGGCATGAATATGCTGCCTTAGGCTAGCAAGATGTTGACGAGCGAGGAAGTAGAGGCCTAAGCCTCGAAATGCCAAAGGCATGTGTGAACTCTGTAAAAGATATGGATAGAGCACATGACACGAGAAGGCAAATGATAAGAGCAATCATAGAGCCATGATGACATGAGCGGCTCCCTTAAGATCACAATCAAAAATTTTATCAGAATGATGTTGATGACAATGTGAATTCTCCACCATGGTGTGATCAAATGAAGGATAAAATTAAAAGTAACAACCCATGGCTATGTGTGAGCACTACCAAAAGCATACGCACCAAAACACAGTGCACAACAAGTGTGAACACACCTCTCAAACACAGTGCACAACAAGTGTGAACACACCTCTCAAACACAAGGCATGTCACGTAGGCTGTAACACCTGTGTGACCGACGGCGGCAGACCGGGTGGCTATATCCGGGGTTCAGTGGGAGAGGACACCCATGCGGAGTCATGGGCAGCCAGGCTAGTGTGGATGACAGGCCACACACTATATAGCCTGGGGGATGAGGGGCTGTGAGATCCCTGTTCCCACTGAGCAACGGATTCAGGATACTGGCAGCGGAAGTAACACATCATGCGCGGGTAGGGGTCTCACACTCGGGGCCTCGCCCACGAATATCCGGACAAGAGACTAATCCGTCGGTTTGTCCAAAACCGAAACCGGAAAAACTTCCTTTACCCGGAAAGCATGGGCGATTCCACCAGGATAACTCTTTACTCTAACGTAGTCAAGATCATTACGGATCAACTGATCTGACTGCACCTCTAACGGTACTTGGTCAAATCAAGGAAGAAACTTGCACTTGGATCATTGGGATCAACGCTTTTTTCCCCATCAAGAGGCACAGCCGTTGATTCCTATCCATAGAACAATTTCTATCCGGGATTTACTTCATCTATCGTAATAATAGAAATTAAATCTCGATTTACGGATCCATCAGTCCAGCCTAACCCCATCCGATCCCATGGGTTAGCCAACCGCCCAACCACTGTAGTGATGGGATCCAATTTTGGAATTTGGTTAGGTTTTGTCCCGGGTACCAAGGAAAAGAGTTCCAAGGCCCCCTAGCCGGAAGTTCATGCAAACATAGAACTAGTCACACCACTTACACACCCAATATGAAATTGCCTTTTTCTTAGCATCAACTAACTTTAAAACAATCCTTTAATGAAACCATAGTACCACTGATCATAATCTTCCAATTTATCCGGTTGATTCATAATTTCCCATCATTCCTTCATCAGAGTATCTATGGCATCATTGGCAACTAGAACGCTCACCACCTGTCCACACAGGGGGCCTTTTCAATAGTTCCTAGCCCATAATACTCGGCAATATAATCACTTATAAAAATCAAGATGGACTCTCGTTGAAGATCAGCAAGATCAACCAACAGATCCATATAAAGAGCCATGGACTCATCCATTGAAGACCAGCAAGGTCAATCAACCAGATCCATGCCCGGTTTCACAAAACAACTCTTACTCCTTGTTCCAATATCTTCCTCGACGCACGCGTGGGTATCCTGGGCGACCCAGAGCCCGAGCACCGTATGGTCAGCACCCTCTAGGATCCTTCGCAGGTGACCTAGCGCTTCACTCATAGGCCGCTTCCTTGGTCCCTCATCCACCGTACCGGAAGCTCACCATTTAAATCGAACCGAGGCTGGTCAAGACCTCGGTCGACCTTGCTACGCGAGACGTCCTCCATTGACTCTCCGTCAGCAGTTGCAACTTTAACAGTTAGGTCTTCATGACCTTAATCCACAAGATGGTCAAAATGCTTCCCCAGCATTCTTGACATAAAACAGTCATTTACAAACAGTCACAAAATACAGTTTCTAAATCAAACTCTTGTCTTTCCACATTATCCCTCCTTAGTCCACATTACTTATTCCACATTCCATTCAATGTGTACTCATTCTCATCCATTTCCTCATCTCGACGACACATTAATTCACATTCACATTCATACATCCACATTTACATGGATACATCCATTTTCACATCCTCATTTATACATCCACATCCCATATCCACATTCATACATACACATCC
Source organism: Cibotium barometz (assembly GCF_041138505.1). NCBI lineage: Eukaryota > Viridiplantae > Streptophyta > Polypodiopsida > Cyatheales > Cibotiaceae > Cibotium > Cibotium barometz. The sequence continues at coordinate 11,868,467 of NC_141072.1, read as the reverse complement.
ATATCCACATCCATACATCCACATTCACATTCACATCCACATTCACATCCTCATTTATACATCCACATCCACATCCATATTCACATCCATACATCCACATCTACATGCATACCTCCATTTTCACATCCTCATTTATACATCCACATCCACATTCCCATTCACATCTATACATTCACATCTACATCCACATACATACATACATCCACATCCACATTCCCATTCACATCTATACATCCACATCTACATCCACATTCACATCTATGCATATACATCTTCATGCATACATCCATTTTCACATTCATACATCCACTTTCACATTCATACATCCATACTCCCATCTCCACATCCACACATCCACATACATACATCCACATCCACATTCCCATTCACATCTATACATCCACATCTACATCCACATTCACATCTATGCATATACATCTTCATGCATACATCCATTTTCACATTCATACATCCACTTTCACATTCATACATCCATACTCCCATCTCCACATCCACACATCCACATACATACATCCACATCCACATTCCCATTCACATCTATACATCCACATCTACATCCACATTCACATCTATGCATATACATCTTCATGCATACATCCATTTTCACATTCATACATCCACTTTCACATTCATACATCCATACTCCCATCTCCACATCCACACATCCACATACATACATCCATTTTCACATTCCCATTCATGTAACCCCATATGTCTTCACATCTAATCTTTTACATCACATCCATTCTCGCCCTATCACAACCCATATACATCCTATTCTATCACATACACTTCTTACCTCATCCCATACACATCTTATCACATCCTATCACTTTCCATACGCATCTTATCAATTCTTATCACATCTCATACATCTCTTATCACATCTTATCACATTTCATATCTTTAAAAAAAAAAAAAGAGAATTCTTATATTTAATATAAGATTTCTCTACACATTTATTTATACATAAATTCCATTTAAGGAGACTAACACTTTCAAAATTAAAATCAATCTTTTATGCATCTTCTTATGCATAAATTCAGTTTGGTAGGAAATTACACTTTTAGAATAAAAGAATTTCTCTTATGCATCTAAGTTAAGCATAAAATCCATTTATGAGGAAAATCACACTTTTAGTATAAAAAGAATATCTTTTATGCATACCTATATGCATGAAATCCAATATGATAAAAGTAACACTTTTGATATAAAAATTTTTCCTTTATGCATACTTCTATGCATGAAAATTAAAAATGATAAAAGTAACACTTTTGATATAAAAATTTTTCCTTTATGCATACTTCTATGCATGAAAATTAAAAATGATAAAAGTAACACTTTTGATATAAAAATTTTTCCTTTATGCATAATATTAAAATTCAATTTCTCCATGATTGTAATGAAATTCTTTCAATTAATCTAGGATGATAATTCCTAGAATATGGTAGGAAGTCCTCTTTTTATGCTTTGAATGAGATTATTTTATGCATAATTTTTATAAAAATTTTGTCATAGCTCCGCTGCTATGACTGATAAATCTCAATTTTTCTAAGGGATAATGCTTATCATTAAGGAATAATTAAAATAATCTCTAATTGGATTATTAATCCATAATGGATTGAATCATTAATATACATAAACTAAAAGCATAGAAAAAAGCCAATAATTTGGCCTCAAGCATAGCTTAATCTTGGGTTAAGGAAAAGCTTGATTTGGATTGAGAATGGGTCATGAGTATGACCATTTCTTGAGTGAGAGAGGGAATTTACATAAAAATCATTAGAATTTAAACATAAATGAAAATTAACTTCAATAGTATTATGTAACTCTTCACTACTATTCAAACTTCATTAGCATTTAAAAAAAAACCATACCAATTAAACTTCTCAAGCTTGAGAGGGGTTGAGAAGAGAGAAACATTGAGAAATTATAGAAAGATCAATACTCACTAATTACCTTACAAATTGCTTGATTCTTTGTTCACGGTAGAGGCCCCCAACCAATCAATTGGTTAAGTATGTTGATGGAGCCACTAATGGGGATTGAAGAAAGAGGGAAGCTCCAAAAACTAGTGAATTATTAAATGAATTCACAGTTCTTGGCTTAGGTGGAGTAGAGTAACGATGCATAAACACTATATATTTTTCAATAAGGGGGAGGCTTCTATTTATAGGAAAAATTGAGCTCCTAACCAAACAAACTGATTCTAGAATTTTCTAAATCAGTTTGGTCAATATTTGACCATTTTTAGGTCAGTTAAGCTAACTTTTTGGAACTAGACTTAAATGAGGAGAGAGGAGAGATGAAATATCTCAATTTTTATGAGTTTAAAACTCATTCAAGCATGTGAAATATGCACCTCCTTTAAAGAACTCTCTTTCCTTACATATGTGTCATAATGGAATCATTTTAATATTGCTCATAGTTTTTTACTAATAAACCTTGTACATTTTCAACTCTTCATCTTATGTGAAATATGCACATCCTTTAAAGAACTCCCCTTCCTTACATATGTGTCATAATGGAATCATTTTAATATTGCTCATAGTTTTTTACTAATAAACCTTGTACATTTTCAACTCTTCATCTTATGTGAGCATTTAAGGGACTCCCCTTCCTTACATATGTGTCATAATAAAATCATTATTCCCAAAATATCTCATATTTTTAATATTGCTCATAGTTTTTTACTAATAAACCTTGTACATTTTCAACTCTTCACCTTATGTGAGCATTTACTCATTTTTGGGTATCTTCTTTTTTACAAATTGGATTTATCTACTCCCTACACATGGATTGATGCTATTGGCCCATAGGAACCTTAATTGGACCATAGTCTAAAGATTTCTGAAAATCTAGACCCTTAGACTAAGGTTCTTTATACCTATTTCCAATTAATTCCAATTGCACATTGGAAAATTCTTTTTGAACTCCTGTTTCAGGGGAACTCATCTGAATTATAAGAGATATTTTTCTATCCAAAAATATTCAAAATCTGAATATTCTCTCTCTAGAATATTTTCTCTCTCTAGGCTAAAATAGTTAGAAACAAGGTCTTTATATTTCTGAAGAAGGGTTGATTACAGGGGAAGATACTAGACATCAAAAAGGGGTTGGGAGAGGAATCTTACATTCTACCCCACTTAAAAAACGCGAGATGCCCTCATCTCGTAAACTGGGGGTAATTTCGCAAGATTCACGAATATGAGACTTAGAGAAAAATTTTAATCAAGATTAACCACCAAGATAAGTCTTAAAGAGAGCAAGATTCAAAATACGAACAAGATTTAAACTTTATTCATTCTCGGAACTTATACATTAAAGATAGAGGAACTCTTTACACTTCCATAAGCCCGTCCATCATATGGTCACAAAAGCAGTCCTCACAAGCTGCACAAGTATAAGGTAACTCATCTATGGGAATGATTCTGTGGGTTATTGCTGCGCCTATCTCAGTGGTATGTGGTGTTCTAACAAAAGGACCTCTGAGAGGCAAGCCAAAAACGGGGTAAAGGCATATCTTCTCATGAGGAAGAAAACACGCCAATAAGAAGACCCGCTCAGAAAACCCAAGATGTCTTGATCTCATGACGCAGTAGTATCGAGGACCCAAACCCAAGGCTTCGATAACCATGGCCAAGCGGACATTGTTACGAAAGTGCTGCTGACCCCAGGGTGTTACCCTAGTTATGCCTTGATAGGTCCGCCATTTGGTCTGCGCTACAGAAGTTCCTAGGTGAGGAAAAAGTGAGCGCTCATACTGTTCTATAAAATCCTTCTTCACAGACTCACTTGCGTCTTGAAGGTGAGGAATCATTATGGATAAAACTAATTCTTGTTGCCAAGCCATAAAGGAGATTAAGAAAGAAAGGAGATCGATGGGAGTAAGATTACTGTGAACGACAAGTAAAAGTTACGACTTATATAAAGGAAGGAGCTAGCATAACTTAGAAGCCAACGGTAACTTGCCACTGAAGTTTTACCGTCTTTCCATGATTTGGGTTTGGCACATATTTCTATGAAATACATTAAGAACTTTGAGATGAGGAGGTAAAAGAAGCTTGTAGGCTAAGTCACCTACTTTCATTGAATTCAGATATAAGGCTCACAATATCTGGGGGATAAGTTCTTATACTCCCCAAGAGATAAAGAACTTCTTTTGGGCCGTACTCGAATGAAAACCAAAACCTTGGTATCCAAAACATCGATTTTCACTTCTGAACTCATTGTTCTGAATCCTTAAAACAGCGTGACTCCTGAGAAGTATTCTAGGAAAAGGGTCTTCCTTTTTTTTAAACAGAATCTTTCTTTTATTTTAGAGAGGGAATAATTATAAGATCAAAAAGGGAGATTCTTACTCCTGTATACCTCAAAGGTAGGGGAGGAATCTTACATTCTACCCCACTTAAAAAAGTGCGAGATGTCCTCATCTCGCCAAGTAGAGGACAACTCTTTTTCTTAAGATCCAATTTATTCTAGGGTTCCTTATATTCTGGTCAACCCAACAGAATACGGGGATAAATATCCCTTATATAGAACTCATCATTAAATAATAATTCATTTCAGATCATATCATTCATATCTTTAACACGATAATGGTCCATCAGATCGAAAATTTTTCTTTCTGAACATTCCTCCACGGGAATTTCAGTCAAGCAAGTTTTCAATTTGTCATCCCTTAACTTGATATACCAAGTCAAGTGTTAACAGTAGCACTTTGACAGCACAATCCACTAATCTCATAGTGATTTGCTGAAATCACTATCATCATTCCAGTTATGAATATCATCACTGGGACTCGTCCCATTCATCCTCATTGAGGTTTCGCTCAGCTTATTACACTTCAACCAATTTTGAGGGATCATCATTTTTCAATCAGAATCCAAATCAATTCATCAATTCTCAAACAGAATTAAAAATCATATCAACCACATTCGAATTCATCATCTGGATAGCATTAACGCTTATAATTTCAAGTCTTAGATTTACTCGTATATACTGTCAGTAAAGAGCTGCAGTTATACTCTCGGTATATACGGATAGTCACGGCCCTTGGAATTATAAGGTAAATACCATCATGTCTAGGCCTCAAGCAAGTCAAGGATTCTATATAATTGCGGTACTTCCATCTAAAGACCCAATTACCAAATTATGAATTTCAGTTTGAATATCAAATTGTATGAATTATATCACACAATTACAACCTTTTTTGTGCTTCTTGATAAATTTTTGACATAATTGGTTTCTCAGTTAATCTTTATTAACCAAATGCTCTGATACCAACTGTGAGATCCCTGTTCCCACTGAGCAACGGATTCAGGATACTGGCAGCGGAAGTAACACATCATGCGCGGGTAGGGGTCTCACACTCGGGGCCTCGCCCACGAATATCCGGACAAGAGACTAATCCGTCGGTTTGTCCAAAACCGAAACCGGAAAAACTTCCTTTACCCGGAAAGCATGGGCGATTCCACCAGGATAACTCTTTACTCTAACGTAGTCAAGATCATTACGGATCAACTGATCTGACTGCACCTCTAACGGTACTTGGTCAAATCAAGGAAGAAACTTGCACTTGGATCATTGGGATCAACGCTTTTTTCCCCATCAAGAGGCACAGCCGTTGATTCCTATCCATAGAACAATTTCTATCCGGGATTTACTTCATCTATCGTAATAATAGAAATTAAATCTCGATTTACGGATCCATCAGTCCAGCCTAACCCCATCCGATCCCATGGGTTAGCCAACCGCCCAACCACTGTAGTGATGGGATCCAATTTTGGAATTTGGTTAGGTTTTGTCCCGGGTACCAAGGAAAAGAGTTCCAAGGCCCCCTAGCCGGAAGTTCATGCAAACATAGAACTAGTCACACCACTTACACACCCAATATGAAATTGCCTTTTTCTTAGCATCAACTAACTTTAAAACAATCCTTTAATGAAACCATAGTACCACTGATCATAATCTTCCAATTTATTCGGTTGATTCATAATTTCCCATCATTCCTTCATCAGAGTATCTATGGCATCATTGGCAACTAGAACGCTCACCACCTGTCCACACAGGGGGCCTTTTCAATAGTTCCTAGCCCATAATACTCGGCAATATAATCACTTATAAAAATCAAGATGGACTCTCGTTGAAGATCAGCAAGATCAACCAACAGATCCATATAAAGAGCCATGGACTCATCCATTGAAGACCAGTAAGGTCAATCAACCAGATCCATGCCTGGTTTCACAAAACAACTCTTACTCCTTGTTCCAATATCTTCCTCGACGCACGCGTGGGTATCCTGGGCGACCCAGAGCCCGAGCACCGTATGGTCAGCACCCTCTAGGATCCTTCGCAGGTGACCTAGCGCTTCACTCATAGGCCGCTTCCTTGGTCCCTCATCCACCGTACCGGAAGCTCACCATTTAAATCGAACCGAGGCTGGTCAAGACCTCGGTCGACCTTGCTACGCGAGACGTCCTCCATTGACTCTCCGTCAGCAGTTGCAACTTTAACAGTTAGGTCTTCATGACCTTAATCCACAAGATGGTCAAAATACTTCCCCAGCATTCTTGACATAAAACAGTCATTTACAAACAGTCACAAAATACAGTTTCTAAATCAAACTCTTGTCTTTCCACATTATCCCTCCTTAGTCCACATTACTTATTCCACATTCCATTCAATGTGTACTCATTCTCATCCATTTCCTCATCTCGACGACACATTAATTCACATTCACATTCATACATCCACATTTACATGGATACATCCATTTTCACATCCTCATTTATACATCCACATCCCATATCCACATTCATACATACACATCCATATCCACATCCATACATCCACATTCACATTCACATCCACATTCACATCCTCATTTATACATCCACATCCACATCCATATTCACATCCATACATCCACATCTACATGCATACCTCCATTTTCACATCCTCATTTATACATCCACATCCACATTCCCATTCACATCTATACATTCACATCTACATCCACATACATACATACATCCACATCCACATTCCCATTCACATCTATACATCCACATCTACATCCACATTCACATCTATGCATATACATCTTCATGCATACATCCATTTTCACATTCATACATCCACTTTCACATTCATACATCCATACTCCCATCTCCACATCCACACATCCACATACATACATCCACATCCACATTCCCATTCACATCTATACATCCACATCTACATCCACATTCACATCTATGCATATACATCTTCATGCATATATCCATTTTCACATTCATACATCCACTTTCACATTCATACATCCATACTCCCATCTCCACATCCACACATCCACATACATACATCCACATCCACATTCCCATTCACATCTATACATCCACATCTACATCCACATTCACATCTATGCATATACATCTTCATGCATACATCCATTTTCACATTCATAGATCCACTTTCACATTCATACATCCATACTCCCATCTCCACATCCACACATCCACATACATACATCCATTTTCACATTCCCATTCATGTAACCCCATATGTCTTCACATCTAATCTTTTACATCACATCCATTCTCGCCCTATCACAACCCATATACATCCTATTCTATCACATACACTTCTTACCTCATCCCATACACATCTTATCACATCCTATCACTTTCCATACGCATCTTATCAATTCTTATCACATCTCATACACATCTTATCACATTTCATATCTTTTAAAAAAAAAAAGAGAATTCTTATATTTAATATAAGATTTCTCTACACATTTATTTATACATAAATTCCATTTAAGGAGACTAACACTTTCGAAATTAAAATCAATCTTTTATGCATCTTCTTATGCATAAATTCAGTTTGGTAGGAAATTACACTTTTAGAATAAAAGAATTTCTCTTATGCATCTAAGTTAAGCATAAAATCCATTTATGAGGAAAATCACACTTTTAGTATAAAAAGAATATCTTTTATGCATACCTATATGCATGAAATCCAATATGATAAAAGTAACACTTTTGATATAAAAATTTTTCCTTTATGCATACTTCTATGCATGAAAATTAAAAATGATAAAAGTAACACTTTTGATATAAAAATTTTTCCTTTATGCATACTTCTATGCATGAAAATTAAAAATGATAAAAGTAACACTTTTGATATAAAAATTTTTCCTTTATGCATAATATTAAAATTCAATTTCTCCATGATTGTAATGAAATTCTTTCAATTAATCTAGGATGATAATTCCTAGAATATGGTAGGAAGTCCTCTTTTTATGCTTTGAATGAGATTATTTTATGCATAATTTTTATAAAAATTTTGTCATAGCTCCGCTGCTATGACTGATAAATCTCAATTTTTCTAAGGGATAATGCTTATCATTAAGGAATAATTAAAATAATCTCTAATTGGATTATTAATCCATAATGGATTGAATCATTAATATACATAAACTAAAAGCATAGAAAAAAGCCAATAATTTGGCCTCAAGCATAGCTTAATCTTGGGTTAAGGAAAAGCTTTATGAAAAGCTTGATTTGGATTGAGAATGGGTCATGAGTATGACCATTTCTTGAGTGAGAGAGGGAATTTACATAAAAATCATTAGAATTTAAACATAAATGAAAATTAACTTCAATAGTATTATGTAACTCTTCACTACTATTCAAACTTCATTAGCATTTAAAAAAAAACCATACCAATTAAACTTCTCAAGCTTGAGAGGGGTTGAGAAGAGAGAAACATTGAGAAATTATAGAAAGATCAATACTCACTAATTACCTTACAAATTGCTTGATTCTTTGTTCACGGTAGAGGCCCCCAACCAATCAATTGGTTAAGTATGTTGATGGAGCCACTAATGGGGATTGAAGAAAGAGGGAAGCTCCAAAAACTAGTGAATTATTAAATGAATTCACAGTTCTTGGCTTAGGTGGAGTAGAGTAACGATGCATAAACACTATATATTTTTCAATAAGGGGGAGGCTTCTATTTATAGGAAAAATTGAGCTCCTAACCAAACAAACTGATTCTAGAATTTTCTAAATCAGTTTGGTCAATATTTGACCATTTTTAGGTCAGTTAAGCTAACTTTTTGGAACTAGACTTAAATGAGGAGAGAGGAGAGATGAAATATCTCAATTTTTATGAGTTTAAAACTCATTCAAGCATGTGAAATATGCACCTCCTTTAAAGAACTCTCTTTCCTTACATATGTGTCATAATGGAATCATTTTAATATTGCTCATAGTTTTTTACTAATAAACCTTGTACATTTTCAACTCTTCATCTTATGTGAAATATGCACATCCTTTAAAGAACTCCCCTTCCTTACATATGTGTCATAATGGAATCATTTTAATATTGCTCATAGTTTTTTACTAATAAACCTTGTACATTTTCAACTCTTCATCTTATGTGAGCATTTAAGGGACTCCCCTTCCTTACATATGTGTCATAATAAAATCATTATTCCCAAAATATCTCATATTTTTAATATTGCTCATAGTTTTTTACTAATAAACCTTGTACATTTTCAACTCTTCACCTTATGTGAGCATTTACTCATTTTTGGGTATCTTCTTTTTTACAAATTGGATTTATCTACTCCCTACACATGGATTGATGCTATTGGCCCATAGGAACCTTAATTGGACCATAGTCTAAAGATTTCTGAAAATCTAGACCCTTAGACTAAGGTTCTTTATACCTATTTCCAATTAATTCCAATTGCACATTGGAAAATTCTTTTTGAATTCCTGTTTCAGGGGAACTCATCTGCATTATAAGAGATATTTTTCTATCCAAAAATATTCAAAATCTGAATATTCTCTCTCTAGAATATTTTCTCTCTCTAGGCTAAAATAGTTAGAAACAAGGTCTTTATATTTCTGAAGAAGGGTTGATTACAGGGGAAGATACTAGACATCAAAAAGGGGTTGGGAGAGGAATCTTACATTCTACCCCACTTAAAAAACGCGAGATGCCCTCATCTCGTAAACTGGGGGTAATTTCGCAAGATTCACGAATATGAGACTTAGAGAAAAATTTTAATCAAGATTAACCACCAAGATAAGTCTTAAAGAGAGCAAGATTCAAAATACGAACAAGATTTAAACTTTATTCATTCTCGGAACTTATACAGTAAAGATAGAGGAACTCTTTACACTTCCATAAGCCCGTCCATCATATGGTCACAAAAGCAGTCCTCACAAGCTGCACAAGTATAAGGTAACTCATCTATGGGAATGATTCTGTGGGTTATTGCTGCGCCTATCTCAGTGGTATGTGGTGTTCTAACAAAAGGACCTCTGAGAGGCAAGCCAAAAACGGGGTAAAGGCATATCTTCTCATGAGGAAGAAAACACGCCAATAAGAAGACCCGCTCAGAAAACCCAAGATGTCTTGATCTCATGACGCAGTAGTATCGAGGACCCAAACCCAAGGTTTCGATAACCATGGCCAAGCGGACATTGTTACGAAAGTGCTGCTGACCCCAGGGTGTTACCCTAGTTATGCCTTGATAGGTCCGCCATTTGGTCTGCGCTACAGAAGTTCCTAGGTGAGGAAAAAGTGAGCGCTCATACTGTTCTATAAAATCCTTCTTCACAGACTCACTTGCGTCTTGAAGGTGAGGAATCATTATGGATAAAACTAATTCTTGTTGCCAAGCCATAAAGGAGATTAAGAAAGAAAGGAGATCGATGGGAGTAAGATTACTGTGAACGACAAGTAAAAGTTACGACTTATATAAAGGAAGGAGCTAGCATAACTTAGAAGCCAACGGTAACTTGCCACTGAAGTTTTACCGTCTTTCCATGATTTGGGTTTGGCACATATTTCTATGAAATACATTAAGAACTTTGAGATGAGGAGGTAAAAGAAGCTTGTAGTGTGAGATCCCTGTTCCCACCGAGCAACGGATTCACGATACTGGCAGCGGAAGTAGCACATCATGCATGGGTAGGGGTCTCACACTCGGGGCCTCGCCCACGGATATCCGGACAAGAGACTAATCCGTCGGTTTGTCCAAAACCAAAACTGGAAGAACTCCCTTTACTCGGAAAGCATGGGCGATTCCACCAGGATAACTCTTTACTCTAACGTAGTCAAGATCATTACGGATCAACTGATCTGACTGCACCTTTAACGGTACTTGGTCAAATCAAGGTAGAAACTTGCACTTGGATCATTGGGATCAACGCTTTTTTCCCCATCAAGAGGCACAGCCGTTGATTCCTATCCATAGAACAATTTCTATCCGGGATTTACTTTATCTATCGTAAAAACAAGGTTGAGTCTCGATTTATGGATCCATCAGTCCAGCCTAACCCCATCCGATCCCATGGGTTAGCCAACCGCCCAACCACTGTAGTGATGGGATCCAATTTGGAATTTGGTTAGGTTTTGTCCCGGGTACCAAGGAAAAGAGTTCCAAGGCCCCCTAGCCGGAATTTCATGCAAACATAAAACTAGCCACACCACTTACACACCCAATATGAAAATTGCCTTTTTCTTAGCATCAGCTAACTTTAAAACAATCCTTTAATGAAACCATAGTACCACTGATCACAATCTCCCAATTTATCCAGTTGATTCATAATTTCCCATCATTCCTTCATCAGAGTATCTATGGCATCATTGGCAACTAGAACGCTCACCACCTGTCCACACAGAGGCCGTTTCCATAGTTCCTAGCCCATAATACTCGGCAATATAATCACTTATCAAGATGGACTCTCGTTGAAGATCAGCAAGATCAACCAACAGATCCATATAAAAGAGCCATGGACTCATCCGTTGAGGACCAGCAAGGTCAGTCAACCAGATCCATGCCCGGTTTCACAAAACAACTCTTACTCCTTGTTCCAATATCTTCCTCGACGCACGCGTGGGTATCCTAGGCGACCCAGAGCCCGAGCACCGTATGGTCAGCACCTTCTAGGATCCTTCGCAGGTGACCTAGCGCTTCACTCATAGGCCGCTTCCTTGGTCCCTCATCCACCGTACCGGAAGCTCACCATTTTAATCGAACCGAGGCTGGTCAAGACCTCGGTCGACCTTGCTACGCGAGACGTCCTCCATTGACTCTCCGTCAGCAGTTGCAACTTTATCAGTTAGGTCTCCACGACCTTAATCACAAGACGGTCAAAATGCTTCCCCAGCATTCTTGACATAAAATAGCCATTTACAAACAGCATTTACAAACAGTTTACAAATACAGTTTCTATATTAACTTTCATTTTTCCACATTATCCCTCATTAATCCACATTACTTATTCCACATTCCATGTATATGTGTACTCATCCAATCACCTCCTTTTCCATCTCTTCACTTCAGATTCCTTCACATCACATATCATATATTCACATCCATATCCACATCCATACATCCACATCCACATCCACATTCACATCCATACATCCACATCTACATGCTTATCTCCATTTTCACATCCTCATTTATACATCCACATCCCATATTCACATTCATACATACACATCCATATCCACATCCACATCCACATCCACATCCACATCCATGCATCCACATCTACATGCTTACCTCCATTTTCACATCCTCATTTATACATCCACATCCCATATCCACATTCATACATACACATCCATACATCCACATCTACATCCACATACATACATACATCCACATCCACATTCCACATTCACATCTATACATCCACATCTACATTCACATTCACATACATCCACATTCACATCTATACATCCACATTCCACATTCACATCTACATTCACATTCACATACATGCATCCACATCTACATTCACATTCACATACATCCACATCCACATTCCCATACATCCACATCTATACATCCACATTCCACATTCACATCTACATTCACATTCACATACATCCACATCTACATTCACATTCACATACATCCACATCCCCATTCCCATTCACATCTATACATCCACATCTACATCCACATACATACATACATCCACATCCACATTCCACATTCACATCTATACATCCACATCTACATCCACATTTACATCTATGCATATACATCTTCATGCATATATCCATTTTCATGTTCATACATCCACACTCCCATCTCCATATTCACACATCCACATACATACATCCATTTTCACATTCCCATTTATATAACCCCATATACCTTCACATCTAATCTTTTACATCACATCCATTCTCGCCCTATCACAACCCATATACATCTTATCCTATCACATACACTTCTTACCTCATCCCCCCATACACATCTTAATTCATCTTATCACATCCTAACTTATTTCATAAGCATCTTATCACCTCTTATCACACCTCTTATCACATCCTATCACTTTCCATACGCATCTTATCAATTCTTATCACATCTCATACACCTCTTATCACATCTTATCACATTTCATATCTTTTTTTTAAAAAAAGAGAATTCTTTTATTTGATATAAGATTTCTCTACACATTTATTTATACATAAATTCCATTTAAGGAGACTAACACTTTCGAATTTAAAATCAATCTTTTATGCATCTTCTTATGCATGATTTCAATTTGGTAGGGAATTATACTTTTAGAATAAAAGAATTTCTCTTATGCATCTAAGTTAAGCATAAAATCCATTTATGAGGAAAATCATACTTTTAGTATAAAAAGAATATCTTTTATGCATACCTATATGCATGAAATCCAATATGATAAAAGTAACACTTTTGATATAAAAATTTTTCCTTTATGCATACTTTTATGCATGAAAATTAAAAATGATAAAAGTAACACTTTTGATATAAAAATTTTCTTTTATGCATACTTCTATGCATGAAAATTAAAAATGATAAAAGTAACACTTTTGATATAAAAATTTTCTTTTATGCATACTTTTATGTATGAAATAAAAATGATAAAAGTAACACTTTTGATATAAAAATTTATCCATTATGCATAATATTAAAATTCAATTTCTCCATGATTATAATGAAATTCTTTCAATTAATCTAGGATGATGATTCCTAGAATATGGTAGGAAGTCCTCTTTTTATGCTTTGAATGAAAATTTTTTATGCATAATTTTTATAAAAATTTTGCCATAGCTCCGCTGCTATGACTGATAAATCTCAATTTTTCTAAGGGATAAAGCTTATCATTAAGGAAATAATTAAAATGATTCTCTAATTGGATCCTTAATCCATAATGGATTGAATCATCAATATACATAAACTAAAAGCATAAGAAAAAGCCATTAATTTGGCCTCAAGCATAGCTTAATCTTGGGTTAAGGAAAAGCTTTATGAAAAGCTTGATTTGGATTGAGAATGGGTCATGAGTATGACCATTTCTTGAGTGAGAGAGAGAATTTACATAAGAATCATTAGAATTTAAACATAAATAAAAATTAACTTCAATAGCATTTATTAAATTATGTAACTCTTCACTACTATTCAAACTTCAATAGCATTTAAAAAAAACCATACCAATTAAACTTCTCAAGCTTGAGAGGGGTTGAGAAGAGAGAAACATTGAGAAATTATAGAAAGATGAATATTCACTAATTACCTTACAACTTGCTTGATTCTTTGTTCACGGTAGAGGCCCCCAACCAATCAATTGGTTAAGTATGTTGATGGAGTCACTAATGGGGATTGAAGAAAGAGGGAAGCTCCAAAAACTAGTGAATTATTAAATGAATTCACAGTTTCTGGCTTAGGTGGAGTAGAGTAACGATGCATAATCACTATATATTTTTCAACAAGGGTGAGGCTTCTATTTATAGGAAAAATTGAGCTCCTAACCAAACAAACTGATTCTAGAATTTTCTAAATCCGTTTGGTCAATATTTGACCATTTTTAGGTCAGTTAAGCTAACTTTTTGGAACTAGACTTGAATGAGGAGAGAGGAGAGATGAAATATCTCAATTTTTATGAGTTTAAAACTCATTCAAGCATGTGAAATATGCACCTCCTTTAAAGAACTCCCCTTCCTTACATATGTCATATTTTTAATATTGCTCATAGTTTTTTACTAATAAACCTTGTACATTTTCAACTCTTCATCTTATGTGAAATATGCACCTCCTTTAAAGAACTCCTCTTCCTTACATATGTCATACTTTTAATATTGCTCATAATTTTTTACTAATAAACCTTGTACATTTTCAACTCTTCATCTTATGTGAAATATGCACCTCCTTTAAAGAACTCCTCTTCCTTACATATGTCATACTTTTAATATTGCTCATAGTTTTTTTACTAATAAACCTTGTACATTTTCAACTCTTCACCTCATGTGAGCATTTACTCATTTTTGGGTATTTTCTTTTTACAAGTTGGATTTATCTCCTCCCTACACATGGATTGATGCTATTGGTCCATAGGAACCTTAATTGGACCATAGTCTAAAGATTTCTGAAAATCTAGACCCTTAGGCTAAGGTTCTTTATAGCTATTTTCAATTAATTCCAATTGCACATTGGAAAATTCTTTTTGAATTTCTGTTTCAGGGGAACTCATCTGAATTAGAAGAGATATTTTTCTATCCAAAAATATTCAAAATCTGAATATTCTCTCTCTAGAATATTTTTCTCTCTCTAGGCTAAAACAGATAGAAACAAGGTCTTTATATTTCTGAAGAGGGATTGATTACAGGGAAAGATACTAGACATCAAAAAGGGGGTGGGGGAGGAATCTTACATTCTACCCCACTTAAAAAACGCGAGATGTCCTCATCTCGCAACTTGTGATAATTTCGCAAGATTCACGAATATGAGACTTAGAGAAAAATTTTAATCAAGATTAACCACCAAGATAAGTCTTAAAGAGAGCAAGATTCAAAATACGAACAAGATTTAAACTTCATTCTCGGAACTTATAGAGTAAAGATAGAGGAACTCTTTACACTTCCATAAGCCCGTCCATCATATGGTCACAAAAGCAGTCCTCACAAGCTGCACAAGTATAAGGTAACTCATCTATGGGAATGATTCTGTGGGTTATTGCTGCGCCTATCTCAGTGGTATGAGGTGTTCTAACAAAAGGACCTCTGAGAGGCAAGCCAAAAATGGGGTAAAGGCATATCTTCTCATGAGGAAGAAAACACGCCAGTAAGAAGACCCGCTCAGAAAACCCAGGATGTCTTGATCTCATGACCCAGTAGTATCGGGGACCCAAACCCAAAGCTTCAATAACCATGGCCAAGCGGACATTGTTACGGAAGTGCTGCTGACCCCAGGGTGTTACCCTAGTTATGTCTTGATAGGTCCGCCATTTGGTCTGCGCTACAGAAGTTCCCAAGTGAGGGAAAAGTGAGCGCTCATACTGTTCTATAAAATCCTTCTTCACAGACTCACTTGCGTCTTGAAGGTGAGGAATTATTATGGATAAAACTAATTCTTGTTGCCAAGCCATGAAGGAGATTAGGAAGAAAGGAGATCGATGGGAGTAAGATTACTGTGAGCGACAAGTAAAAGTTACGACTTATATAAAGGAAGGAGCTAGCGTAACTTAGAAGCCAACGGTAGCTTGCCACTGAAGTTTTACCGTCTTTCCATGATTTGGGTTTGGCACAATTTTCTATAGAAGGCATTAAGAACTTTGAGATGAGGAGATAAAAGAAGCTCGTAAGCTAAGTCACTTACTTTCTTTGAAGTCAGATAAGGCTCACAATATCTGGGGGATAACTTCTTAAACTCCCCAATAGATAAAGAACTTCTTTTGTGCCGTACTCGAATGAAGACCAAAACCTTGGTATCCAAAACACCGATTTTCACTTCTGAACTCATTGTTCTGAATCCTTAAAACAGCGTGACTCCTGAGAAGTATTCTAGGGAAAGGGTCTTCCTTTTTTTTAAATAGAATCTTTCTTTTATTTTTGAGAGGGAATAATTTTAAGATCAAAAAGGGAGATTCTTACTCCTGTATGCCTCGAAGGCTGGGGAGGAATCTTACATTCTACCCCACTTAAAAAAGTGCGAGATGTCCTCATCTCGCCAAGTAGAGGACAACTCTTTTTCTTAAGATCCAATTTATTCTAGGGTTCCTTATATTCTGGTCAACCCAACAGAATACGGGGATAAATATCCCTTATATAGAACTCATCATTAAATAAATTCATTTCAGATCATATCATTCATATCTTTAACACGATAATGGTCCATCAGATCGAAATTTTTTCTTTCTGAACATTCCTCCACACGGGAATTTCAGTCAAGCAAGTTTTCAATTTGTCATCCCTTAACTTGATATACCGAGTCAAGTGTTAACAGTAGTACTTTGACAGCACAATCCACTAATCTCATAGTGATTTGTTGAAATCATTATCATCATTTATCATTACAGGGACTCGTCCCATTCATCCTCATTGCGGTTTTGCTCAAGTTATTATATTTCAACTAAATTTCAAAAATCATCATTTTTCAATCAGAATCCCAATCAATTCATCAGTTCCCAAACAGAATTAAAAATCATATCAACCACATTCAAATTCATCATCTGGATAGCATTAACGCTTATAATTTCAAGTCTTAGATTTACTCGTATATACTGTCAATAAAGAGCTGCAGTTATACTCTCGGTATATACGGATAGTCACGGCCCTTGGAATTATAAGGTAAATACCATCATGTCTAGGCCTTAAGCAAGTCAAGGATTCTATATAATTGCGGTACTTCCATCTGAAGACCCAATTACCAAATTACGAATTTCAATTTGAATATCAAATTGTATGAATTATATCACACAATTACAACCTTTTTGTGTTTCTTGATAAATTTCTGACCTATTTGTCTTCTCAATTGATCTTTATTAACCAAATGCTCTGATACCAACTGTGAGATCCCTGTTCCCACCGAGCAACGGATTCACGATACTGGCAGCGGAAGTAGCACATCATGCGTGGGTAGGGGTCTCACACTCGGGGCCTCGCCCACGGATATCCGGACAAGAGACTAATCCGTCGGTTTGTCCAAAACCAAAACTGGAAGAACTCCCTTTACTCGGAAAGCATGGGCGATTCCACCAGGATAACTCTTTACTCTAACGTAGTCAAGATCATTACGGATCAACTGATCTGACTGCACCTTTAACGGTACTTGGTCAAATCAAGGTAGAAACTTGCACTTGGATCATTGGGATCAACGCTTTTTTCCCCATCAAGAGGCACAGCCGTTGATTCCTATCCATAGAACAATTTCTATCCGGGATTTACTTTATCTATCGTAAAAACAAGGTTGAGTCTCGATTTATGGATCCATCAGTCCAGCCTAACCCCATCCGATCCCATGGGTTAGCCAACCGCCCAACCACTGTAGTGATGGGATCCAATTTGGAATTTGGTTAGGTTTTGTCCCGGGTACCAAGGAAAAGAGTTCCAAGGCCCCCTAGCCGGAATTTCATGCAAACATAAAACTAGCCACACCACTTACACACCCAATATGAAAATTGCCTTTTTCTTAGCATCAGCTAACTTTAAAACAATCCTTTAATGAAACCATAGTACCACTGATCACAATCTCCCAATTTATCCAGTTGATTCATAATTTCCCATCATTCCTTCATCAGAGTATCTATGGCATCATTGGCAACTAGAACGCTCACCACCTGTCCACACAGAGGCCGTTTCCATAGTTCCTAGCCCATAATACTCGGCAATATAATCACTTATCAAGATGGACTCTCGTTGAAGATCAGCAAGATCAACCAACAGATCCATATAAAAGAGCCATGGACTCATCCGTTGAGGACCAGCAAGGTCAGTCAACCAGATCCATGCCCGGTTTCACAAAACAACTCTTACTCCTTGTTCCAATATCTTCCTCGACGCACGCGTGGGTATCCTAGGCGACCCAGAGCCCGAGCACCGTATGGTCAGCACCCTCTAGGATCCTTCGCAGGTGACCTAGCGCTTCACTCATAGGCCGCTTCCTTGGTCCCTCATCCACCGTACCGGAAGCTCACCATTTTAATCGAACCGAGGCTGGTCAAGACCTCGGTCGACCTTGCTACGCGAGACGTCCTCCATTGACTCTCCGTCAGCAGTTGCAACTTTATCAGTTAGGTCTCCACGACCTTAATCACAAGACGGTCAAAATGCTTCCCCAGCATTCTTGACATAAAACAGCCATTTACAAACAGCATTTACAAACAGTTTACAAATACAGTTTCTATATTAACTTTCATTTTTCCACATTATCCCTCATTAATCCACATTACTTATTCCACATTCCATGTATATGTGTACTCATCCAATCACCTCCTTTTCCATCTCTTCACTTCAGATTCCTTCACATCACATATCATATATTCACATCCATATCCACATCCATACATCCACATCCACATCCACATTCACATCCATACATCCACATCTACATGCTTATCTCCATTTTCACATCCTCATTTATACATCCACATCCCATATTCACATTCATACATACACATCCATATCCACATCCACATCCACATCCACATCCACATCCATGCATCCACATCTACATGCTTACCTCCATTTTCACATCCTCATTTATACATCCACATCCCATATCCACATTCATACATACACATCCATACATCCACATCTACATCCACATACATACATACATCCACATCCACATTCCACATTCACATCTATACATCCACATCTACATTCACATTCACATACATCCACATCCACATCTATACATCCACATTCCACATTCACATCTACATTCACATTCACATACATGCATCCACATCTACATTCACATTCACATACATCCACATCCACATTCCCATACATCCACATCTATACATCCACATTCCACATTCACATCTACATTCACATTCACATACATCCACATCTACATTCACATTCACATACATCCACATCCCCATTCCCATTCACATCTATACATCCACATCTACATCCACATACATACATACATCCACATCCACATTCCACATTCACATCTATACATCCACATCTACATCCACATTTACATCTATGCATATACATCTTCATGCATATATCCATTTTCATGTTCATACATCCACACTCCCATCTCCATATTCACACATCCACATACATACATCCATTTTCACATTCCCATTTATATAACCCCATATACCTTCACATCTAATCTTTTACATCACATCCATTCTCGCCCTATCACAACCCATATACATCTTATCCTATCACATACACTTCTTACCTCATCCCCCCATACACATCTTAATTCATCTTATCACATCCTAACTTATTTCATAAGCATCTTATCACCTCTTATCACACCTCTTATCACATCCTATCACTTTCCATACGCATCTTATCAATTCTTATCACATCTCATACACCTCTTATCACATCTTATCACATTTCATATTTTTTTTTTAAAAAAAGAGAATTCTTTTATTTGATATAAGATTTCTCTACACATTTATTTATACATAAATTCCATTTAAGGAGACTAACACTTTCGAATTTAAAATCAATCTTTTATGCATCTTCTTATGCATGATTTCAATTTGGTAGGGAATTATACTTTTAGAATAAAAGAATTTCTCTTATGCATCTAAGTTAAGCATAAAATCCATTTATGAGGAAAATCATACTTTTAGTATAAAAAGAATATCTTTTATGCATACCTATATGCATGAAATCCAATATGATAAAAGTAACACTTTTGATATAAAAATTTTTCCTTTATGCATACTTTTATGCATGAAAATTAAAAATGATAAAAGTAACACTTTTGATATAAAAATTTTCTTTTATGCATACTTCTATGCATGAAAATTAAAAATGATAAAAGTAACACTTTTGATATAAAAATTTTCTTTTATGCATACTTTTATGTATGAAATAAAAATGATAAAAGTAACACTTTTGATATAAAAATTTATCCATTATGCATAATATTAAAATTCAATTTCTCCATGATTATAATGAAATTCTTTCAATTAATCTAGGATGATGATTCCTAGAATATGGTAGGAAGTCCTCTTTTTATGCTTTGAATGAAAATTTTTTATGCATAATTTTTATAAAAATTTTGCCATAGCTCCGCTGCTATGACTGATAAATCTCAATTTTTCTAAGGGATAAAGCTTATCATTAAGGAAATAATTAAAATGATTCTCTAATTGGATCCTTAATCCATAATGGATTGAATCATCAATATACATAAACTAAAAGCATAAGAAAAAGCCATTAATTTGGCCTCAAGCATAGCTTAATCTTGGGTTAAGGAAAAGCTTTATGAAAAGCTTGATTTGGATTGAGAATGGGTCATGAGTATGACCATTTCTTGAGTGAGAGAGAGAATTTACATAAGAATCATTAGAATTTAAACATAAATGAAAATTAACTTCAATAGCATTTATTAAATTATGTAACTCTTCACTACTATTCAAACTTCAATAGCATTTAAAAAAAACCATACCAATTAAACTTCTCAAGCTTGAGAGGGGTTGAGAAGAGAGAAACATTGAGAAATTATAGAAAGATGAATATTCACTAATTACCTTACAACTTGCTTGATTCTTTGTTCACGGTAGAGGCCCCCAACCAATCAATTGGTTAAGTATGTTGATGGAGTCACTAATGGGGATTGAAGAAAGAGGGAAGCTCCAAAAACTAGTGAATTATTAAATGAATTCACAGTTTCTGGCTTAGGTGGAGTAGAGTAACGATGCATAATCACTATATATTTTTCAACAAGGGTGAGGCTTCTATTTATAGGAAAAATTGAGCTCCTAACCAAACAAACTGATTCTAGAATTTTCTAAATCCGTTTGGTCAATATTTGACCATTTTTAGGTCAGTTAAGCTAACTTTTTGGAACTAGACTTGAATGAGGAGAGAGGAGAGATGAAATATCTCAATTTTTATGAGTTTAAAACTCATTCAAGCATGTGAAATATGCACCTCCTTTAAAGAACTCCCCTTCCTTACATATGTCATATTTTTAATATTGCTCATAGTTTTTTACTAATAAACCTTGTACATTTTCAACTCTTCATCTTATGTGAAATATGCACCTCCTTTAAAGAACTCCTCTTCCTTACATATGTCATACTTTTAATATTGCTCATAATTTTTTACTAATAAACCTTGTACATTTTCAACTCTTCATCTTATGTGAAATATGCACCTCCTTTAAAGAACTCCTCTTCCTTACATATGTCATACTTTTAATATTGCTCATAGTTTTTTTACTAATAAACCTTGTACATTTTCAACTCTTCACCTCATGTGAGCATTTACTCATTTTTGGGTATTTTCTTTTTACAAGTTGGATTTATCTCCTCCCTACACATGGATTGATGCTATTGGTCCATAGGAACCTTAATTGGACCATAGTCTAAAGATTTCTGAAAATCTAGACCCTTAGGCTAAGGTTCTTTATAGCTATTTTCAATTAATTCCAATTGCACATTGGAAAATTCTTTTTGAATTTCTGTTTCAGGGGAACTCATCTGAATTAGAAGAGATATTTTTCTATCCAAAAATATTCAAAATCTGAATATTCTCTCTCTAGAATATTTTTCTCTCTCTAGGCTAAAACAGATAGAAACAAGGTCTTTATATTTCTGAAGAGGGATTGATTACAGGGAAAGATACTAGACATCAAAAAGGGGGTGGGGGAGGAATCTTACATGTAGGCTAAGTCACCTACTTTCATTGAATTCAGATATAAGGCTCACAATATCTGGGGGGATAAGTTCTTATACTCCCCAAGAGATAAAGAACTTCTTTTGGGCCGTACTCGAATGAAAACCAAAACCTTGGTATCCAAAACATCGATTTTCACTTCTGAACTCATTGTTCTGAATCCTTAAAACAGCGTGACTCCTGAGAAGTATTCTAGGAAAAGGGTCTTCCTTTTTTTTAAACAGAATCTTTCTTTTATTTTAGAGAGGGAATAATTATAAGATCAAAAAGGGAGATTCTTACTCCTGTATACCTCAAAGGTAGGGGAGGAATCTTACATTCTACCCCACTTAAAAAAGTGCGAGATGTCCTCATCTCGCCAAGTAGAGGACAACTCTTTTTCTTAAGATCCAATTTATTCTAGGGTTCCTTATATTCTGGTCAACCCAACAGAATACGGGGATAAATATCCCTTATATAGAACTCATCATTAAATAACAATTCATTTCAGATCATATCATTCATATCTTTAACACGATAATGGTCCATCAGATCGAAAATTTTTCTTTCTGAACATTCCTCCACGGGAATTTCAGTCAAGCAAGTTTTCAATTTGTCATCCCTTAACTTGATATACCAAGTCAAGTGTTAACAGTAGCACTTTGACAGCACAATCCACTAATCTCATAGTGATTTGCTGAAATCACTATCATCATTCCAGTTATGAATATCATCACAGGGACTCGTCCCATTCATCCTCATTGAGGTTTCGCTCAGCTTATTACACTTCAACCAATTTTGAGGGATCATCATTTTTCAATCAGAATCCAAATCAATTCATCAATTCTCAAACAGAATTAAAAATCATATCAACCACATTCGAATTCATCATCTGGATAGCATTAACGCTTATAATTTCAAGTCTTAGATTTACTCGTATATACTGTCAGTAAAGAGCTGCAGTTATACTCTCGGTATATACGGATAGTCACGGCCCTTGGAATTATAAGGTAAATACCATCATGTCTAGGCCTCAAGCAAGTCAAGGATTCTATATAATTGCGGTACTTCCATCTAAAGACCCAATTACCAAATTATGAATTTCAGTTTGAATATCAAATTGTATGAATTATATCACACAATTACAACCTTTTTTGTGCTTCTTGATAAATTTTTGACATAATTGGTTTCTCAGTTGATCTTTATTAACCAAATGCTCTGATACCAACTGTGAGATCCCTGTTCCCACTGAGCAACGGATTCAGGATACTGGCAGCGGAAGTAACACATCATGCGCGGGTAGGGGTCTCACACTCGGGGCCTCGCCCACGAATATCCGGACAAGAGACTAATCCGTCGGTTTGTCCAAAACCGAAACCGGAAAAACTTCCTTTACCCGAAAAGCATGGGCGATTCCACCAGGATAACTCTTTACTCTAACGTAGTCAAGATCATTACGGATCAACTGATCTGACTGCACCTCTAACGGTACTTGGTCAAATCAGGGAAGAAACTTGCACTTGGATCATTGGGATCAACGCTTTTTTCCCCATCAAGAGGCACAGCCGTTGATTCCTATCCATAGAACAATTTCTATCCGGGATTTACTTCATCTATCGTAATAATAGAAATTAAATCTCGATTTACGGATCCATCAGTCCAGCCTAACCCCATCCGATCCCATGGGTTAGCCAACCGCCCAACCACTGTAGTGATGGGATCCAATTTTGGAATTTGGTTAGGTTTTGTCCCGGGTACCAAGGAAAAGAGTTCCAAGGCCCCCTAGCCGGAAGTTCATGCAAACATAGAACCAGTCACACCACTTACACACCCAATATGAAATTGCCTTTTTCTTAGCATCAACTAACTTTAAAACAATCCTTTAATGAAACCATAGTACCACTGATCATAATCTTCCAATTTATCCGGTTGATTCATAATTTCCCATCATTCCTTCATCAGAGTATCTATGGCATCATTGGCAACTAGAACGCTCACCACCTGTCCACACAGGGGGCCTTTTCAATAGTTCCTAGCCCATAATACTCGGCAATATAATCACTTATAAAAATCAAGATGGACTCTCGTTGAAGATCAGCAAGATCAACCAACAGATCCATATAAAGAGCCATGGACTCATCCATTGAAGACCAGCAAGGTCAATCAACCAGATCCATGCCCGGTTTCACAAAACAACTCTTACTCCTTGTTCCAATATCTTCCTCGACGCACGCGTGGGTATCCTGGGCGACCCAGAGCCCGAGCACCGTATGGTCAGCACCCTCTAGGATCCTTCGCAGGTGACCTAGCGCTTCACTCATAGGCCGCTTCCTTGGTCCCTCATCCACCGTACCGGAAGCTCACCATTTAAATCGAACCGAGGCTGGTCAAGACCTCGGTCGACCTTGCTACGCGAGACGTCCTCCATTGACTCTCCGTCAGTAGTTGCAACTTTAACAGTTAGGTCTTCATGACCTTAATCCACAAGATGGTCAAAATACTTCCCCAGCATTCTTGACATAAAACAGTCATTTACAAACAGTCACAAAATACAGTTTCTAAATCAAACTCTTGTCTTTCCACATTATCCCTCCTTAGTCCACATTACTTATTCCACATTCCATTCAATGTGTACTCATTCTCATCCATTTCCTCATATCGACGACACATTAATTCACATTCACATTCATACATCCACATTTACATGGATACATCCATTTTCACATCCTCATTTATACATCCACATCCCATATCCACATTCATACATACACATCCATATCCACATCCATACATCCACATTCACATCCACATTCACATTCACATCCACATTCACATCCTCGGAAGGGGAGGAAAGTTAATCCCCGCAAGGGATAATCCTGGTAAGGCACAGCCTCTCGACCATTTTTATTTTTTTTATGAAGACTGGGAGCGTAGCCTCACCAGATTTCAATTTACACTTTTGCGAATGTCGTCTTGCTACACCACTCAGGTCTAGTCCGGAGTGACTTGGTCCTAGTTCGAAGTGAATTGAGGGTAGCACATGTGGTGATCACACATTTGGTTCAGAGAGACTAAATTTAAGCTGAGCATGGACTTAGTATTAACCATCAAAGTCACGTAGTTTGGCTATAGTGTAAATCTAAAACCGCGGTGTGTTTTACTTGGGCTAAGAGGACCGGAAGTGGCATCAGTTGTGCCTAAATTAGACAAAGTGCTTATCAGGAGAAATCAAGGTAAGCCTAATTGAGCCGTAGTGCTCATAACCCTTCACAATCTTTTAACAGTTGCTAGAAGATTGTGATAAACTTTGGCAAATGAGAACCATGCACAAGCGTAGTCTTGATGTGGTTATGCCTTGTGTCCAAACAAGTTGCTTACTGTTTGTAGCAACAAGAGAGCCTTAGCCCGTAGAGGCAAGCTGGCCCTGGTTGGTAGTAACAAAATAGTGTCACTACTTGGGCCTAGAGAGTAATGACTAGTTTGATTTAGTCATGTAGATTGCCTTGTAAAAGTAATCCCTAAGGTGTGTATTACTTGGGATAAAGGGGCTAGCAGTGCTGCTAGCAGTACTCAATTGAATGGTTTATCTAGGAGTACTAATCTGAGGGATTAGCATACGCCTAGATATAATAGTAGATTTAGGATTGATTTGTAGAAATCAAAGGTAAATCTGAAGGGGTATAGTCTTGAGATGTAATGCTCAATGCCCTTACAGAAGTTGATCGAAGAGAACTGTTCTTAAACTTACTAGCATGGTTTTCTCTTCTTTTTATTGCCATGCGTCGACATCCCACTGCTCGAGAGTTTGTGGTGATCTTTCGAGGGGGGAAAGAGCCTTTTTATATGTCACATCAATTGGTTTGGTGGTAATTTGATGGTATGGGACCTCAAATTCTCACGGAATCGATTGTAGTCTTGGTGGAATGGGATGCCAAGGCTTTTTGGCAGGTCTGTATGTACACTTGTCTGTAGTGATAAAGTGTGCAAGATAAAATTTGAACTTTGAAAATTACCAAATATAGCCATAAGTTGGGATAAAACCCAGTTATTACAGAGTTCGGAGAAGCTCTAGGTAGTAAGACCATGATGGTGTACTAGTGCTAACAGAGTGATTTAGTTCCGGAGTGATCTAAATCTAGAGGTTAGCAGTAAGACTAGTTTGGTTGGACAGTTTCATGCATGGGGGATGCCCTATAGCATTTTGCAAGCGTAGTCTTGCCTATGTTCAACATAAGTGTGCGGTTGTGAGCACATTTTAGTTGCTACCATATGAATTTGGGAAATATATTACTTTCCTACATAAGCAATTGTAATATTGCATGACAGGCTATTTTGCTTGTTGAGATATCGAGCTCGTCTAGTGAGGCGGTGGTCACTGATGACCCGCCTGGGGGATAGGCCCCACACTTACACCACTGGCATGGTTGGTGAGATCTTGGGTGATATGCGGCCAGTGGGATGACAGGCTGTGTGACAGCCATTCTAGAGACTGGCATAGTTATAGCGCCAGCTCATTTAGTCGGGTTCACACTATAGAGAACCCGTGTATGTATTGGTTGAGTACCTTTCATATTGTGTGTACTCTTATCTTTGTATATGGTGTGTTGAGTGTTGAGTAGAGAAGAATAAGATTTTCAGCCTCTCACCTTGTGTGTTATCTATTAGGGTTTGTGAGTGTGTGTGTGTGCTTGCAAGAGCTCAAGCTCTCTTCCCCCCTGCATCTTTTCATGGTATCAGAGCCTGGTTCGTGCTAAGGGCTAAGCTGCAAGCAAGAGAACCACAGGAAGCGGTACGAGGGTAAGAGTGTCAACTACTCTTCCCTATTGTGTTGGTGACTACACCCTTGTCGGGAGCTCTACGGGAGGCACCGGCAAACGATCTCTGATTGAGGAGCTTTCTTCGTGGGAGTAAAGCTACAGGGTAACTATATAGTCCTTTGGACTGAAATATTCAGGCCAAAAACGCGTTTCGGGCGCGTCTGGACCTCCGTTTTTCAGAAAGCAGGCAATTTCGAGCACTGCGGGTAAGTCACCGATTCTCTGCAGAACTCTGTTTTAAGAACTGCAGGAAGACAGATTGATTGTGCAGACACTGTGGGTGCTGCAAAGAGGTCTACAGTTGCCATTGGGTGTATGTATGTGCATTGAGGTCACTGGTTGTGACATTTGAGTGGATAGCAGTACTGCTGTGCAGAAAATACAGTTTGTGCAGGAAAAACCAGAGTGTAGTTTCTGGTAAAATTGTGTGTTTGGCAAGATGTCTAATGATGGCATAACACAGATTGTGGCTGAGAAGCTTGACAAGAATAACTTCCATGCTTGGAGGTTCAGGTTGACAAATTTCCTGATGGGAAAAGGCTATTGGGACTACATAGAAGGTGAGCATGAAGAGGCACCGGAGATACCGGATATAAATCCGACTGCTGCAGATGTGAAAGAGTTTAAAGATTGGAACCAAGGAGCCAGGAAAGTAATGTATTGGCTTTCCATTAGTATACGAGACACCATGATTGGGCACATTCAGGATGCCAAGTCCCCCAAGGAGGCGTGGGACACCTTGGTAAAGCTTTATGAAACAAATACCAAGGCACGTAAGATACAGTTGAAGAATGAACTTCATACTGTGGAGAAAAAGAGCATGTCTGTGAATGACTATGCATTGAAGATAAAGGGTATTGTGGAATCCCTTGCATCTATTGGTGTGTCAGTAGATGATGATGACAAGGTGGAAGTCTGTCTACGTGGTCTCGGGCCACAATACAAGGCGTTTAAGACGTCTATTCAGACTCGGGAAAACATTCCCAACTTTACAGATTTGGTGTCTATGCTGATTATCGAAGAGAAGAACTTGGGTGAAGACCAACAGTCTTCACAAAGCAAAAACAGTTCAGAGCAACAGGCCTTCTACACGAGTTCAGGAAGAGGACGAGGTAGAGGAGGCCGTGGACGCGGTCAAGGAGGTGGCCGAACAGGTAATCAGAATTATGGCCAGCAGCAGCAGCAACAACAACAGTCCCAGAATCAACAACAACAACAACACGCAGGTGGAAGAGGCAAATTCAGAGGCAGGGGGAGTCAAAGAGGCCGTGGAAATTGGCAAAGGCAATATAATGATGCACGTGAATGCTATTATTGTGGTAAGCCTGGACATGTGCAGTCAGAATGTTATAAGAAGCAGGCTGACATGCAAAATGGGAAAGTGCAGCAAAACAACTATGCATCCTCAAGCAGAAATAATGAGGATAATGAAAGGTTGTTTGTTATGCAGCATGTTGTGAATGCCATGTCTGAAAATGTTGATGCAGCACAAAAAGATAATGTATGGTATGTGGATTCAGGCGCTTCGAACCACATGACGAGTCATGGGGAGTGGTTCAAGGAGATGAAGAACCCGGAAAGACCAGGTTTTGTGGAAACAGGGGATGACACTGCTCATCCAATTGCCCACGTTGGAGATGTGCCATTATCTATGCAGGATGGCAAAGTGAAGTACCTTGCAGATGTACTTCATGTACCGAACATAACAAAGAATCTGGTTTCAGTTGGCCAGATGATTGAGCAGGGGTTGCAGGTTCGGTTTAACCTATGGGTGTTATGTTGAAGATTTCAAAGACAAGTGCAGGTTGGTTGCAAAAGGCAACAGAGTGGGCAGAATGTTTACGTTGGATGTAGACATGCCTGAAATGAGTGCTGCGATGTTTGCAAATGGTTCAGGAGTTGTTGCAGACACAGACATATGGCATAAAAGAATTGGACATGTAAATGTGCAGAGATTGAAGTCTATGCAGACAAAAGGAATTGTGACAGGGCTGCCAAAATTTAAAGTGGAAGGTATGCAGAAAATATGTGAAGCATGCCAATTTGGGAAGCAAACAAAGCATGTGTTTCCACGTAACAGATATGTGAGCAGAAATGCACTAGATGTTGTGCATTCAGATGTATGGGGTCCTACGAAGACCGTGTCTATGGGAGGCTGCAGGTACTATGTCACTTTCATTGATGACCACACAAGGAAAGTGTGGGTATATTTCATGAAGGAGAAGAGTGAGGTGTTCACTCACTTTCAGAATTTCAGAGTTTTGGTTGAAAAGCAAACAGGAAAATATGTAAAGTGCCTAAGGTCAGATGGAGGGGGAGAGTACTTCTCCAATGAGTTCTCTGAATATCTGAAGAAGAATGGTATTCGGAGACAGTATACATGCAGATACACTCCGCAGCAAAATGGAGTTGCTGAGCGGAAAAACAGGCACATTGCTGAGATTGCGCGAGGATTGATGGAAGAGAAGAATATGCCGCATTGCTATTGGGCTGAGGCTGTTTCTACAGCAGTATACATCATGAACAGGACTCCAACTGCAGCCATACATGATGTAACTCCAGAGGAGAGGTTTACTGGCAAAAAACCAGATTTGTCTCATCTGAAAGTCTTTGGATGCATTGCATATGTGCATGTGCCAGATGAGCTGAGAACTAAGCTGGATCCGAAAGCAGAAAAATGTGTGTTTATTGGATATTCCCTTGAGCAAAAGGGATACAGGTGTTATAACCCTGCTACACGTGAGTTGAGGGTAAGCAGAGATGTTGTCTTTGATGAGATGAGCAGCTGGTATGCTGCTGAAAAAGAAGCTGTTGGGGCTGATGTGAGTGGAAGTGTGGTTGCACAGAATGCAGGTCAGCAATCACAGTCTTTGAGTGGACCAGGAGAGTCCTCATCTAGTGGGTCTGTTGATAGACCATGGAGTGGCAGGTTGCGTCATAATACCAGCCCTGCAAATGTGATTACTACATCACGTAAAGGAAAAGAGAAAGTGGTTGAGCCCCTTAGTATGCCTGACATTTCTGCAGGACATTCTCATGTTGATGATGGAGAGTCTAGTGGTTCAGATATGAGCCTTGATGAGGAGCTTGGGATCCCAGCTATGAGAACACCTGGTGTAAAGAAGGCTATGGAAGCCATGAATGAAAAGCTGCGAAGATCAGGGAGAGTGAAGAACCCTGTGCAGAGATTTACATATGATGGTTATGTGGCACATCACTATGCATATATGGCAAAGGTTGTGCAGGTTGTTGAGCCCACATGCATTGATGAGGCTGTTGGAAATGTGAATTGGGAGAAATCTATGGATGAAGAGATGGATGCACTATATGGAAATGAAACTTGGGATTTAGTGCAATTGCCTGAAGGCAAGAAAGCCATTGGATGCAAGTGGGTGTACAAAGTTAAACATAACAGTGATGGGAGCATAAACAGGTACAAGGCTAGATTGGTAGCCAAAGGGTATGCGCAGACATATGGCATTGATTATGAAGAACCTTTCAGCCCAGTTGCCAAGATGGCAACGGTGAGAGTTGTGATAGCAGTGGCTGCGTCAAAGCAATGGTCTTTACATCAGATGGATGTAAAGAATGCATTCTTGCATGGGGATTTGCAAGAAGAGGTGTATATGTTGCAGCCACCTGGTTATGAGGATGTGGGTCACCCCGAGCATGTTTGCAGGTTGAAGAAAGCCTTGTATGGCTTAAAGCAAGCACCAAGAGCATGGTCTGACAAGATTTCTGAATATCTTGTCACTATTGGCTTTCATGTAGCCAATGCAGATTTCTCGCTGTATGTGAGACATGGTGATAGAGGAGTTGTGCTTGTTGTCATCTATGTAGATGACTTGATCATTACGGGGGACCATGATGCAGAGATCTTTGATGTAAAGATCTTGCTTAGACAGAAGTTCGAGATGAAGGATCTGGGGGAGCTCAGATATTTCTTGGGCATTGAGGTGATTAGGTCACCACATGGTATTGGATTACTGCAGAGACAGTATGGCTTGGACATGTTGTCCAAGTATGGTATGACAGGCTGTAAGCCTATTTTTGTGCCATTGGATCAGAATGGCAAGTTGAGTGCAGATTCAGGAGAGATCTTGGAGGATCCTACTATGTACAGGAGCATAGTAGGAAGTTTGATCTACATGACGATCACCAGACCAGATTTGAGCTATGCTGTTGGGTTGGTGAGTCAGTTTATGCAGGTTCCACGGAAACCGCATTTGGATGCTGTGAGACGCATACTGAGGTATGTGAGGTCTACTTTGCATTGTGGACTATTCTATGAGACTGGGACAGAGATATGTGTACATGGGTACACAGATGCTGATTGGGCTGGTAGTATCTCAGACAGAAGATCTACCAGTGGATTCATGTTTTCTTTGGGGAGTGCTGCTGTGACTTGGAGCAGCAAGAAGCAGCCTACGGTTGCTCTATCGAGTACAGAGGCCGAGTACAGAGGAGCTTCTATGGCAGCATGTGAGGTAGCTTGGTTGAGAAAGCTACTTGGAGATTTGGGTCTATCAGTGGATAGACAAGTTGTCATTTTCTGTGACAACATTAGCAGTATACAGTTGGCCAGGAACCCAGTCTTTCATGCTCGTACGAAGCACATAGAGGTCCACTACCACTTCGTCAGAGAGAAGGTCTTGGCAGGAGACCTTGACCTTGTTTATGTCAGCACAGAGGATCAGGTAGCTGACATCTTCACCAAAGCATTGGGTACAGAGAAGCTCCGTAGATTCAGGGCTTCGCTTGGTGTACATGAGATGGAATTGAGCTCGAGGGGGAGTGTTGAGATATCGAGCTCGTCTAGTGAGGCGGTGGTCACTGATGACCCGCCTGGGGGATAGGCCCCACACTTACACCACTGGCATGGTTGGTGAGATCTTGGGTGATATGCGGCCAGTGGGATGACAGGCTGTGTGACAGCCATTCTAGAGACTGGCATAGTTATAGCGCCAGCTCATTTAGTCGGGTTCACACTATAGAGAACCCGTGTATGTATTGGTTGAGTACCTTTCATATTGTGTGTACTCTTATCTTTGTATATGGTGTGTTGAGTGTTGAGTAGAGAAGAAGAAGATTTTCAGCCTCTCACCTTGTGTGTTCTCTATTAGGGTTTGTGAGTGTGTGTGTGTGTGCTTGCAAGAGCTCAAGCTCTCTTCCCCCCTGCATCTTTTCATTGCTTACAATTTCATGTGCGTGTAAACCCTATAAGTCGTATGACCCCCTGGGGAATGAGTGGAGCATTTCTAGGATTTAATAAGGTTTTACATGGCAATAGTGAGTAGTATCTCACTCCAGATGAGCCTGGTTGTTGTTAGTATCGGATCCGACATATGTAGTGTACATAAACTCAGGCTGAGTTAGGATAGGAGGCTAAGCCGGAGAGCTTAGCGGTAAATCCTACTGTATCTGGTGAGTTTTGACTTAACCGGAGTGCTAAGAAGTAAAAGTCTGGGGCTGAACTGGAGTGTTCGGAGGCAGACATATCTTTTGTTAAATCGGAGAATTTAGCAATATATGAGCTTGGGGTGAACCATGGTACCCAGGAAAAAAGCTCTTCACACTAAAATAGTGCACAATAATTTTAGGGTGATAAAAATCCATCGCATGAATGTTTTACAACTTTCCATAGATGATAGATGAAGACCATGTACTTTACGGAGTTAAAGTACATAGGTGGTGACTTCGGCGCCACATTTTTTGTAGGAAGTCACCAGTGGTGTGGTTAGGTCAGCCGAGACTCCACAAGACCTATGCACTAGTTTTTAAGTTGACCTCTATGATAAGGACGTCCAAAAATTCGTGTTGTAATATCAGAAATTGTACTGCAATGTGCAATGGAGGGGTCAATTTGTGTAGTCACTTCTTACCAGCAACAAGTGACTTAAGCATCTTACCAGCAAGTGACTTAAGCATCTTGTTATAGATGGTTGTATATGGTACTCCCACTCGGGGGAGGTACGCCATTGGGTACGGACTTAAGCATCTTGTTATAGATGGTTGTATATGGTACTCCCACTCGGGGGAGGTACGCCATTGGGTACGGAGTTACTCACAGACTAGTATGGAGCTACTAGTGTGATGATAGTGGGTACGTAGTTACTCACTACTAATACATAACTGCTAATAACATTAAGATTCTCGAGTGAAAGATACTCTAGATCAACATTTTAAATTACCGAACCACAATCCATGAGTATTGAGGTACTCATAAATATGTTGACGCTCAAATCGAGGGACCGATTTGTTCGATGGTATGGAATAATAGAAGAGTGAAGTAACTTAAAAGTTACACATCACTAGTCCTAGTGAGTTGTCAAGGTCATCCGTAGTTTGATGATCCCCTCTACCTATCAGACAACATTCAATTTTGCAAGCCCTGGCATTTAATCCGTATAATGATTATGAGTTTGGTGTGAGATATGGTTATGAAGTTCTTACAAGAGTACTCGTTTATTTGCTTGTCATTGGTTATAGCTTGGTAGAGATTGCCACCTATGATGGGTAGGTAGCTTTGCCGCTATAATGAGGAAACAACAAATAATGTTCTCATAGTTATACTTCATACCAACACCAAACAGGGATAGGATGAAATTCCTAAGTTCATCATCACGAAGTACTGTGATGTTTGCATTTATATTGAATGTTTGATGTAATGAGACATTGGGCTTGTGTAATTATTACCATCAATTATCTAGCAACCTATGGCTTCGCAGCAAGCTCAGTCATTATCTGTGGATTGATAATGTGGTTATTAGTAGTTTGGAATTTTTCTTGATAGATGGTACAACCCACCCATATAATTCATAAGTGTGTAACCACTTATGAAGGGTAATAATATGCAACAATGAAGCACTTTGTTACAAGTGTGAAACCACTGATCTGTTGCAAAGCAGTTTATCAATAGTACCACCATATGTGCGTAGACACTATACCACATCTTCGTTGCAAGATGTTTAAAAGTTTCTTGGAAGGACTCAAGAATATCACATATGATATTAAACACGGTCTAGATTTGTTCTTGGACCTATGACACTAGTGCGTAGTCCGCTTGAGAGTAGAGTTTTTGAGGACAAAAAACCTTTCTTAAGGGAAAGGAGGGATATCCTCAAATATCACATAAACTCGAATAGTTGTGTGAGTCCAGACAATACTTGAAGGGATGTGTTTGGTAATAGCAACAAAGAATTGTAAGTGATTGGATGTAACTCGAGAAACCCGTAGTGGTGCAACAATCTTTATCAAACATCTCCACATACTATATGGCCTACCCGCAGATATAGTATGGCATAAGAGATAGGAAGTTTGATTGTTATATTTGAAGGGAAATTTTCAAGACTTACATTCTCTGAGTTAGAGTGGAGTTTAACCATCCGTAGATTGATGGTAGTTAGAAACTCAACAAAATTCTAGAGCATATGCTTGTGCAAAGATGTTACTCTAAGAGAGAAAGTATCTCTCAGCTTTGGAACTAATCCTTGTGATGCATAATTAGATTGGCTCTAGTTTATTTCTCCTATGGCCGTAGAGCTTTCCAAGGAGAAGTTTTAACAAGTTGGTGATGCAACATGGTAGCGTAGTCTACAAATATCTAGTAGCATAGTCTAAGAACTTGCGCTACTAGAATGCTCTCCAGTACATTAGCTTCTGTGCTAATGACATGATGCAAAATCAAGGCATGAAATTTGCCTTGGGGTTTTGGTTGAAATACCAAATCACGGCTTGCGTGAGTACTACTAGACATTTGCTTACCAATGACTTCCCCAGTTAATGGCACGTCGGATTGCCCGTTAGCGGCGGTCGAGCTCGACCGGACACGTGGGAGAAATATGCTAATTACTCCATTGACGATGGGTACTTACTTTACAAGGGTAGAGTATGTGTACCAACTATTGGTGACTTTCGGGCCCAAATTCTTAAAAAAAGTCATGATAGTCCAAGTGCGGGTCATCCTAGGATTCAGAAGACCTATGTACTAGTAAAAAGACAGTTTTATTGGCCTAGTTTGTTTAAGGACGTCCAGACTTATGTGCTGAAATGCAGTAAGTGCCAGGTCAATAAACATGAACGTCTTCAGGTTGGAGGACTACTCCATCCGCCGGAGATTCCTCAAGGGAAATGGGAAAGCATTTCCATGGATTTCATTACCGG
Source organism: Cibotium barometz (assembly GCF_041138505.1). Taxonomy (NCBI): domain Eukaryota; kingdom Viridiplantae; phylum Streptophyta; class Polypodiopsida; order Cyatheales; family Cibotiaceae; genus Cibotium; species Cibotium barometz. The sequence continues at coordinate 11,832,801 of NC_141072.1, read as the reverse complement.
TTTACCCAAGATGAGTCGAGGGAATGACTTGGTGTGGGTGGTAGTGGACAGGTTAACTAAAATGGCAAAGTTTATTGCCCACGAAGAAAATTGTAACGCCAGAGTTGGCAAAACTCTTTATTGAACATCTCTACAAGCTATATGGCCTGCCCGCAGATATAGTGTCGGATAGAGATAGAAAGTTCAACAGTCATTTTTGGAGGGAAGTCTTCAAAAAGTTGGATACTACTCTGAGTATGAGTACGGCAGATCATCCGGAGTCTGATGGTCAAACTGAAAGAGTTAACCAAATTCTAGAGGATATGTTGCGTTCTTATGTTAGTAAGAAGCAATCTAATTGGGAAAAGTACTTGCCCTTATTGGAGTTTGCCTATAACAGCTCCAAACACTCAACGACTGGATTTACACCATTCATGTTAATGTATGGATTCCAGCCGAGATCTCCGATGGCTGTAGGCCTAGAAAAGGAGAAGATTCAATCTGTCAAGGATTTCCTAGAAGATATAAATGATATGCTCAGAGCCGCACGTGAGAGAATTCGTAGCGCTTAGGATCGCGCTAAAACTTATGCGGATAAAGGACGTAGAAAGGTGACCTTTGCAGAAGGTGACTTTGTATTCCTCAAGGTTCCTGCGCAGTCAAAAACCATGAAAACGAGAAAGTGTGATAAACTTTCTCCGAGATATTGTGGTCCTTTTAAAATCCTTAAAAAGATTGGAGACGTAGCATATAAACTTGAGTTACCGGAGAGTTCTCAAGTTCATCCTATCTTCTATGTTAGTAAACTGAAGAAATCAGTTCACGGGTTAAACGTAGTTTCTCTAGATATTTTGGTGGAATTGATCACTCCACCAAAGATACCACATGAACCGGAAAAGATTCTTGAGTATCATGACAGACAAACCCGACATAAAGTGTACCAGGAGGTACTTGTTAAATGGACAGATAGGGATGAGGAGGTAGCTACCTAGGAATGCCGTAGTGCAATTTCCAAAAGGTTTCCCCAATTTGTTTTCGAGGATGAAAACTCTTCTTAAGGGGGGGGGGTAATATCACGTAGGCTGTAACGCCTGACCGACGGCAGACCGGATGGCTATATCCGGGGTTCAGTGGGAGAGGACGCCCATGCGGAGTCATGGGCGGCTAGGCTAGTGTGGACGGCAGGCCACACACTATATAGCCTGGGGGATGAGGGGCAATCCTCATTCTTCCTCTATGGCTGGGTGGTGAGCCAGAGGCCGTCCCCTCTTGTGGTAACGCCCGTAGCGGTGTTACGGATATCTAACAAGGCATATAGGACATGTGACCCACGATGTGTGAACAAGCCCAACTAACACTCAACACACGAATCACTGTGTACAATGTGAAAGAATCCCCACCAAGAACACTCACAGTATGTGAACACCCCTCCTTAAACACCATGCATGTAAATAATCCCAAAATGTATGAAGGCTGTGAAACACAACGCATAAACAAGCCCAATAATCACCAAGTGCGTGATCACCCCGAAAATAAATGCAACGTGCAAAAGCATGTGAACAAGCCCAGGCAAGGCACATGTACAAACTCACAAGAAAGTACCCCAAAGTGTGCTCGTGTTGTGTACAAACACAACAAAAATCTAAATGATGCAAGCTGCATGCGAAACACCCCTAAGGTGTTGTGGACAAGAGAGTAATGTGGTTTGCACCAAAGGTGCGAAGAGCCCAGAAGATAGTGCGAAAAATTTAAAGGGGGAGAGATTCCTAAAGTGTAAAAATAACAAAACCCTAAACATTCAAAAACTTTTCCTTTCTCTTTTCCGCACTAGTGGTGGCAACTAAAAAGCTATGAACTCGATGATAGCGGGCCACTTATTGAACTGAGATGAGAGCTCTCTTGAGCTCCATGATGAGGAATCTTTTGCTGAGCCTAGAGCTTCCTAGCTCAGTGATGGTGATGATGCAAAACTTTTTCTCTTTTTTTAAATAAATAAATCTTTCCAATGCGCTTAGCCATGGCATTTGAGCTTTGTTGGCACTGTGACGATACAACATTCATATCCAAAAGCGCTAATGCTCTACTTGTGCTTAAATCAATTAAAAATATGCTAAGCCTTTGAAGATGATGAAGCGACAATTGTAGATGCTAGCAGAGTCATCGGAGGTCCGAATTAAGCTTGCAAAGCAAATCCTCCAAGATGAATGAGACAGCTGATCGTAGCACTCCACTAGAGACCTGTACACTCTATAGCAGATCTATGCTATGCTCTAGATGAGATGTTTGTAGGTATGCTGAGCTTTAGAACCAAGCAATGAAGCAACACACAACTTAGGCATCGTTGCAATCATGTTGAGCTTTAAAACAAGGCTATGAAGTGGCACACCACCTAGAAAGCGATCCTTCTGAGATGGAGTGTCATGGTGTTGAGCGCTGTGGGAGAGCTTCGAGAATAAGAGCGTGGTGGCGGAGCAAGTATCAAAGGGTGAGCTAGGGAAGCAGATGACCAGAGCTTTGAGAATGAGAGTGTGGTGGTGGAAGAAGCAAGTGTCAATGGGTGAGCTAGGGAAGTAGATGGCCAGAGCTTCTTACATAAACCAATTCCTAGTCCCTCTAAGACTCCTTAATGCCTATGAAATTTTCCCAAAATGCTCAGCAACTCCACAACCACATCTGTGGGTAGAGACCCTTAAATGTTTGGGAAATAGAACCTTAAAAAGAGTCTGATTTGTGATCTCAAAATAGATTTACTGCTAATTTCTTGTTTCTCTATACCAAGGCTACCACAACATTGGCAAACAACCATGGGGTTACTATTTAAATCTATCTCACAGGCAGAGACCTGCATTTAGCTTGAGAGATTTGACTAACTACCTTGTTCTCTAGATACATTGATGATGATGCTACCTGCTTGGCTGGGTTGCAACTTAGGATGTTGTAAACAAAAATGGTATGCTCCTTAGTTTGTTTTTACTTTACTTCTGCATGTGTTGTTTTGCTATAAGCAATCTAGATCTATTTCTTTTAGAAGTATTACTCATGGTCTCTATAATCGAACAAGCTTTAGTCTTTTAAAGCCACTACCAAAAGAATATATTTATCTAGACTCCATAGTATCTAGACATAGTATCCAAGCTAGTTGTTGTTGCTCTATAGTGACTTAGAACATTGACTACTGCTAGTATTTCAATCTTGCTCTTGTTGGATAAATGTAATCCCAACTCCTTAGTCCAATTTAATATGTGGTTGTTAGGCTAGTGGTCAATGGTTGGTGTGTAAAGCCTACAAATGGTTGGTGCATATGGTCCGTGCAACTCATGCAACTAAAAATAGGTTAGAGGAGTCTCTAAATAAGGTACAAGTTGTGATCAAGTGATTATGTAAGTTTGGTTCATGTCTAATCATAATTAGTATCTTCTTGCGTTAATCTCAAGGTAATTTTTTGCATATACCAGTTTTTGTCCCTCATATTCATGATGTTTTTGTACAAGCTTTGATCCACCTTGAATATGTTTTGATCAATCTTCATAGTTGAATTATCATATCCAATATTTGGTATCAGAGCATGACCCAATTAGGTTTAGTTTATTAGCAAAAACCCGAATCTATCTCTTAATCACCATAGCCAGTTTTTCTCTATTTGGATAGTATGCTATAGATTGCTTCCATGCTTGCATCTGAGGTGACTATATCCCAAGATTTTGATATAGCCTTGTTGCTTTCCTCCCAGGCTTGCCGTAAAATGGAGCTCACAGCCCAATTTCATCGCAGCTTTGCGAATTCGCCATCGCGATCAATGCAGCTCGTTTTTTGATAATCGAATCAATTCGGCGTCGTCTTAATTAACGAATTCACGTAATTCCTCTAAGTTGATTCAAGGTTATCACGTGAGGATTCAGCATACCAAATCTTGAAGTATTTGGTCCACCGGAGTTGCTGTATGGAGTTGTTTTCGAGTCGCCTGTTTTCTACCTTTTTGCTCCAACAACATGGTGATTCTTATTTTGATTTATATTGATGATATTTTTATTATTTGGGCTTAAATCATCTATATGAGCAAGTTATCAACATTAAGCATCATATTTCATCATCATGAGCTCTAAATTCCCCGACAAATTCAACGAAACTGGGTTTCATACCTGGCAAATCAAGGTGAAGGGCTACCTCATGAAGAAAAACCTGTGAAGTACGGTCAAGCCACTTACTGAAGATGAAGCAAGTATTTTTGCTGCAGTTACAAGAGCGACAACGGCTGCACTTCAAGGAAAAGATGAGCAAGCACTTGGTATTATCATTACTGCTTTAGAAGATGATTTTTTTCATTATATTAATGATGTTGAGTCGGCTATGGAAGCTTGGGAATTACTAGAATGTACTTTTGGTGCAAAGGCAAAGCATTCCAAGATCAATTTGAAGATGCAACTCTTTGATCTAACCATGGAGAGTAATGAAAATTTGGCAGCTTTGATTAATAGGTTGAAGAGCTTAATGACACAATTGGTTTATGGTAAGTCTCCTGTTCCTGAAGAAGATGCTATTGCTATCCTGCTTAAAAGCTTACCTTCAAGCTTTAGGCAATTTGTGAAGATACTTAAAGAGAACGAGCCAGTCCCTTCCTTGGAAAGTATCATAAATTCTTTGCAGGAAGAAGACAAGAAGATTACAAAGGATGTGATAGATCCTTATGTATATGCTATTACTACGACATCAACAAAGAAGAAGTGTACTATTTGTGGTCGTACAAATCATCTTACTAAGGATTGTTTCTCCAAACATCCTTGTGAGTATTGTGGAAAGACGAATCATCCATCCTCAAAGTGCTACCAAAAAGATCAAAAGCTAGCAAAGGCACATGTGGTTGAAGAAGTCAACCAACAGGAAGAAACAAATCTTTGTTCTAGTCTTAGTATAAAAGATGTAGATGATAAGTATGCTTTTTAAATTATGTCATGTATGTGGTTGAGTCGAGACTTATGTTGTTCCAACTTGACGAGTTGTAGAGGAGAGTACACCACCCTATGTTGTTAAGGGGGGGCTCGTACTCATTGTGTCAAGGAGGTATGTTAATCTTGTTCATGTTCTTATAAGAAGTTGGTCTTAAGGGGGGATTGTTGGATAAATGTAATCCCAACTCCTTAGTCCAATTTAATATGTGGTTGTTAGGCTAGTGGTCAGTGGTTGGTGTGTAAAGCCTACAAATGTTGGTGCATATGGTTCATGCAACTCATGCAACTAAAAATAGGGTAGAGGAGTCTCTAAATAAGATACAAGTCATGATCAAGTGATTATGTAAGTTTGGTTCATGTCTAATCATAATTAGTGTCTTCTTGTGTTAATCTCAAAGCAATTTTCTGCATATACCACTTTTTGTCCCTCATATTCATGATGTTTTGTACAAGCTTTGATCCACCTGAATATGTTTTGATCAATCTTCATAATTGAATTATCATATCCAATAGCTCTTCCTATATTACTTAATGATATTATCTATATTGCTAGCTTGGTACTGTTGCTTGCTCTGCTGAGAGCTTTTGCAAAGCTAAGTGATGATGCTTTAGAGAGACAAATCAATGCTTGTGAGAGACCTTCCCGCTCAAGAGGCCATATATGTAGGTTAGGAGAACCCTTGGTGTATGCGGCACAATCGCTCGCACCAGTTGACTAGGCTCAGTATCCCAACAGGGCCATACTATGTATTTGCATCAAATACATAGAACTTTGCATTGTTTTCTACATAAAGCTACAATCTACACTCAATCTTTTCCAAAGTTGCACTTGATTTATCAAGACAACACTTCTGTGAACTGGTTTTCTTAAACTTCCACAGATTAACACTAATCTTTGAAGATTAGTGCTAGTCCAATTGAGTTGTAAACAACCCAATATGAGAAAACCACTGTTGTTTAATCTTTATTTGCAAACGTTTGTTGGCATTTTTACTATTTCTTGGTATTTTAACTATTTCTTGATATTTCAACTGTTTCTTGGAAGTCACAGCAAGAACTATAACAAATAGCAAAGGGATGCAAAGAAGGTGTAGGATTTTGATAAGTATCCCTCATCTACAACTGTGAATCTTTACACGAATCTTGCTCTATAAACTTGAATCTTCAATTCTACATTGACCTTGAATTGAATCTTCAATGTTCTTCAACTCTACACTAAAATCTTTGACTCTGTACTTGAGACTACTGCACAAAAAATTATATTTTGTAACTGTATTAATACTCTTCTTCACAAAAGGAAGACTAGAATGGAATGATCATAAAGCTGAGATATGGGTTATTATTTACGATATTAAAGAGATAATCTCATACAAAGAACCATAATGCCTAAGTGAGTTAACCTCTCACCAAGAGGATGCAAAAAGACTTCTATAAACCAAGGCTCCAAGAACAAACAAAATGTCTAGGAGAGATAATGTCCAAAGATCATAAACAGTCAGAAAAGTCATAAAGGGCACAAATGACAACCCTGGCCCCCTTATATACTTGAGTCCATGAACATGGTCCTAAGCCTAATATAAAAGTAGTTGCTCCGTTACAAAAACCATCCCCTCCTACATACATGAAATGTAAATCCAAACCATGTAGACTCCAAATCAATGGCTCTCGAATTGCCTGGATAGAATGGAAAATGTAGAGAGCCAATGTTGGTGATGTGCTTGGCCAATCCTCCCAGATAGCTACCCATGTCAATGATGTAGCTTGCTATATATCCACTTGGATCAAATAGATAGCCCAAGTGTGGACCATCCAACCATGGAACAAATGTGTGACACTCTGGCTTGAGAAGGAAGTATCCAAGCTCCTTGTGCAAAGTGAAATGACCACCAAAAATACCTCACTTTTGTTTTTTATGGGTGTCGACACGATTCTATTTTCTTTAGAATCAGGACATTTACTTTTGGATGCAATATATGTCCATATACATATTAACGCATGTTTCGGCTCATGCCCATACACCTATTGATGCAGTGGATCATATCTTTGACTTTTTGAGCGATGCTACATAGGATGACGGCATTGGTTTCCTCTTACCCTCGTATGATGCCAACCTTGAGACACGTTCTTTTGGTTTCTATGGGTGTTGACACAATCCTATTTTCTTTGGAGCTGGGACATTTACTTTTTTGTTCAACTCATGCCCCTATACCTGATGCAGTGGGTCATGTCTTTGACTTTTCAATTGATGCTAAATGGGATGATGGCATTGGTTTGCTCTTACCCTTGCATGATGCCAACCTTGATATATGTTCTTTTGGTTCCTTCTGCGCGGCGGGTGCCGACATGATCCTATTTTCTTTGGAGCTAGGACATTTACAAAATTTTGGGTGCAGTATATGCCATTTGACATGATCCACTATATCAATGGATATATGGGCATGAGTGAAACCGTGCATCATCTCCTAATGTGCGAAACCCTTTATGTGTGTATGATGATCCAAGATAACAATTTGATCATCCACATCATCATAGTACTACATCACTGAAAAATGAAGAGGTATCCTCACACGAAAGGTAAATGTTATCGTCTCTTAAATCATCATCTATGGCATCCCCAAGGTCTGTAAGGTCATCCTCGTAAACATGGTCTATCTCCATCAATAGTTCCCCTATGTGACCTACATCCAATAACAAATCTATCTCCAACAATATAGGATCTAAGGATATGTCTAGATCAAATGCAAATCTCTCAAGATATATGTCATATGATCTACTATGGACATGATCAATATGCATAATCCTACTATGATGTGTCACCTCGATGAAATCATCACTACTCTCATGCACTTTCGTCGATTGCTTAAACACATGAACTCTATCCACATGAAGACTGCCAAGAATGCGCAATGAATACTAGAAGTATTGGTTGTATCAGCGATATCTCCACAAATAGAAATCCTAGAAGAATAGCCTAATGCATCTAACACTAAGAACTCAGATCTATGCTCATAGGTGTCTCTGTCACTTGTATTCAGAGTATCACTAACCTCAAGTGTGCTAATGGGTATACTAATCCCAAGTGTGCTAATGGGGATGCATCATTAATCAAATGCACACTACTATCCTCTAAAAGGTCGCCCACGATCAACTAAAGTGTCCACATGATTTGTAGGAAAGAAGATAGGCATAGAAGTGTCGATGCTCAGTGTGTTAATGAGTATACCAATCCCAAGTGTGCTAATGGATGCATCATTAATCAAATGCACACTATCCTCTAAAATATCACCACAATCAACTTAAGTGTCCACGTGATTTTTAGGAAAGAAGATAGGCATACAAGTGTCGATGCTCATTGTGCTTGTTGCCATCTCTATCCTCGAGATCATGCCCACATGATATGAATCGCACACATCACTATCACATACATCATCGTCATCTGCATATGTATCAGTGGCATCATGTGCACGTACATCACTATGATCATGTGCATTTTTGTGTGATACACATCAATGTCATCATGTGTGCGTGTGTGTGTGTGTGTCCAATACATCATCATGTGTATGAGTGTATGATACAATACACATGTCTTAGGAACAAATCACAATGACCAGAGTGTGGGATACATACTCAATCAAGTCGTCAAAAGATGAATCATCCTGTGATGTGAATGAATATGAGGTGATGAGATGGAAAATGATGTGATTGGATGAGAATGAGTACACATATAAATGGAATGTGGAATAAGTAATGTGGATTGGATAATGTGGAAAGACGAGAGTTCAATATAGAAACTGTATTTGTGACTTGTTTGTAAATGACTGTTTTATGTCAAGAATGCTGGGGAAGCATTTTGACCGTCTTGTGATTAAGGTCGTGGAGACTTAACTGATAAAGTTACAACTGCTGAGACGGAGAGTCAATGGAGGATGTCTTGCGTAGCAAGGTCACGACCGAGTTCTTGACCAGCCTCGGTTTGATTTAAATGGTGAGCTTCTGGTATGGTGGATGAGGGACCAAGGAAGCGGCCTATGAGTGAAGCGCTAGGAAGGATCCTAGAGGGTGCTATGACCATACGGTGCTCGGGCTCTGGGTCACCGAAGATACCCACACGTGCGTCGTGGAAGATATTGGAACAAGGAGTAAGAGTTGTTTTCTGAAACCGAGTATGGATCTGGTTGATTGATCTTGCTGGTCCTCAACTGATGAGTCCACAGCTCTCTTATATGGATCTGTTGGTTGATCTTGTTGATCTTCAATGAGGATTCCATCTTGATTTTTATAAGTAAATATTGCCGGCTACTATGAGCTAGGAACTATCGAAAAGGCCCCTGAGTGACAGGTGGTGAGTGTTCTGGTTGCCAATGATGCCATAGATTGTAAGATTCCTCCCCAGCCTCTCAAGATGTCCAGCATCTTCCCCTGTAATCAATCCCCTCTTCAGAAATATAAAAGATCTTGTCTCTGCCTATTTTGACATAGAGAGAGAGAAAATATTCTAGAGAGAGAATATTCAGATTTTGAATATTTTTAGATAGAAAATTTTTTCATATTATTGATAAGATGCATATGAGATGAGTTAGGATGTGATAAGATGAGTCAAGATATGATAAGATGTGCATGGGATGAGGTAAGAAGTGTATGTGATGGGATAAGATGTATATAGGTTGTGATAGGGTAAGAATGGATGTGATGTAAAAGAATAGATGTGAAGGCATATGGGGTTATATGAATGGGAATGTGAAAATGGATGTATGGATGTGAAAATGGATGTGAATGTGGATGTATGAATGTGGATGTGGATGTGGATGTGGATGTGGATGTATGAATGAGGATGTGAAAATGGCTGTATGCATGTAGATGTGGATGTATGGATGTGAATGTGAATGTGGATGTGGATGTGGATGTATGGATGTAGATATAGATGTGGATGTATGTATGTGAATGTGATGAGGATGTGAAAATGGATGTATGCATGTAGATGTGGATGTATGGATATGAATGTGGATGTGGATGTGGATGTATGGATGTGGAATGTGGATGTGTATGTATGAATGCAGATATGGATTGGATGTATGATGTGGATGTACGAACATGGATGTGTATGTAGAATAATGAATGTGAATGTGTATGTGAAATAATGTGTCGTCGACATGAGTGAATGGATGAGAATGAGTACACATATGAATGGAATGTGGAATAAGTAATTTGAACTGAGGAGAGATAATGTGGAAAGACGAGAGTTTGATATAGAAACTGTATTTTATGAACTGTTTGTAAATGACTGTTTTATGTCAAGAATGCTGGGGAAGCATTTTGACCGTCTTATGGATTAAGGTAGACCTAACTGATAAAGTTACAACTGCTGAGACGGAGAGTCAATGGAGGACGTCACGCGTAGCAAGGTCGACCGAGGTCTTGACCAGCCTCGATTCGATTTAAATGGTGAGCTTCTGGTACAGTGGATGAGGGACCAAGGAAGCGGCCTATGAGTGAAGCGCTAGGTGACCTGCGCTTCGGTGCTCGGGCTCTGGGTCGCCGAAGATACCCACACGTGCGTCATGGAAGATATTGGAACAAGGAATAAGAGTTGTTTTCTGAAACTGGGCATGGATCTGGTTGATTGACCTTGCTGGTCCTCAACGGATGAGTCCATGGCTCATTTATATGGATCTGTGGGTCGATCTTGCTGATCTTCCACGGAGATTCCATTCTATTATATGAATATATTGCTGGTTACTATGAGCTAGGAACTATGGAAAAGGCCCCTGAGTGAACAGGTGGTGAGCGTTCTGGTTGCCAATGATGCCATAAGTACACCGATGAATGAATGATTGGAAATAAGGATTCAACTAGAGACTTTGAGGATTGTTATCAGTGACATAATGGTTTCATTAAAGGATTGTTTTAAAGTTAGCTGATGCTGAGAAAAAGGCAATTTCATATTGGGTGTGTAAGTGGTGTGACTAGTTTTATGTTTGCATGAACTTTCGGCTAGGGGGCCTTGGAACTCTTTTCCTTGGTACCCGAGACAAAACCTAACCAAATTCCTAATTGGATCGCATCACTACAGTGGTTGGGTGGTTGGCTAACCCATGGGACTGGATGGGGTTAGGCTGGACTGATGGATCCGTAAATCGAGACTCAAATTCTGTTATTACGATAGATGAAGTAAATCTCGGATAGTAATTGTTCTATGGATAAGAATCAACGGCTGTGCCTCTTGATGGGAAAAAAAGCATTGATTCCAATGATCCAAGTGCAAGTTTCTTCCTCAAACTGACCGAGTACCTTTAGAGGTGCAGTCGGATCAGTTTGATCAGTAATGGTCTGAACTATGTTAGAGTAAAAAATTATCCTGGTGGAATCGCCCGTGCTTTCCGGATAAAGGAAGTTTTTTCGGGTTTGGTTTTGGAAAAACCGACGGATTAGTCTCTTATCCGGATATCCGTGGGGGGACGAGGCCCCAAGTGTGGGACTCTGCCCCGCGCAAGAAATGCTACTTCTGCTGCTAGCACCACGAATCTGTTACGTTGTGGGGACAGGGATTTCACAGTTGGTATCACTGCATTTGGTTAATGAGGATCAACCGAGAAGCCAAATATGTCAAAAATTTATCAAGAATCACAAAAAGGTTGTAATTGTGTGATATAATTCATACAAATTGATATTCAAACTAAAAATTCGTAAATTAGTAATTGGGTCTTCAAATGGAAGTACCGCAATTATATGGAATCCCGGACTTGCTTGAGGCCTAGACATGATGGTATTTACCTTATAGTTCCAAGTACCATGACTACCCGTATATACCAAGGGTATAACTGCAGCTCTCTACCAGCAGTATATACGAGTAAATCTAAGACTTGAAATTATAAGCATTAATGCTATCTAGTTGATGAATTCGAATGTGGTTGATATGATTTTTAATTCTGTTTGAGAACTAATGAATTGAATTGGATTCTGATTGAAAAATGATGATTTCTGAAATTTAGTTGAAATATAATAACCTGAGCGAAACCACAATGAGGATGAATGGGACGAGTCCCTGTGATGATATTCATAACTAGAATGATGATTAATGATTTCAGCAAATCACTATGAGATTAGTGGATTGTGCTGTCAAATTGCTACTGTTAACACTTGACATGGTAGATCAAGTTAAGGGATGACAAATTGAGAACTTACTTAATTGAAATTCCCGTGGAGGAATGTCCAGAAGGAAATTTTTTGTCTAATGGATCATTATCGTATGAATGATATGATCTAAATGAATTGTTATTTAATGATGAGTTCTATATAAGGAATATTTATCCCAGTATTCCGTTGGGTTGACCAGAATATAAGGAACCCCAGAATAAATTGGATCTTAAGAAAAAGAGTTGCCCTCTACTTTGCAAGATGAGGACATCTCGCACCTTTTTAAGTGGGGTAGAATGTAAGATTCCTCCCCCCTAACCTTCGAGGTATATAGGAGTAAGAATCTCCCTTTCTGATCTTAAAATTATTCCCTCTCTAAAATAAAAGAAAGATTTTGTTTAAAAAGGGAAGACACTTTCCCCAGAATACCTTATCAGGAGCCCACCTGTTTTAAGGATTCAGAACAATGAGTTCAGAAGTGAGAACCGGTGTTTTGGATGCCAAGGTTTTGGTCATCAGTTAAAAGACTGCCCGACTCTTGCCATGACAAGGGCATAGGGAAGTCAAGAACCCAAACTCAGAGACCAATTCCTTCATACCAACCTCGGACAAGATTGCTTAACTCCATTAACTAGGTCCGACCCATTGATTAGGGTCGAGATGACCAGTCAAATGCTTGACGACACGGAGCAGCAGATGCACGCAATTCATAAAGATATAAAAGCTGCCCAGGATCAACAGAAACAGTATACAGATAAGAAGAGGACAGTCAGAGAATTCAAAGAAGCAAATATGGTCTTCATTCAAGTACGGCCCAAAAGAAGTTCTTTATCTCTCGGGGAGTATAAGTAGTTATCCCCCAGATAATTGTGGGCCATATCTGAATTCAATGAAAGTAGGTGACTTAGCCTACGAGTTTCTTTTACCTCCTCATCTCAAAGTTCTTAATGTATTTCATGTAAACCTTCTATAGAATTATGTGCCAAACCCGAATCATGGAAAGACGGTAAAACTTCAGTAATAAGATACCCGTTGGCTTCTAGGTTACGCTAGTTCCTTCTTTTATATAAGTCGTAACTTCTACTTGTCGCTCACAGTAATCTTACTTCCATCGATCTCCTTTCTTTCTTAATCTTCTTTATGGCTTGGCAGCAGGAATTGGTTTTATCCATGATGATTTCTCACCTTCAAGACGCAAGTGAGTCTATGAAGAAGGATTTTATAGAACTGTATGAGCACTCACTTTTCCCTCACTTGGGAACTTCTGTAGCTCAGACCAAATGGCGGACCTATCAAGACGTAACTAGGGTAACACCGTGGGGTCAGTAGCACTTTCGTAACAATGTCCGCTTGGCTATGGTTATTGAAGCTTTGAGTTTGGGTCCTCGATACTATTGCGTGATGAGATCAAGGCATGTTGGGTTTTCTGAGCGGGTCTTCTTACTAGCGTGTTTTCTTCCTCATCAGAAGATATGCCTTTATCCTGTTTTTGGCTTGCCTCTCAGAGGTTCTTTTAATAGGTCACCTCATACCAGGGAGATAGATGCTGCAATAACCGGCCGAATTATTCCCATAGATGAATTACCTTATACGTGTGCAGCTTGTGAGTGCTGCTTTTGTGACCATATGATGGACGGGCTTATGGAAGTGTAAAAAGTTCTTCTATCTTTATTGTATATGTTCCAAGAATGAATAAAGTTGAAATCTTTGTTCTTGTCTTGAGTCTTGCTCTCTTTGAGACTTTTCTTGGTGGTTAATCTTAATTAAAAATTTTCTCTCAGTCTCATATTCGTGCATCTTGCGAAATTACCCCCAGTTTGCGAGATGAGGGCATCTCGCATTTTTCAAGTGGGAGAGAATGTAAGATTCCTCCCCAACCTCTCAAGATGTCTAGCATCTTTCCCTGTAATCAATCCCCTCTTCAGAAATATAAAAGATCTTGTCTGTGTCTATTTTGACATAGAGAGAGAAAATATTCTAGAGAGAGAATATTCAGATTTTGAATATTTTTAGATAGAAAAATTTCTCATATTATTAAAATGAATTCCCCTGAAACAGAAATTCAAAAAGAACTTTCCAATGTGCAATTGGAATTTATTGGAAATGGGTATAAAGGACCTTAACCTAAGGATCTAGATTTTCAGAAATTTTTGGATTATGGTCCAATTAAGGTTCCTATGGGCCAATAGCATCAATCCATGTGTAGGGAGGAGATAAATCTAATTTGTAAAAGAAGATACCCAAAAATGAGTAAATGCTCACATAAGATGAAGAGTTGACTATGTACAAGGTTTATTAGTAAGAAACTATGAGTAATATAAAAAATATGAGATATTTTGGATATCCAAAAATGAGTAAATGCTCACATAAGATGAAGAGTTGAAAATGTACAAGGTTTATTAGTAAAAAACTATGAGCAATATTAAAAATATGAGATATTTTGGGTATAATGATTTCATTTTGACACATATGTGAGGAAGGGTATAATGATTCCATTTTGACACATATGTAAGGAAGGGGAGTCCCTTAAAGGAGGTGCATACTTCACATGCTTGAATGAGTTTTAAACTCAAAAATCATGTGATATTTTTATCTCTCCTCTCTCTTGAACCAAACCAAATCAAAATGGAACCAAACCGAATAAAAAAGGAACCAAACTAGATCCAAATCTAGTCCAAATTCAACCAAACTGAGTTTGGAAAATTCTAGAATTCAGTTAGCTTTGGTTAGAGCTTCCCTCTCTTATAAATAGAACATGAGTTCTTTGAAAAAAATAGGAGAATTTTACTATACTAAAGTTATGCTGAAATAATGCTAATTTCTACTATTCTCTAAAATTCTCTCCAAATTGAAGAAATTGGAGCTTCCCTCTTTCTTCAATCCCCATTGGTGACTCCATCAACATACTAAACCAATTGATTGGTTGGCGGCCTCTACCGTGGACAAAGAATCAAGCAATTTGTAAGGTAATTAGTGAATTTTGATCATTTTCTATAATTTCTCAATGTTTCTCTCTTCTCAACCCCTCTCAAGCTTGAGAAGCTTAATTGGAATGATTTTTGAATGCTATTGAAGTTAATTGATAAATGGTAGTAAGAATTACATAATTGATGAATGCTATTGAAGTTAATTAATAAAAGATAGTAAAGAATCACATAAATTTCCATTTATGCTTAATTCTAATGGTTTTTATGTAATTTCTCTCTCTCACTCAAAGAATGGTCATTCTCATGACCTATTCTCAATCCAAGTGAAGCTTTTCCTTAATTTAAGATTAATCTATGCTTGAGGCCAAATTAATGGCTTTTTTCTATGCTTTTAGTTTATGTATTTCATGAATATTGATGATTCAATCCATTATTGGGTTAATGATCCAATTAGGGATCATTCTAATCATTTCCTTAATGATAAGATTTATCCTTCAAAATAAATTGAGATTTATCAGTCATAGTAGCGGAGCTATGGCAAAATTTTTATAAAAATTACACATAAAATAATTTCATTCAAAGCATGAAAAGAGGACTTCCTACCATATTCTAGGAATTATCATCCTAGATTAATTGAAAGAATTTTATTATAATCATGGAGAAATTGATTTTTATGTTATGCATAATTGATGATTATTTTATTGTAAAAGTGTTACTTTTATCATATTTGGATTTCATGCATAGAGGTATGCATAAAAGATTATTATATTAATGTAAAAGTGTTACTTTTATCATATTTGGATTTCATGCATAGAGGTATGCATAAAGATTATTATTTTAATATAAAAGTGTTACTTTTATCATATTTGGATTTCATGCATAGAGGTATGCATAAAAGATTATTATTTTAATATAAAAGTGTTACTTTTATCATATTTGGATTTCATGCATAGAGGTATGCATAAAAGATTATTATATTAATGTAAAAGTGTTACTTTTATCATATTTGGATTTCATGCATAGAGGTATGCATAAAAGATTATTATTTTAATGTAAAAGTGTTACTTTTATCATATTTGGATTTCATGCATAGAGGTATGTATAAAAGATTATTATTTTAATGTAAAAGTGTTACTTTTATCATAATTGGATTTCATGCATAGAGGTATACATAAAAGATTATTATATTAATGTAAAAGTGTTACTTTTATCATATTTGGATTTCATGCATAGAGGTATGCATAAAAGTTGATTATTTTAATATAAAAGTGTTACTTTTATCATATTTAGATTTCATGCATAGAGGTATGCATAAAAGTTGATTATTTTATTATAAAAGTGTTACTTTTATCATAATTGGATTTCATGCATAGAGGTATGCATAAAAGTTGATTATTTTATTGTAAAAGTGTTATTTTTATCATATTGGATTTCATGCAAAGAGGTATGCATAAAAGATATTCTTTTTATACTAAAAGTGTGATTTTCATCATAAATGAATTTTATGCATAACTTAGATGCATAAAAGAAATTCTTTTATTCTAAAAGTGTAATTCCTACCAAATTGAATTTATGCATAAGAAGATGCATAAAAGATTGATTTTTAATTCAAAGTGTCATTCTCATCTAAATTGAATTTATGTATAGGAAGATACATAAAAGAATGGAATTTCAATTCAAAAGTGTTATTCTCATCCAAATTGAATTTATGCATAGGAAGATGCATAAAAGATGGATTTTTAATTCAAAAGTATCAATTCTCATCTAAGTTGAGTTTATGCATAGGAAGATGCATAAAAGATTGAATTTTAATTCAAAAGTGAGTCAAGATGTGATAAGATGTGTATGGGATGAGGTAAGAAGTGTATGTGATGGGATAAGATGTATATGGGTTGTGATAGGGTAAGAATGGATGCGATGTAAAAGAATAGATGTGAAGGCGTATGGGGTTATATGAATGGGAATGTGGAAATGGATGTATGGATGTGAATGTGTATGTAGATGTGGATGTGGATGTGGATGTATGTATGTATGTGGATGTGGATGTATGTATGTATGTGGATGTGGATGTATGAATGAGGATGTGAAAATGGCTGTATGCATGTAGATGTGGATGTATGGATGTGAATGTGAATGTGGATGTGGATGTGGATGTATGGATGTAGATATAGATGTGGATGTATGTATGTGAATGTGGATGTATAAATGAGGATGTGAAAATGGATGTATGCATGTAGATGTGGATGTATGGATATGAATGTGGATGTGGATGTGGAATGTGGATGTGTATGTATGAATGCAGATATGGATTGGATGTATGATGTGGATGTACGTACATGGATGTGTATGTAGAATAATGAATGTGAATGTGTATGTGAAATAATGTGTCGTCGACATGAGTGAATGGATGAGAATGAGTACACATATGAATGGAATGTGGAATGAGTAATGTGAACTGAGGAGGGATAATGTGGAAAGAAGAGAGTTTGATATAGAAACTGTATTTTATGAACTGTTTGTAAATGACTGTTTTATGTCAAGAATGCTGGGGAAACATTTTGACCGTCTTATGGATTAAGGTAGACCTAACTGATAAAGTTGCAACTGCTGCTAACGGAGAGTCAATGGAGGATGTCTCGCGTAGTAAGGTTGATCGAGGTCTTGACCAGCCTCGGTTTGATTTAAATGGTGAGCTTCTGGTACGGTGGATGAGGGAGCAAGGAAGCGGCCTAGAGTGAAGCGCTAGGTGACCTGCGACGAGAAGGATCCTAGAGGGTGCTGACCATACGGTGCTTGGGCTCTGGGTTGCCGAAGATACCCACACGTGCGCCATGGAAGATATTGGAACAAGGAATAAGAGTTGTTTTCTGAAACCGGGCATGGATTTGGTTGATTAACCTTGCTGGTCCTCAACGGATGAGTCCATGGCTCATTTATATGGATCTGTAGGTTGATCTTGCTGATCTTCCACGGAGATTCCATTCTGTTATATGAATATATTGCTGGTTACTATGAGCTAGGAACTATGGAAAAGGCCCCTGAGTGAACAGGTGGTGAGCGTTCTGGTTGCCAATGATGCCATAAGTACACCGATGAATGAATGACTTGAAATAAGGATTCAACTAGAGACTTTGAGGATTGTTATCAGTGACATAATGGTTTCATTAAAGGATTGTTTTAAAGTTAGCTGATGCTGAGAAAAAGGCAATTTCATATTGGGTGTGTAAGTGATGTGACTAGTTTTATGTTTGCATGAACTTCCGGCTAGGGGGCCTTGGAACTCTTTTTCTTAGTACCCCCGGGACAAAACCTAACCAAATTCCTAATTGGATCGCATCACTACAGTGGTTGGGTGGTTGGCTAACCCATGGGACTGGATGGGGTTAGGCTGGACTGATGGATCCGTAAATCGAGACTCAAATTGGTCTATGGATAGGAATCAATGGCTGTGCCTCTTGATGGGGAAAAAAGCGTTGATTCCAATGATCCAAGTGTAAGTTTCTTTCTCAAACTGACTGAGTACCTTTAGAGGTGCAGTCGGATCAGTTTGATCAGTAATGGTCTTGATTACGTTAGAGTAAAAAATTATCCTAGTGGAATCGCCTGTGCTTTCCGGATAAAGAAAGTTTTTTCGGGTTCGGTTTTGGAAAAATCGACGGATTAGTCTCTTATCCGGATATCCGTGGGACGAGGAGATACTTCGATGAAGGAATGATTGGAAATTAAGATTCAACCGGATACTTGGAAGTTTATGATCAGTGACACTATGATTTCATTAAATGACTGATTTAAATACATTTGAATCTGGGAAAAAGGCAATTTCATATTGGGTGTGTAAGTGGTGTGACTGGAGTTAAATTTGCTTGTTAAAAATCCGGCTAGGGTGCCTGGGAACTCTTTTCCCTAGTACCCGGGACAAAACCTAACCAAATTCTAAATTGGATCCTATCACTACAGTGGTTGAGCGGTTGGCTAACCCATGGGACTGAGGTTGGATTGATGGATCCGTAAAATGAGACTCAATTTCTATTGTAGTACACTAGATGAAGTAAATCCCGGATGATAATTGTTCTATGTAAAAAGGAATCAACGGCTGTGCCTCTCGATGGGAAAAAAAGCGTTGATCTCTATGATCCAAGTGCAAGTTTCTTCCTTGATCTGACCAAGTGACTTTAGGTTCGGTTGTTTGGATCAGTTTGGTCAGTCATGACCCTAACTACGTTAGAGTAAAATTTTATCCTAGAGGAATCGCCTGAGCTTTCCGGGCAAGGGAAATTTTTCTAAGTTCGGTTTTGGAAGAACCGAGGAATTAGTCACTTGTCCGGATATCCGTGTGGGCGAGGCCCTGAGTGTAGGACCCTTCCCCATGCAAGATGTGCTACTTCCGATGCTAGCACCCCCAGAACCCGTTGTGCGGTGGGGACGGGGATCTTACAAGTGCGGAAAAGAGAAAGGAAAAGTTTTTGAATGTTTAGGGTTTTGTTATTTTTACACTTTAGGAATCTATCCTTTTAAATTATCCGCACTGTCTTCTAGGCTCTTCGCACCTTTGGTCCAAACCACATTACTCTCTTGTCCACAACACCTTAGGGGTGTTTTGCATGCACTCGCACGAGCACACTTTGGGGTACTTTCTTGTGAGTTTGTACATGTGCCTTGCTTGGGCTTGTTCACATGCTTTTGCACATTGCGTTTGTTTTCGGGGGATCATGCGCTTGGTGATTATTAGGCTTGTTTATGCGTTGTGTTTCACAGTCTTCATACATTTTGGGATTATTTACATGCATGGTGTTTAAGGAGGGGTGTTCACATGCTGTGAGTGTTCTTGGTGGGGATTCTTTCACATTGTACACACCGATTCCTGTGTTGAGTGTTATTGGGCTTGTTCACACATCGTGGGTCACATGTCCTATATGCCTTGTGTTTGAGAGGTGTGTTCACACTTGTTGTGCACTATGTTTTGGTGCGTATGCTTTTGGTAGTGCTCACACATAGCCATGGGTTGTTACTTTTAATTTTATCCTTCATTTGATCCCCATGGTGGAGAATTCACATTGTCAACGACATCATTCTGACAAAATTTATGATTGTGATCGTAAGGGAGCCGCTCATGTCATCATGGCTCTATGATTGCTCTTATGATTTGCCTTCTTGTGTCATGTGCTCCATCCATATCTTTTACAGAGTTCACACATGCCTTTGGCATTTCGAGGCTTAGGCCTCTACGTCCTCGCTCGTCAACTTCTTGCTATCCTAAGGCAGCATATTCATGCCAATATCAGATGTTCGAGCTTCATAGTTTGATGCCTAGGCATTTTCGGCATTTGTTTGATGAGGAACAAATATGTGCCAGGATGGTCTAGGTGGTCCATACACAGTGTTTTCATCACTTCATCGCTTGGCTACATCAGCATGGATGGTTTGGTATATTATTTGCATGGGGATGATTCATCTTTTGATGACTTGATTGAGTATCCCACACTCTGGTCATTGTGATTTGTTCCTAAGACATGATGTATTGTATTATACACTCATACACATGATGATGTATTAGACACACACACACACGCACACATGATGGCATTGATGTGTATCACACAAAAATGTACATGATCATAGTGATGTATGTGCACATGATGCCACTGACACATATGCACATGACGATGATGTATGTGATAGTGATGTGTGCAATTCATATCATGTGGGCATGATCTCGAGGACAGAGATGGCAACAAGCACAATGAGCATCGTCACTTGTATGCCTATCTTCTTTCCTACAAATCACGTGGACACTTTAGTTGATTGTGGTGACATTTTAGAGGATAGTGTGCATTTGATTAATGATGCATCCATTAGCACACTCGGGATTGGTATACTCATTAACACACTGAGCGCATCGACACTTCTGTGCCTATCTTCTTTCCTACAAATCACGTGGATACTTTAGTTAATCGTGGCGACCTTTTAGAGGATAGTGTGCATTTGATTAATGATGCATCCATTAGCACACTTGGGATTAGTATACCCATTAGCACACTTGAGGTTAGTGATACTCCGGATACAAGTGACAGAGACACCTATGAGCATAGATCTGAGTTCTTAGGCTATTCTTCTAGGATTTCTATTTGTGGAGATATTGCTGATACGACCAATACTTCTAGTCATTGCGCATTCTTGGCAGTCTTCATGTGGATAGAGTTCATGTGTTTAAGCAATCAAGGATAGTGCATGAGAGTAGTGATGATTTCATCCAGGTGACACATCGTAGTAGGATTATGCGTATTGATCATGTCCATAGTAGATCATATGACATATATCTTGAGAGATTTGCATTTGATCTAGACATATCCTTAGATCCTATATTGTTGGAGATAGATTTGTTATCGATGTAGGTCACATAGGGGAACTATTGATAGAGATAGACCATGTTTATGAGGATGACCTTGCAGACCTTGGGGATGCCATAGATGATGATTTAAGAGACGATAACATTTACCTTTCATGTGAGGATACCTCTTCATTTTTTAGTGATGTAGTACTATGATGATGTGGATGATCAAATTGTTATCTTGGATCATCATACACACATAAAGGGTTTTGCACATGAGGAGATGATGCACGGTTTGGCTCATGCCCATATATCCATTGATACAGTGGATCATGTCAAATGGCATATACTGCACCCAAAATTTTGTAAATGTCCTAGCTCCAAAGAAAATAGGATCATGTCGGCACCTGCCAGTAGAAGGAACCAAAAGAAGATATGTCAAGGTTGGCGTCATGCAAGGGTAAGAGCAAACCAATGCCATCATCCCATTTAGCATCAATTGAAAAGTCAAAGACATGACCCACTGCATCAGGTATAGGGGCATGAGTTGAACAAAAAAGTAAATGTCCCGACTCCAAAGAAAATAGGATTGTGTCGACACCCATAGGAACCAAAAGAACATGTCTCAAGGTTGGCATCATATGAGGGTAAGAGGAAACCAATGCCGTTATCCTATGTAGCATCACTCGAAAAGTCAAAGATATGATCCACTGCATCAATAGGTGTATGGGCATGAGCCGAACCATGCGTCAATAGTTATATAGACATATTGCATCCAAAAGTAAATGTCCTGATTCTAAAGAAAATCTTGCTGCTGTGACTTCCAAGAAACAGTTGAAATATCAAGAAATAGTTAAAAAACCAAGAAATGGTAAAAATGCCAACAAATGTTTGCAAATAAAGATTAAACAAACCATGGTTTTCTCATATTAGGTTGTTTACAACTCCATTAGGCTAGCACTAATCTTCAAAGATTAGTGTTAATCTATGGAAGTTTAAGAAAACCAGTTCACAAAAGTGTTGTCTTGTATAAATCAAGTGCAACTTTAGAAAAGATTGAGTGTAGATTGTAGCTTCATGTAGAAAACAATGCAAAGTTCTATGTATTTGATGCAAATACAGAGTATGGCCCTGTTGGGAATGGAGCCTAGTCAACTGGTGCGAGCGAGTGTGTCGCATACACCAAGGGTTCTCCTAACCTACATATATGGCCTCTTGAGTGGGAAGGTCTCTCACAGGCATTGATTTGTCCCTCTAAAGCATCATCACTTAGCTTTGCAAAAGCTCTCAGCAAACAACAGTATACCAGGCTAGCAATATAGTATCATTAAGTAATATAAGAAGAGCAAGATTGAAATACTAGCAGTAGTCAATGTTCTAAGTCACTATAGAGCAACAACAACCAGCTTGGATACTATGTATAGATACTATGGAGTCTAGATAAATATATTCTTTTGGTAGTGGCTTTAAAGGACTAAAGCTTGTTTGATTATAGAGACCATGAGTGATACTTCTAAAAGAAATAGATCTGGATTGCTTATAGCAAAACAACACATGCAGAAGTAAAGTAAAAGCAAACTAAGGAGCATACCATTTTTGTTTACAACATCCTAAGTTGCAACCCAGCCAAGCAGGTAGCATCATCATCAATGTATCTAGAGAACAAGGTAGTTAGTCAAATCCCTCAAGCTAAATGCAGGTCTCTGCCTGTGAGACAGATTCAAATAGTAACCCCATGGTTGGTTGCCAATGTTGTGGTAGCCTTGGTAGAGAAACAAGAAATTAGCAGTAAATCTATTTTGAGATCACAAATCAGACTCTTTTTAAGGTTCTATTTCCCAAACATTTAAGGGTTTCTACCCTACATGATGGTTTGGTATATTATCTGCATGGGGATGATTCATCTTTTGACGACTTGATTGAGTATCCCACACTCAGGTCATTGTGATTTGTTCCTAAGACATGATGTATTGTATTATACACATGCACACATGATGACATTGATATGTATCGCACAAAAATGCACATGATCATAGTGATGTATGTGCACATGATGCCACTGACACATATGCACATGACGATGATGTATGTGATAGTGATGTATGTGATTCATATCATGTGGGCCTGATCTCAAGGACAGAGATGGCAACAAGCACAATGGGCATCGACACTTGTATGCCTATCTTCTTTCCTACAAATCAGGTGGACACTTTAGTTGATTGTGGTGACATTTTAGAGGATAGTGTGCATTTGATTAATGATGCATCCATTAGCACACTCAAGATTAGTATACTCATTAACACACTGAGCATCGACACTTCTGTGCCTATCTTCTTTCCTACAAATCACGTGGACACTTTAGTTGATCGTTGGTGACCTTTTAGAGGATAGTGTGCATTTGATTAATGATGCATCCATTAGCACACTTGGGATTAGTATACCCATTAGCACACTTGAGGTTAGTGATACTCCAGATACAAGTGACAAAGACACCTATGAGCATAGATCTGAGTCCTTAGTGTTAGATGCATAGGCTATTCTTCTAGGATTTCTATTTGTGGAGATATCGCTGATATGACCAATACTTCTAGTATTCATTGCGCATTCTTGGCAGTCTTCATGTGGATAGAGTTCATGTGTTTAAGCAATCAAGGATAGTGCATGAGAGTGGTAATGATTTCATCGAGGTGACACATCGTAGTAGGATTATGCGTATTGATCATGTCCATAGTAGATCATATGACATATATCTTGAGAGATTTGCATTTGATCTAGACATATCCTTAGATCCTATATTGTTGGAGATAGATTTATTATCGGATGTAGGCCACATAGGGGAACTATTGATGGAGATAGACCATGTTTATGAGGATGACCTTGCAGACCTTGGGGATGCCATAGATGATGATTTAAGAGACGATAACATTTACCTTTCATGTGAGGATACCTCTTCATTTTTCAGTGATGTAGTACTATGATGATGTGGATGATCAAATTGTTATCTTGGATCATCATACACACATAAAGGGTTTTGCACATGAGGAAATGATGCATAGTTTGGCTGATGCCCATATATCCATTGATACAGTGGATCATGTCAAATGGCAGATACTGCACCCAAAATTTTGTAAATGTCCTGGCTCCAAAGAAAATAGGATCATGTCGGCACCCGCAGAAGGACCAAAAGAACATATGTCAAGTTGACACCCATAGAAAACAAAAAGGAGATATTTTTGGTGGTCATTTCACTTTGGACAAGGAGCTATCCATTTGATCCGGGAGGATTGGCCAAGCACATCACCAACATTGGCTCTCTACATTTTCCATTCTATCCAGGCAATTCGAGAGCCATTGATTTGGAGTCTACATGGTTTGGATTTACATTTCATGTATGTAGGAGGGGATGGTTTTTGTAATGGAGCAACTACTTTTATATTAGGCTTAGGACCATGTTCATGGACTCAAGTATATAAGGGGGCCACGGTTGTCATTTGTGCCCTTTATGACTTTTATGACCATTTATGATCTTTGGACATTATCTCTCCTAGACATTTTGTTTGTTCTTGGAGCCTTGGTTTATGGAAATATTTTTGCATCCTCTTGGTGAGAGGTTAACTCACTTAGGCATCATGGTTCTTTGTATGAGATTATCTCTTTAATATCGTAATAACCCATATCTCAGCTTTATGATCATTCCATTCTAGTCTTCCTTTTGTGAAGAAGAGTATTAATACAATTACAAAATATAATTTTTTGTGCAGTCTCAAGTACAGAGTCAAAGATTTTAGTGTAGAG
This sequence comes from Cibotium barometz, assembly GCF_041138505.1. Classification (NCBI taxonomy): domain Eukaryota; kingdom Viridiplantae; phylum Streptophyta; class Polypodiopsida; order Cyatheales; family Cibotiaceae; genus Cibotium; species Cibotium barometz. Next base: position 11,807,692 of record NC_141072.1, on the reverse strand, counting down.
TTGAAGAACATTGAAGATTCAATTCAAGATCAATGTAGAATTGAAGATTCAAGTTCAGAGAGCAGCAAGATTCGTGCAAAGATTCACAGTTGTGGATGAGTGATACTTATCAAAATCCTACACCTTCTTTGCATCCCTTTGCTATTTGTTATAGTTCTTGCTGTGACTTCCAAAACAGTTGAAATATCAAGAAATAGTTAAAATACCAAGAAATGGTAAAAATGCCAACAAATGTTTGCAAATAAAGATTAAACAACAGTGGTTTTCTCATATTAGGTTGTTTACAACTCAATTAGGCTAGCACTAATCTTCAAAGATTAGTGTTAATCTATGGAAGTTTAAGAAAACCAGTTCACAGAAGTGTTGTCTTGATAAATCAAGTGCAACTTTGGAAAAGATTGAGTGTAGATTGTAGCTTTATGTAGAAAATAATGCAAAGTTCTTTGTATTTGATGCAAATACAGAGTATGGCCCTGTGACCTGCATATATGGCCTCTTGAGTGGGAAGGCCTCTCACAAGCATTGATTTGTCTGTGAGATCCCTCTGTCCCCTCCGCGCATCGGACTCCCGGTAGCTGACAGCGGCGGAAGCAGCCCCCTCATGCGCGGGGCAGGGTTTCTCACTCGGGGCCTCGCCCACGAATGTCCGGGCACGAGACTAGGTTAGTGGTCACTCTGAAAACCGAAATCGAGAAAATTTCCCATGCGCCTAGAAAGCGGGGACGATTCCATCTTTTTGAATTTTCTTAACAAATTTTTCTAACGAGATCAATTCTAAACTATCCTTGAATAAACCAAATAGAAGAAAACTATCACTGATATAATTGGATCATTTGAGTAAATTCAATGCTTTTTTCCTAATCCAGATCAGGCAGCACAGCCGTTGATCCACTCAATTGAAAAATTTATCAGGGAATTAACTAGCTACTCGAATCCTAGCGTAATCCTAAGATTTTTCAGTTTGATTATTAAAACTCCACTCATTCTAGCCTAACCCCATATGGCCCATGGGTTAGCCACCACCCTACCACTGGAATCGGTAGAACCAAACAAGTACTCACCCACCCATAATTGAAATGCCTTTCTTAACTTTAGCTTTAGAGAAAACAGATACGCACACACTCCTCTTTAAAACTTTAATATAAAAATAATAATCCTTGACAAAACAGATATGATCATAGATTTCATAACTCAAAATTTCCATTCAATCCCTTGTTTCACAAAAACAGTACCACTCTGGACTCTCCGTTGGGACCAGCTGGTCAGCAACGAGATCCAGTAACAGATTACAATAAACATTTCGTCAACATACATATATATAAATCTTCCTCGATATACGTATAGGTGTCCTAAGCACCGCGAGCCCATGCATCGCCTGGTCAGAACCCTCCAGGATCATCCTTAGGTGTCCCGGTACTTCACTCAGGGACCGCTTCGTCGGCCCTCGCCAATCGTACTAGAAGCACACCATTTTTCACCATACCCAGGCTGGTCAAGACCTGGGCAGGTTTTTGCCGCGTGAGCTGTCCCTCGAACACTCCCTGCCCCACAGCTGTTGTTGCAACCGACTTCCCTTAGATAAACATATATGCCAAATGCTCCCTCCAGCATTCTGGCGAGCATTCTGGCATAAGACAGTCCTTTAAGAAAACAAGGTTTCTATGCAAGTTTTCAATTTTGATTTTGTTTGAAAACCATGAATAATCTTAAATCCGTATCCCAATACTTCTAGATCCAGGTCTAAAATTCCAAATAGAATTCCTCGAGTTCTGTTAACTTGATCCTCAGATCAAAATCAAAAGTCTTAACTTAGTTTCAGATTCGGTGGGGGATTTGAGTGCATTTTTCCTGAACTGGGCACATCGTCATTGATTGAAATTGACGAAGGAATTAGGTCTTGGTCAATAGTCTGAATCAGAGTTTGGGTCTGGAAAGGTTCTTCCTAAACTATCTTTCTCGAAAGGTACTATTTCAATTTCTCTTCTTCTAAATTTTGCTCGACGAATATTTGCTTACAGATTTCTAAAACATGAATTTCTTATGAGGAATAAAATAATCATTTATCTCGATCTCCGATTTCGATAGTTTAATTGAATTTTCTCATTACCCCATCTTAGTGAATATGAAACGGTAGCATTTCTTCTCACAGATTATCTACTTATTCATTTTTCTAATTTTTACAGAAATTGAACAGAAGAGAACCCTTATTTAAATATAATCATTTTATATGCATCTATTTATGCATAAAATCTAATTCTGATGAAAGTCACACTTTTATCATCATAAAAATCATTTATGATGAAAATCACTCTTTTAATATGAAAGAATTTCTTTTATGCATCCATTTATGCATAAAAATCATTTATGATAAAAATCACTTTTTTATTATAAAAATATCTTTTATGCATACAAATCATTTATGATAAAAATCACTCTTTTAATATAAAAGAATTTCTTTTATGCATCCATTTATGCATAAAAATAATTTATGATGAAAATCACACTTTTAATATAAAAAATATCTTTTATGCATACAAATCATTTATGTTAAAAATCACTCTTTCAATATAACATAATTTTTTTTATGCATCCATTTATGCATAAAAATCATTTATGATGAAAATCACACTTTTAATATAAAAAAATATCTTTTATGCATATGTTTATGCATACAAATCATTTATGATAAAAATCACTCTTTGAATATAAAAGAATTTCTTTTATGCATCCATTTATGCATAAAAATCATTTATGATGAAAACCACACTTTTAATATTAAAAAATATCTTTTATGCATATGTTTATGCATACAAATCATTTATGATAAAAATCACTCTTTTAATATAAAAGAATTTTTTTAATGCATTCATTTATGCATAAAAATCATTTATGATGAAAATCACACTTTTAATATAGAAAAAATCTTTTATGTGTTTATGCATACAAATCATTTATGATAAAAATCACTCTTTTAATATGAAAGAATTTCTTTTATGCATCCATTTATGCATAAAAATCATTTATGATGAAAATCACACTTTTAATATATAAAAATATCTTTTATGCATACGTTTATGCATACAAATCGTTTATGATAAAAATCACTCTTTTAATATAAAAGAATTTCTTTTATGCATCCATTTATGCATAAAAATCATTTATGATGAAAATCACACTTTTAATATATAAAAAAATATCTTTTATGCATATGTTTATGCATACAAATCATTTATGATAAAAATCACTCTTTAAATATAAAAGAATTTCTTTTATGCATCCATTTATGCATAAAAATCATTTAAGATGAAAATCACAGTTTTAATATAAAAAAATATCTTTTATGCATATGTTTATGCATACAAATCATTTATGATAAAAATCACTCTTTTAATAAAAATTTCAATATGCTTCCTTCTACACATAGAATTTAATTCTAAAGAGAGTAACATTTTTTTAATGAAATATTTTTAGTATGCATTTTTCTATACCTAGGATGAAAAATAACACTTTATGAATACATGTACAATTGGAATTATTGAATAAAAAAAGTAAAACTTATTTTTCACAATTTTAAAAAAATTTCACTATAACCTCCTTTGTATGGCTGACCATTTTTTAATTTTTTACTCTCTAAAATTAATTAGAAGTTCACCAAGAGTATTTAAATCATTCTAATGTAAATATTTTCTACTTTATCAAAGAGAATCGTTATAAAAAACTTGATTTTATCCATTAATCATTCATCTAGGATAAGAATGGTTGGATTTACTAAAGAAGAGAGGGGAATGCCTTTTTTCAATGAGACATAACATCATATTCAATTTAGAGAAGACAAAAAAATCATAAAAAACCATAAAATGAATAGAAAAGAGAAGAATCTCCAACTTACGAAGGAATTTGAGAGCTTTCCTTGGCTTGATGATTTGAGGGTTCTACTCTTGTTTGAAACAAGAGTGGCCACCAATCTTTAGAAGAGGGAAGGTCGAATTATGAGTAAATTCATAGTTTTCTGGCTCTTGGGAGAAGTAGGGTAACAGTGCAAAAACACTATTAAGCTTCAACAAAGGATAAGGCTTCTATTTATAGAAAAAAGTGAGCTTCTAACCAAGCCAACTGATTCTAGAATTTTTCAGATCAATTTAGTCAAATTTTGACCATTTTTGGGTTAGTTTAGTCCACTTTTTGGATCTAGTTGAAACAGGAGAGAGGAGAGATAAAAATATCTCATTATTTGGGAGTTTAAAACTCTCCCACACATGTGAAATAGGCACATCCTTCATGAGGGGAATTCCCCCATATTGAGGTGTCAAAAATGCATCATTTCATCTAAATATCTCTCTTTTTTAACTATTAACCTTGTCCTTAGTCAACTCTTCATCTTATGTGAGTATTTACTCATTTTTGGGAGATTTTCCTTTTATTCTTCTATTTATCTCCTCCCTACATTTGGATGAATCTTATTGGTCCATAGGAACCTTAATTTAAAATTTCAAAAAAATCTTGACCCTCAGGATAATGCCTCTTGAACAGATTATACTTAATTTCTAATGCCTCTTGAACAGATTATACTTAATTTCTAATGCACCTTCTGAAAATCTTTTTAAACTTTTGTTTCAGTGAAACTTATTTTAATAAGATGAGGTATTTTTCTATCCAAAAATATTTAATAACTGAATTACCACTCTCTAGAAGATTTTCTCTCTCTAGGCCAAAACTGGTAGAAACAAGATCTTTTATATTTCTGAAGAGGGATTTGATTACAAGGGAAGATGCTGGACATCTTGAGAGGCTGGAGAGGAATCTTACATTCTCTTCCACTTGAAAAATGCGAGATGCCCTCATCTCGCAAGCTGGGGGTAATCCCGCAACAACAGATCGGCTTCATTCTCCCAGGTGGCATCTTCAAAAGGATAGAACTTCCATTTTACCAATAATTCTCTGAGAATTCTATTCCTAAGAATCTTTTCTTGAACATCAGGAATTTCTTCAGGTTGGAGTTCCATCTGCCCTTGGGTTGAAGAGGTTAGGATTTCATCATCAAGTACATAATTTGGGCTTGGCACATATTTCTTTAGAAGGCTTACATGAAATACATTATGAACTTTGAGATGAGGAGACAGAAGAAGCTCATAGGCTAAGTCACCTACCTTCTTTGTAATCAGATATGGCACACAATATCTGGGGGATAACTTCTTGTACTTCCCAAGAGATAGAGAACTTCTTTTGGGCCGTACTCTAATGAAGACCATATCTGCTTCTTCAAACTTTCTGTCTATCCTCTTCTTATTTGCATACTGCTTCTGTCGATCTTGGGCTGCTTTAATATCTCTACGAATTGACTGCATCTGTTGCTCCATGTCATCAAGCATCTGTCTAGACATCTCGACCCTAATCAATGGGTCGGACCAAGTTAATGGAGTTAAGCAGTCTTGTCCATACAGAGCTTTAAAAGGGCTCATCTCGATACTTCGGTGATAAGAAGCATTGTAGGTGAACTCGACTAGGTGCAGATAGCTTAGCCACTTCTTGGGTTCCCTGCCACCACAGCATGACCGAAGTATATCTTTGATTACTTGGTTTTCCCTTTCAGTTTGACCATCGGTCTTAGGGTGATAAGCTGTGCTGAGATCCAAGAAAGTTCCCACTGCTTCGAAAAATGCAGTCCAGAACCTTGAAGTAAACTTGGGATCTTGATCACTTACTATTCTCCTAGGTAGGCCATGTAATCTGAAGATTTCTTTGAGCACTCTGGCCACATCCACTGCAGTGTAGGTTTCTTTTACTAGGATCAGATGGGCAACTTTGGTTAGTCTGTCAACTACCACAAAAATGGAGTTGTAACCTGATTGCACTGAAGGTAATCCAGTAATAAAGTCCATACTGATACATTCCCACTTCATCTCGGGGATGTCCAATGGATGTAACTTCCCAGGCATTTTTACTCTTTCAGCTTTGACTTTCTAGCATGTCAGACATTGACGTACATGATTCAGTACATCCTTTTTTAGACCAGGAAGCTTTTCTTTACAGACATGTAGGTTTTGATGAAACCTGGATGTCCTGCTAAGGCTGTTATGGGCTTCATTCAGAATTTGGTCCTTGGTTCCCTCATCATCCGGAATGTATAGCCTGCGATTATAATACATAATGCCATCATCCAGGCTGTACCCTTGAACTCTGTTCAACTCATGAGGAGTTTTGCTTTCTTGTATAAGTAGGGTAGCAATAGGGCCAAAGAATCTATCCTGCATGATCTTCTCTCTTGCTTCAATAATCAAAGGATTTGATGTTGAAATTTGAGCTAAATGATGAGCTATGGTGGATCAAACACTAGAATCAGCATAATTAACAAAGTGATTAGCAAGTGATTAAGACATAATTAGTGAATAATTAGCACATAGATTAATGTAGGCATGGATACTCAAAAACCAGCAAATTCTCATTAGGGCTATGCCTCAATTTATAGAGTTTACATCAAGCATCTAATCCCATTGATTTCTCCATGATTTACTCCCTGAATATCTCCACCTTTTGCCTGATTCTCTCCACCTCTTCTCTTTTCCCTGATTATCTCCCAGAATAACTTCACACTCCTAAATTCCCTCATGCTACCCATTATTCTCTCCTAGTAGATTCTTCTAACCTTTTCACAGGTTCTTTCACAATTACATCTCCTCTTTTACAGCCTCTATCCAAGAGCTTGTTCCCACACACACCCTTTTCACTTGTATATTTCAACACCTCCCCTCAAGTGAATAATCCTAACACACCTGGACCCTGTATCAAGTTTCCCTCTTACTTGATAGCCCGCGACCAGTGCCTCAAGTCCCTAAACTCCATAGTCCTTGACACTCTCTCTCTCTATGTGTCCAAGGCTACTATAAGTGCCCGCGACCTTGACTAAAGTGTTCACACATACATCTACCACTTGGCCTACATCATCGGTGGCTCAGAGGTGGTTTTACTTTATTGGGGCAGGTTACATTGGGTTGTGGGTTCTCTCTCTCTCTCTCTCTCAGAAAAGATGATCCGACTCCACTTCTCTTGGAGCCTCCATGAAGTTTGCCGATGTCGTTCCTTCTTCACTGGGTTTGCTGTAGCAGTCTCTCGCCATGTGTCCTGGCTTTCCACATTTGTAGCAAGTGAAGGTCCTCCCTCCTACTCTGCCTCTTCCTCGTCCTCGTCCTCGAGAGAATCCTCCTCGGGTGAAGAATGCTTTTTCCTCTCCTGCTGTTGAGTCGAGCTCTTTCTTCTCTTTGCCTCTGCTCTCTTGCTCCAGTAGAGCTGCTTCTATCTCATGTATCTTCAGTTCAGGTACATTCTTTAGTGTTGCTACAATGTTTTCATAATCTCCTTTGTCCACACTCTTCAAAAGTACAGCTAATGCTTCATCATCTTCTACCTTTTTGCCAATAGCTGCCAGCTGTTGCTTAATGCTTTTATATTTGTTCAAGTGTGTGATTAAAGGTTCACTTTCCTTCATGTCCAGTTTGTAGAATTGCATTAACAAATTTATCTTGGAATTTTTTGCTTGTGTACCAAATAATTTATTGAGTTCATCCCATGCATCTTTTGCCCACTGTATCCCTGTGATATGATGAATGATCTCATCATTTAAACTGAGTGCAATAAGCCCCAATGCTTTTTCATTCCTACTCTTCCACTCATTTTCCCCTCTCTCTGGGCATTCATCTCTCCCTTCAACTAATCCCCACAGATTTTTCCTCATCAGCAAATACATGGTTTTTGTTTGCCATGTATAAAACTGTTCTCCATTAAATTTGGCTATTTCCTGTGCTGAATTCATGGTGATGTGAAGGGGGTCTTACCTCTTGATCCAATTCCATGGCTTCTCCACATCCTTGTCTAGGTTCTCCCTTTCTCCTTTGAAGGGTCCTGGCTGAGTCCTATGAAGAGCCTTGTTGCGAACATCAGGGTCAAGCTCGTCATCTTCAGAGAGAGGGTCTACTGGTTAACGGCCACGATTTCCTCATCTCATGATTCTATCAAAAATTTATATATTATTAAATTTTTATTTTGATATCATCCATGAGATCCTAAGACTTAAGAGGTTCAGAAAACAATTTCTTAAACAAGACAATGATCTTATTGGAGATCTATGACATATGTCCGATAACAGATTTTTCTTTATCAGATCGTCCGCGTAAACAATCACTTATACAACAAGGAATTTTTTTCTCCAGAAAATATTTCTATATTTATATAAAAGTTGCAATATGTACATAGAGCAGCTCGGCTCCAGAATCATCGCCTTAGTCCATAATCGTATAAAGAAGCGAAACTATGAAGAAGACATACCATGGTACACACGATTCATTACACAAAGAGGTGCTCTAGTTCTATTTCTCGGGATAAAGCGGCTAAGAAGTCTAAAAAATTGGCATGAAGTTCTGAAGTTCTTGGGTGAATGATCACAGAGTAGAACGTGCTGAACAAGCCCTAGTCTTATCAAAATCATGGCCAAGGAAATATTTTGCCTGAGCCTCTGACGCTGACTGGTACTGATGTTAATACGCCATCCTCCACAAGACCACATATACCGATGTCGCTCAAGAGGATCAAGAAAGTAAAGACTCTCAAAATGGCGAGCGAGTCTCACTCTGCTCATTCAGGTCGTAGAGCAGAGTTGATGAGGTGATCAAATGCAAAAGCTATCATATCCTGACTCTGAGAGAGTCTAGGAATTCTAGATAGGTTCGGGGTGTCAATCTATAAATTCCTAATTCAATTTATAAGTTTTCAATTTTTGAAGTTCATTCACATAGTATTAACAAGTGAAAAACATTTCTTTCCTAGATTTCTATTAAAAATTTAGGCAATTTCTGCTCTGATACCAACTGTGAGATCCCTTTGCCCCCTCCGCGCACCGGACTCCCGGTTCTGACAGCAAAAACGGAAGCAGCCCCCTCATGCGCAGGGTAGGGTTTCTCACTCGAGGCCTCGCCCATGAATGTCCGGGCACGAGACTAAGTTGGTGGTCACTCCGAAAACCAAAACCGGGAAAATTTCCCATGCCCGGAAAGCGGGGACGATTCCACCTTTTTTCTAACGAGATCAATTCTAAACTATCCTTCACCTAAATAAACCGGATAGAAGGAAACTATTACTGATATAATTTGATCATTTGAGTAAATTCAATGCTTTTTTCCTAATCTAGATCAGGCACAGCCGTTGATCCACTCAATTGAGAAATTTATCAGGGAATTAACTAGCTACTCGAATCCTAGCGTAATCCTAAGATTTTTCAGTTTGATTTATTAAAACTCCACTGATTCTAGCCTAACCCCATCCGGTCCATGGGTTAGCCACCACCCTACCACTGGAATCGGTAGAACCAAACAAGTACTCACCCACCCATAATTGAAATGCCTTTCTTAACTTTAGCTTTAGAAAACAGATACGCACACACTCTTTAAAATTTTAATATATAAAAAATAATCCTTGACAAAATAGATATGATCACAGATTTCATAACTTAAAATTTCCATTCAATCCCTTGTTTCACAAAAACAATACCACTCTGGACTCTTCGTTGGGACGAGCTGGTCAGCAACGAGATCTAGTAACAGATTACAATAAACATTTCGTCAACATACATATATATAAATCTTCCTCGACATACGTATGGGTGTCCTAAGCACCGCGAGCCCGTGCTTCGCCTGGTCAGAACCCTCCAGGATCATCCTTAGGTGTCCTGGTACTTCACTCAGGGACCGCTTCGTCGGCCCTCGCCAATCGTACTGGAAGCACACCATTTTTTACCATACCCAGGCTGGTCAAGACCTGGGCCAGTTTTTACCACGTGAGCTGTCCCTCGAACACTCCCTGCCAGCTGTTGCAACCGAACTTCCCTTAGATAAACATATATGCCAAATGCTCCCTCCAACATTTTGGCGAGCATTTTGGCGTAAGACAGTCCTTTAAGAAAATAGGGTTTCTATGCAAGTTTTCAGTTTTGATTTTGTTTAAAAACCATGAATAATCTTAAATCCGTATCCCAATACTTCTAGATCCAGGTCTGAATTCCAAATAGAATTCCTCGAGTTCTGTTAACTTGATCCTCAGATCAAAATCAAAAGTCTTAACTTAGTTTCAGATTCGGTGGGGGATTTGAGTGCATTTTTCCTGAACTGGGCACATCATCATTGATTGAAATTGACGAAGGAATTAGGTCTTGGTCAATAGTCTGAATTAGGGTTTGGGTCGTCTGGAAAGGTTCTTCCTAAACTATCTTTCTCGAAAGATACTATTTCAATTTCTCTTCTTCTAAATTTCATTCGATGAATATTTGCTTACAGATTTCTAAAACATGAATTTCTTATGAGGAATAAAATAATCATTTATCTCGATCTCCGACTTCGATAGTTTAATTGAATTTTCTCATTACCATCTTAGTGAATATGAAACGATAGCATTTCTTCTCACAGATTATCTACTTATTCATTTTTCCAATTTTTACAAAAATTGAATAGAGAAATAAGAGAACCCTTATTTAAATATAATCATTTTATATGCATCTATTTATGCATAAAATCTAATTCTGATGAAAGTCACACTTTTATCTCATAAAAATCATTTATGATGAAAATCACTCTTTTAATATGAAAGAATTTCTTTTATGAATCCATTTATGCATAACAATCATTTATGATGAAAATAACACTTTTAATATATATAAAAATATCTTTTATGCATATGTTTATGCATACAAATCATTTATGATAAAAATCACTCTTTTAATATAAAAGAATTTATTTTATGCATCTATTTATGCATAAAAATCATTTATGATAAAAATCACACTTTTAATATTAAAAAATATATTTTATGCATATGTTTATGCATACAAATTATTTATGATAAAAATCACTCTTTTAATATAAAAGAATTTCTTTTATGCATCCATTTATGCATAAAAATAATTTTTGATGAAAATCACACTTTTAATATATAAAAAAATATCTTTTATGCATACAAATCATTTATGATAAAAATCACTCTTTTAATATAAAAAATTTTCTTTTATGCATCAATTTATGCATAAAAATCATTTATGATAAAGATCATACTTTTAATATTTAAAAAAATATCTCTTATGCATATGTTTATGCATACAAATCGTTTATGATAAAAATCACTCTTTTAATATAAAAGAATTTCTTTTATGCATCCATTTATGCATAAAAATCATTTAAGATGAAAATCACACTTTTAATATAAAAAAATATCTTTTATGCATACAAATCATTTATGATAAAAATCACTCTTTTATAATCAAAATAAAAATTTCATTATGCTTCCTTCTATACATAGAATTTAATTCTAAAGAGAGTAACATTTTTTTAATGAAATATTTTTAGTATGCATTTTTCTATACCTAGGATGAAAAATAACACTTTATGAATACATATACGATGGGAATTACTCTTTTTGAATTAAAAAAGTAAAACTTATTTTTCACAATTTTAGAAAAATTTTGCCATAACCTCCTTGTATGGCTGACCATTTTTCAAATTTTAACTCTCTAAAATTAATTGGAAGTTCACCAAGATTATTTAAATCATTCTAATGTAAAATTTTCTACTTTATCAAAGAGAAACATTATAAAAAACTTGATTTTATCCATTAATCATTCATATAGGATAAGAATGGTTGGATTTACTAAAGAAGAGAGGGGAATGCCTTTTTTCAATGAGGCATAACATCATATTCAATTTAAAGAAGATAAAAAAATCATAAAAAACCATAAAATGAATAGAAAAGAGAAGAATCTCCAACTTACGAAGGAATTTGAGACCTTTCCTTTGGCTTGATGGTTTGAGGGTTCTACTCTTGTTTGAAACAAGAGTGGCCCCACCAATCTTTAGAAGAGGAAAGGTCAAAAAAACTAATGAGTTATGAGTAAATTCATAGTTTTCTGGCTCTTGGGAGAAGTAGGGTAACAGTGCAAAAACGCTATTAAGCTTCAACAAAGGGGAAGGCTTCTATTTGAAGGAGGTGCCTATTTCACATGTGTGGGAGAGTTTTAAACTCCCAAATAATGAGATATTTTTATCTCTCCTCTGAGGGAAATTCCCCCATACTGAGGTGTCAAAAATGCATCATTTCATCTAAATATCTCTCTTTTTTAACTATTAACCTTGTCCTTAGTCAACTCTTCATCTTATGTGAGTATTTACTCATTTTTTGGGGATTTTTCTTTTATTCTTCTATTTATCTCGTCCCTACATTTGGATGAATCTTATTGGTCCATAGGAACCTTAATTTAAAATTTTGAAAAAATGTTGACCCCTAGGATAATGCCTCTTGAACAAATTATACTTAATTTCTAATGCACCTTCTGAAAATCTTTTTAAACTTCTGTTTCAGGGGAACTTATTTTAATAAGATGAGGTATTTTTCTATCCAAAAATATTTAATAACTAAATTATCACTCTCTAGAAGATTTTCTCTCTCTAGGCCAAAATTGGTAGAAACAATATCTTTTATATTTCTGAAGAGGGATTTGATTACAGGGGAAGATGCTGGACATCTTGAGAGGCTAGGGAGGAATCTTACATTGTCCCTCTAAAGCATCATCACTTAGCTTTGCAAAAGCTCTCAGAGCAAGCAACAATACCAGACTAGCAATATAGTATCATTAAGTAATATAAGAAGAGCAAGATTGAAATACTAGCAGCAGTCAATGTTCTAAGTCAATATATAGAGCAACAACAACCACCTTGGATACTATGTCTAGATACTATGGATTCTAGATAAATATATTCTTTTGGTAGTGGCTTTAAAGGACTAAAGCTTGTTCGATTATTATAAAGACCATGAGTGATACTATGTCTAGATACTATGGATTCTAGATAAATATATTCTTTTGGTAGTGGCTTTAAAGGACTAAAGCTTGTTCGATTATTATAGAGACCATGAGCAACAACAACCACCTTGGATACTATGTCTAGATACTATGGATTCTAGATAAATATATTCTTTTGGTAGTGGCTTTAAAGGACTAAAGCTTGTTCGATTATTATAGAGACCATGAGTGATACTTTTAAAAGAAATAGATTTGGATTGCTTATAGCAAAACAACACATGTAGAAGTAAAGTAAAAACAAACTATGGAGCATACCATTTTTGTTTACAACATCCTAAGTTGCAACCTAGCCATGCAGGTAGCATCATCATCAATGTATCTAGAGAACAAGGTAGTTAGTCAAATCTCTCAAGCTAAATGCAGGTCTCTGCCTGTGAGACAGATTCAGATAGTAACCCCATGGTTGATTGCCAATGTTGTGGTAGCCTTGGTAGAGAAACAAGAAATCAGCAACAGTAAATCTATTTTGAGATCACAAATTAGACTCTTATTAAGGTTCTATTTCCCAAACATTTAAGAGTCTCTACCCATAGATGTGGTTGTGGAGTTGCCGAGCATTTTGGGAAAATTTTATAGGCATTAAGGAGTCTCAGAGGGACTAGGAATTGGTTTATGTAAGAAGCTCTAGCCATCTACTTCCCTATCTCACCCATTGACACTTGCTTCTTCCACCACCACACTCTCATTCTCAAAGCTCTGGTCATCTGCTTCTCTAGCTCACCCATTGATACTTGCTCTGCCACCACGCTCTTATTCTCAAAGCTCTCGCATAGCGCTCAGCCCATGACACTCCATCTCAGAAGGATCACTTTCTAAGTGGTGTGCCACTTCATAGCCTTGTTTTAAAGCTCAACATGATTTCAACGATGCCTAAGTTGTGTGTTGCTTCATCGCTTGGTTCTAAAGCTCAGCATACCTACAAACATCTCATCTAGAGCATAGCATAGATCTTCTATAGAGTGTACAAATCTCTAATGGAGTGCTACGATCAGCTTACGGGTCTCATTCATCTTGGAGGATTTGTAAGCTCAATTCGGACCTTCCGACAACTCTACTAGCATCTACAATTATCGCTTCATCATCTTCAAAGGCTTAGCATATTTTTAATTGATTTAAGCACAAGTAGAGTATTAGCGCTTTTGGATATGAAAGTTGTATCGTCACAGTGTCAACAAAGCGCAACTGCCATGGCTAAGCGCATTGGAAAGATTTATTTATTAAAAAAAGAGAAAAATTTTTGCATCATCACCATCACTGAGCTAGGAAGCTCTAGGCTCAGCAAAAGAGTCCTCATCATGGAGCTCAAGAGAGCTCTCATCTCAGTTCAATAAGTGGCCGCTAGTTCACAGCTTTCTAGTTGCCACCACTAGTGCGGAAAAGAGAAAGGAAAAGTTTTTGAATGTTTAGGGTTTTGTTATTTTTACACTTTAGGAATCTCTCCCTTTAAATTATCTGCACTGTCTTCTGGGCTCTTCGCACCTTTGGTCCAAACCACATTACTCTCTTGTCCACAACTCCTTAGGGGCGTTTCGCATGTAGCTTGCATCATTTGGATTTTTGTTGTGTTTGTACACAACACGAGCACATTTTGGGGTACTTTCTTGTGAGTTTGTACATGTGCCTTGCTTGGGCTTGTTCACATGCTTTTGCACGTTGCGTTTGTTTTTGGGGTGATCATGCGCTTGGTGATTATTGGGCTTGTTTATGCGTTGTGTTTCACAGCCTTCATACATTTTGGGATTATTTACATGCATGGTGTTTAAGGAGGGGTGTTCACATGCTGTGAGTGTTCTTGGTGGGGATTCTTTCACATTGTACACACTGATTCGTGTGTTGAGTGTTAGTTGGGCTTGTTCACACATCGTGGGTCACATGTCCTATATGCCTTGTGTTTGAGAGGTGTGTTCACAGTTGTTGTGCACTGTGTTTTGGTGCGTATACTTTTGGTAGTGCTCACACAAAGCCATGGATTGTTACTTTTAATTTTATCCTTCATTTGCTCACCATGGTGGAGAATTCACATTGTCATCGACATCATTCTGACAAAATTTCTGATTGTGATCGTAAGAGAGCCGCTCATGTGGTTGCTGTTATGATTTGCCTTCTTGTGTCATGTGCTCCATCCATATCTTTTACAAAGTTCACACATGCCTTTGGCATTTCTTGGCTTAGGCCTCTACATCCTCGCTCATCAACTTCTTGCTATCCTGAGGTAGCATATTCATGCCAGTATCAGATATTCGAGCTTCACAGTTTAAGGGGGATTTTTTTTGTGAGCTTTTTTTGCCGAGCTTTTTGGAGCAATGAACAAGTAGTCCAAGCTTTGCAAAGGACCCAGAACTTACTATGAGCTTTGTAAAGGACCAAGAACTTACTTACATATAAATAACAAGCTTTAAAAGATCAACAATATAAATTTCAGTCTTTTAAAGATCTAGTCCATAAAAATATTAATTACAAAGTCTTTTGATCCACATCATACTTATTGATATAATTACATATATACATATACCTATCTAAATTCGTGCACCTCATACATATACACATACAAAATATACATATACATACATACATGCAAGAGCTACCTACATACTAACATATATATATACATACATACATACATACTTTCTTACTTACTTAAATATAAAAAACAATCCTTTAAAGATAAAAAATGTATATACCGATCTTAAAAGTTCTAAACCATGAAAATCGCGATTGCAAAGTCTTTTGATCCACATCATACTTATTGATATAATTATATATATACATATATCTACCTAAATTCATACACCTCGTACATATACATATACATACATACATACAAGAGCTACCTACGCACTAACATATATACATACATACATACTTTCTTACTTACTTAAATATAAAACACAATCTTTTAAAGATAAAAAATGTATATATCAATCTTTTACCATTTCTTGGTATTTAAACTATTTCTTGATATTTCAACTGTTTCTTGGAAGTCACAGCAAGAACTATAACAAATAGCAAAGGGATGCAAAGAAGGTGTAGGATTTTGATAAGTATCACTCTTCCACAACTGTGAATCTTTGCACGAATCTTGCTCTCTGAACTTGAATCTTCAATTCTACATTGATCTTGAATTGAATCTTCAATATTCTTCAACTCTACACTAAAATCTTTGACTCTGTACTTGAGATTGCACAAAAATTATATTTTGTAACTGTGTTAATACTCTTCTTCACAAAAGGAAGACTAGAATGGAATGATCATAAAGATGAGATATGGGTTATTATGATATTAAAGAGATAATCTCATACAAAAAACCATGATGCCTAAGTGAGTTAACCTCTCACCAAGAGGATGCAAAAAGACTTCCATAAACCAAGGCTCCAAGAACAAACAAAATGTCCAGGAGAGATAATGTCCAAAGATCATAAATGGTCATAAAAGTCATAAAGGGCACAAATGACAACCGTGGCCTCCTTTTATACTTGAGTCCATGAACATGGTCCTAAGCCTAATATAAAAGTAGTTGCTCCATTACAAAAACCATCCTCTCCTACATACATGAAATGTAAATCCAACCCATGTAGACTCCAAATCAATGGCTCTCGAATTGCCTGGATAGAATGGAAAATGTAGAGAGCAAATGTTGGTGATGTGCTTGGCCAATCCTCCCGGATCAAATGGATAGCCACCCATGTTGATGATGTAGCTCGCTATATATCCACTTGGATCAAATAGATAGCCCAAGTGTGGACCATCCAACTATGGAACAAATGTGTGACCCTCTGGCGGCTTGAGAAGGAAGTATCCAAGCTCCTTGTCCAAAGTGAAATGACCACCAAAAATACCTCACTTTTGTTTTCTATGGGTGTCAACACGATTCTATTTTCTTTAGAATCATGACATTTACTTTTGGATGCAATATATGTCTATATACCTATTGACGCATGGTTCGGCTCATGCCCATACACCTATTGATGCAGTGGATCGTATCTTTGACTTTTTGAGCGATGCTACATAGGATGACGGCATTGGTTTCCTCTTACCCTCGTATCTTTGAATTTTTGAGCGATGCTACATAGGATGATGGCATTGGTTTCCTCTTACCCTCGTATGATGCCAACCTTGAGACATGTTCTTTTGGTTCCTATGGGTGTCGACACAATCCTATTTTCTTTGGAGCCGGGACATTTACTTTTTTGTTCAACTCATGCCCCTATACGTGATGCAGTGGGTCATGTCTTTGACTTTTCAATTGATGCTAAATGGGATGATGGCATTGGTTTGCTTTTACCCTTACATGATGCCAACCTTGACATATGTTCTTTTGGTTCCTTCTACGGGTGCCAACATGATCCTATTTTCTTTGGAGCGAGGACATTTACAAAATTTTGGGTGCAATATATGCCATTTGACATGATCCACTGTATCAATGGATATATGGGCATGAGCCACAAACCGTGCATCATCTCCTCATGTGCAAAACCCTTTATGTGTGTATGATGATCCAAGATAACAATTTGATCATCCACATCATCATAGTACTACATCACTAACAAATGAAGAGGTATCCTCACATGAAAGGTAAATGTTATCATCTCTTAAATCATCATCTATGGCATCCCCAAGGTCTGCAAGGTCATCCTCATAAACATGGTCTATCTCCATCAATAGTTCCCCTATGTGACCTACATCCGATAACAAATCTATCTCCAACAATATAGGATCTAAGGATATGTCTAGATCAAATGCAAATCTCTCAAGATCTATGTCATATGATCTACTATGGACATGATCAATACGCATAATCCTACTACGATGTGTCACCTCGATGATGAAACCATCACTACTCTCATCATGCACTATCCTCGATTGCTTAAACACATGAACTCTATCCACATGAAGACTGCCAAGAATGCGCAATGAATACTAGAAGTATTGGTCGTATATCAGCAATATCTCCACAAATAGAAATCCTATGTGAGGTCCCAGTTCCCACCGAGCAACGGATTCGGGGTACTGGCAGCAGAAGTAGCGCTTCTCGTGCGGGACAAGGTTCCCACACTCGGGGCCTCGCCCACGGATATCCGGATAAGAGACTAATCCGTCGGTTGTTCCAAAACCGAACCCGGAAAAACTTCCTTTATCGGAAAGCACGGGCGATTCCACCAGGATAACTTTTTACTCTAACGTAGTCAAGATCATTTCTGATCGAGCTGATCCAATTACATCTATAAGATACTTGGTCAGATCAAGGGAGAAACTTGCACTTGGATCATTGGGATCAACGCTTTTTTCCCCATTCAAGAGGCACAGCCGTTGATTCCTATCCATAGAACAGTTACTGTCCGGGATTTATTTTATCTATCGTAAAAACAAAAGTTTGAGGCTCGATTTACGGATCCATCAGTCCAGCCTAACCCCATCCGATCCCATGGGTTAGCCAACCGCCCAACCACTGTAGTGATGGGATCCAATTTGGAATTTGGTTAGGTTTTGTCCCGGGTACCAAGGAAAAGAGTTCCAAGGCCCCCTAGCCGGAAGTTCATGCAAACATAAAACTAGCCACACCACTTACACACCCAATATGAAATTGCCTTTTTCTTAGCATCAGCTAACTTTAAAACAATCCTTTAATGAAACCATAGTACCACTGATCATAATCTTCCAATTTATCCGGTTGATTCATAATTTCCCATTATTCCTTCATCAGAGTATCTATGGCATCATTGGCAACTAGAACGCCACCTGTCCACACAGAGGCCTTTTTAATAGTTCCTAGCCCATAATACTCGGCAATATAACCACTTATAAAAATCAAGATGGACTCTCGTTGAAGATCAGCAAGATCAACCAACAGATCCATATAAAGAGCCATGGACTCATCCATTGAAGACCAGCAAGGTCAATCAACCAGATCCATGCCCTGTTTCACAAAACAACTCTTACTCCTTGTTCCAATATCTTCCACGACGCACGTGTGGGTATCTTCGGCGACCCAGAGCCCGAGCACCGTATGGTCAGTACCCTCTAGGATCCTTCGCAGGTGACCTAGCGCTTCACTCATAGGCCGCTTCCTTGGTCCCTCATCCACCGTACCGGAAGCTCACCATTTAAATCGAACCGAGGCTGGTCAAGACCTCGGTCGACCTTGCTACGCGAGACGTCCTCTATTGACTCTCCGTCAACAGTTGCAACTTTAACAGTTAGGTCTTCATGACCTTAATCCACAAGACGGTCAAAATGCTTCCCCAGCATTCTTGACATAAAATGGTCATTTACAAACAGTCACAAAATACAGTTTCTAAATCGAACTCTCGTCTTTCCACATTATCCCTCCTTAGTCCACATTACTTATTCCACATTCCATTCAATGTGTACTCATTCTCATCCATTTTCCTCATATCGATGACACATTAATTCACATACACATTCACATTCACATTCACATCCATACATCCACATTTACATGCATACATCCATTTTCACATCCTCATTTATACATCCACATCCCATATCCACATTCATACATACATATCCATATCCACATCCATACATCCACATCCACATCCACATTCACATTCACATCCACATTCACATCCTCATTTATACATCCACATCCACATCCACATCCACATTCACATCCATACATCCACATCTACATGCATACCTCCATTTTCACATCCTCATTTATACATCCACATCCCTTATCTACGTTCATACATACACGTCCATATCCACATCCATACATCCACATCCATATCCACATTCATATTCACATCCATATATCCACATCTACATGCATACATCCATTATCACGTCCTCATTCATACATCCACATCCACATACATACATACATCCACATCCACATTCCCATTCACATCTATACATCCACATCTACATCCACATACATACATACATCCACATCCACATTCCCATTCACATCTATACATCCACATCTACATCCACATTCATCTACATCCACATCCACATTCCCATTCACATCTATACATCCACATCTACATCCACATACATACATACATCCACATCCACATTCCCATTCACATCTATACATCCACATCTACATCCACATTCCCATTCACATCTATACATCCACATCTACATCCACATTCACATCTATGCATATACATCTTCATGCATACATCCATTTTCACATTCATACATCCATACTCCCATCTCCACATCCACACATCCACATACATACATCCATTTCCACATTCCCATTCATATAACTCCATATGCCTTCACATCTAATCTTTTACATCACATCCATTCTTGCCCTATCACAACCCATATACATCTTATCCTGTCACATACACTTCTTACCTCATCCCATACACATCTTATCACATCTTAATTCATCTTATCACCTCTTATCACCTCTTATACACCTCTTATCACATCCTATCACATCTCATATCTATTTATAGAATACAAGATAATTCTTATATTTGATATAAGATTTCTTTACACATTTACTTATGCATAAATTCCATTTAAGGAGATTAATACTTCCGAAGAAAAATCAATCTTTTATGCATCTTCCTATGCATAAATTCATTTTAAATGAAAATGACACTTTTGAATTAAAATTCAATCTTTTATGCATCTTCCTATGCATAAATTTAATTTAGATGAGAATGACACTTTTGAATTAAAAATTCAATCTTTTATGCATCTTCCTATGCATAAATTCAATTTAGATGAGAATGACACTTTTGAATTAAAAATCAATTTTTTTATGCATCTTCTTATGCATAAAGTCAATTTGGTAGGAATTACACTTTTAGAATAAAAGAATTTCTCTTATGCATCTAAGTTATGCATAAAATCCATTTATGATGAAAATCACACTTTTAGTATAAAAAGAATATCTTTTATGCATACCTTTATGCATGAAATCCAAATATGATAAAAGTAACACTTTTATGTTAAAATAATAATCTTTTATGCATACCTCTATGCATGAAATCCAAATATGATAAAAGTAACACTTTTATGTTAAAATAATAATCTTTTAAGCATAGCTCTATGCATGAAAATCAATTATGCATAATATAAAAATCAATTTCTCTATGATTACAATGAATATCTTTCAATTAATCTAGGATGATAATTTCCTAGAATATGGTAGGAAGTCCTCTTTTTATGAAATTATTTTATGCATAATTTTTATAAAAATTTTGCCATAGCTCCGCTGCTATGACTGATAAATCTCAATTTTTCTAAGGGATAAAGCTTATCATTAAGGAAATAATTAAAATGATCTCTAATTGGATCATTAATCTATAATGGATTGAATCATCAATATACATAAACTAAAAGCATAGAAAAAAGCCATTAATTTGGCCTCAAGCATAGCTTAATCTTGGGTTAAGGAAAAGCTTTATGAAAAGCTTGATTTGGATTGAGAATGGGTTATGAGTATGACCATTTCTTGAGTGAGAGAGAGAAATTACATAAAAACCATTAGAATTTAAACATAAATGGAAATTAACTTCAATAGCATTTATTAAATTATGTAACTCTTCACTACTATTCACCAATTAACTTCAATAGCATTTAAAAAACCATACCAATTAAGCTTCTCAAGCTTGAGAGGGGTTGAGAAGAGAGAAACATTGAGGAATTATAGAAAAGATCACTAATTACCTTACAAATTACTTGATTCTTTGTTCACGGTAGAGGCCCCCAACCAATCAATTGGTTAAGTATGTTGATGGAGCCACTAATGGGGATTGAAGAAAGAGGGAAGCTCCAAAAACTAGTGAATTATTAAATGAATTCACAGTTCTTGGCTTAGGTGGAGTAGAGTAACGATGCATAAACACTATATATTTTTCAACAAGGGGGAGGCTTCTATTTATAGGAAAAATTGAGCTCCTAACCAAACAAACTGATTCTAGAATTTTCTAAATCAGTTTGGTCAATATTTGACCATTTTTAGGTCAGTTAAGCTAACTTTTTGGAACTAGACTTGAATGAGGAGAGAGGAGAGATGAAATATCTCAATTTTTATGAGTTTAAAACTCATTCAAGCATGTGAAATATGCACCTCCTTTAAAGAACTCCCCTTCGTTACATATGTGTCATAATGGAATCATTTTAATATTGCTCATAGTTTTTTTTTTACTAATAAACCTTGTACATTTTCAACTCTTCATCTTATGTGAAATATGCACCTCCTTTAAAGAACTCCCCTTCCTTACATATGTGTCATAATGGAATCATTTTAATATTGCTCATAGTTTTTTACTAATAAACCTTGTACATTTTCAACTCTTCATCTTATGTGAAATATGCACCTCCTTTAAAGAACTCCCCTTCCTTACAATGTGTCATAATGGAATCATTTTAATATTGCTCATAGTTTTTTACTAATAAACCTTGTACATTTTCAACTCTTCATCTTATGTGAGCATTTACTCATTTTTGGATACCCAAAATATCTCATATTTTTAATATTGCTCATAGTTTTTTTACTAATAAACCTTGTACATTTTCAACTCTTCATCTTATGTGAGCATTTACTCATTTTTGGGTATCTTCTTTTACAAATTGGATTTATCTCCTCCCTACACATGGATTGATGCTATTGGCCCATAGGAACCTTAATATGGACCATAATCCAAAAATTTCTGAAAATCTAGACTCTTAGGCTAAGGTCCTTTATACCCATTTCCAATTAATTCCAATTGCACATTGGAAAGTTCTTTTTGAATTTCTATTTCAGGGGAACTTATTTTAATAAGATGAGATAATTTTCTATCCAAAAATATTAAAAATTTGAATATTCTCTCTCTAGAATATTTTCTCTCTCTAGGTTAAAACAGTTAGAAACAAGTCTTTTATATTTCTGAAGAGGGATTGATTACAGGGGAAGATGCTGGACATTTTGAGAGGCTGGGGAGGAATCTTACATTCTCTTCCACTTGAAAAACGCGAGATGCCCTCATCTCGCAAACTGGGGTAATTTCGCAAGATGCGCAAGTATGAGACTGAGAGAAATTTTTTATTAAGATTAATCACCAATTAAAAAAGTCTCAAAGAGAGTAAGGGTTAAGACAAGATTTAAACTTTATTCATTCTTGAAACATATACAGTAAGGATAGAAGAACTCTTTACACTTCCATAAGCCCGTCCATCATATGATCACAAAAGCAACACTCACAAGCTGCACACGTATAAGGTAACTCATCTATGGGAATGATTCTGTTGGTTATTACCGTGCCTATCTCAGTGGTATGAGGTGATCTAACAAAAGGACCTCTGAGAGGTAAGCCAAAAATGGGGTAAAGGCATATCTTCTCATGAGGAAGAAAACATGCCAGTAAGAAGACCCGCTCAGAAAATCCAAGATGTCTTGATCTCATGACGCAGTAGTATCGGGGACCCAAACCCAAGGCTTCAATAACCATGGCCAAGCGGACATTGTTACGAAAGTGCTGCTGACCCCAGGGTGTTACCCTAGTTATGTTTTGATAGGTTCGCCATTTGGTCTGAGCTACAGAAGTTCCCAAGTGAGGGAAAAGTGAGCGCTCATACTGTTCTATAAAATCTTTCTTCACAGACTCGCTTGCGTCTTGAAGGTGAGAAATCATAATGGATAAAACTAATTCCTGTTCCCAAGCCATGAAGGAGATTAAGAAGAAGGGAGATCGATGGAAGTAAGATTACTGTGAGCGACAGTTAAAGGTTACGACTTATATAAAGGAAGGAGCTAGCGTAACTTAGAAGCCAACGGTAACTTGCCACCACTGAAGTTTTATCGTCTTTCCATGATTTGGGTTTGACACATTTTTCTATAGAAGGCATTAAGAATTTTGAGATGAGGAGATAAAAGAAGCTTGTAGGCTAAGTCACCTACTTTCATTGAATTCAGATATAAGGCTCACAATATCTGGGGGATAACTTCTTATACTTCCCAAGAGATAAAGAACTTCTTTTGGGCCGTACTCGAATGAAAACCAAAACCTTGGTATCCAAAACACCGATTCTCACTTCTAAACTCATTGTTCTAAATCCTTAAAACAGGTGGGACTCCTGAGAAGTATTCTAGGGAAAGGGTCTTCCTTTTTTTAAACAGAAACTTTCTTTTATTTTAGAGAGGGAATAATTATGAGATCAGAAGGGAGATTCTTATTAGGCTGGGGAGGAATCTTACATTCTACCCCACTTAAAAAGTGCGAGATGTCCTCATCTCGCAAGGTAGAGGACGGCTCTTTTTCTTAAGATCCAATTTTATTCTGGGGTTCCTTATATTCTGGTCAACCCAACAGAACACTGGGATAAATATCCCTTATATAGAACTCATCATTAAATAACAATTCATTCAGATCATGTCATTCATATCTTTAACATGATAATGGTCCATTAGACCGAAAAGTTTCCTTTGGAACATTCCTCCACGGAAATTTCAGTCAAGCAAGTTCTCAATTTGTCATCCCTTAACTTGATCTAACGGTCAAGTATTAATAATAGCAATCTGACAGCACAATCCACTAATCTCATAGTGATTTGCTGAAATCATTATCATCATTCCAGTTATGAATATCATCACAGGGACTCATCCCATTCATCCTCATTGAGGTTTCGCTCAGCTTATTACATTTCAACCAAATTTCAGGGATCATCATTTTTCAATCAGAATCCAAATCAATTCATCAATTCTCAAACAGAATAAAAAATCATATCAACCACATTCGAAATCATCCTCTGGATAGCATTAACGCTTATAATTTCAAGTCTTAGATTTACTCGTATATACTGTCAGTAAAGAGCTGCAGTATACTCTCGGTATATACGGGTAGTCACGGCCCTTGGAATTATAAGGTAAATACCATCATGTCTAAGCCTCAAGCAAGTCAGGGATTCTATATAATTACGGTACTTCCATCTGAAGACCCAATTACCAAATTACGAATTTCAGTTTGAATATCAAATTATATGAATTATATCACACAATTACAACCTTTTTGTGCTTCTTGATAAATTTTTGACATATTTGGCTTCTCAGTTGATCTTTATTAACCAATTTGCTCTGATACCAACTGTGAGGTCCCAGTTCCCACCGAGCAACGGATTCGGGGTACTGGCAGCGGAAGTAGCGCTTCTCGCGCGGGACAAGGTTCCCACACTCGGGGCCTCGCCCACGGATATCCGGATAAGAGACTAATCCGTCGGTTGTTCCAAAACCGAACCCGGAAAAACTTCCTTTATCGGAAAGCACGGGCGATTCCACCAGGATAACTTTTTACTCTAACGTAGTCAAGATCATTTCTGATCGAGCTGATCCAATTACATCTATAAGATACTTGGTCAGATCAAGGGAGAAACTTGCACTTGGATCATTGGGATCAACGCTTTTTTCCCCATTCAAGAGGCACAGCCGTTGATTCCTATCCATAGAACAGTTACTGTCCGGGATTTATTTTATCTATCGTAAAAACAAAAGTTTGAGTCTCGATTTACGGATCCATCAGTCCAGCCTAACCCCATCCGATCCCATGGGTTAGCCAACCGCCCAACCACTGTAGTGATAGGATCCAATTTGGAATTTGGTTAGGTTTTGTCCCGGGTACCAAGGAAAAGAGTTCCAAGGCCCCCTAGCCGGAAGTTCATGCAAACATAAAACTAGCCACACCACTTACACACCCAATATGAAATTGCCTTTTTCTTAGCATCAGCTAACTTTAAAACAATCCTTTAATGAAACCATAGTACCACTGATCATAATCTTCCAATTTATCCGGTTGATTCATAATTTCCCATCATTCCTTCATCAGAGTATCTATGGCATCATTGGCAACTAGAACGCCACCTGTCCACACAGAGGCCTTTTTAATAGTTCCTAGCCCATAATACTCGGCAATATAACCACTTATAAAAATCAAGATGGACTCTCGTTGAAGATCAGCAAGATCAACCAACAGATCCATATAAAGAGCCATGGACTCATCCATTGAAGACCAGCAAGGTCAATCAACCAGATCCATGCCCTGTTTCACAAAACAACTCTTACTCCTTGTTCCAGTATCTTCCACGACGCACGTGTGGGTATCTTCGGCGACCCAGAGCCCGAGCACTGTATGGTCAGCACCCTCTAGGATCCTTCGCAGGTGACCTAGCGCTTCACTCATAGGCCGCTTCCTTGGTCCCTCATCCACCATACCGGAAGCTCACCATTTAAATCGAACCGAGGCTGGTCAAGACCTCGGTCGACCTTGCTACGCGAGACGTCCTCTATTGACTCTCCGTCAGCAGTTGCAACTTTAACAGTTAGGTCTTCATGACCTTAATCCACAAGACGGTCAAAATGCTTCCCCAGCATTCTTGACATAAAACAGTCATTTACAAACAGTCACAAAATACAGTTTCTAAATCAAACTCTCGTCTTTCCACATTATCCCTCCTTAGTCCACATTACTTATTCCACATTCCATTCAATGTGTACTCATTCTCATCCATTTTCCTCATATCGATGACACATTAATTCACATACACATTCACATTCACATCCATACATCCACATTTACATGCATACATCCATTTTCACATCCTCATTTATACATCCACATCCCATATCCACATTCATACATACATATCCATATCCACATCCATACATCCACATCCACATCCACATTCACATTCACATCCACATTCACATCCTCATTTATACATCCACATCCACATCCACATTCACATCCATACATCCACATCTACATGCATACCTCCATTTTCACATCCTCATTTATACATCCACATCCCTTATCTACATTCATACATACACGTCCATATCCACATCCATACATCCACATCCACATCCACATTCATATTCACATCCATATATCCACATCTACATGCATACATCCATTATCACGTCCTCATTCATACATCCACATCCACATACATACATACATCCACATCCACATTCCCATTCACATCTATACATCCACATCTACATCCACATACATACATACATCCACATCCACATTCCCATTCACATCTATACATCCACATCTACATCCACATTCATCTACATCCACATCCACATTCCCATTCACATCTATACATCCACATCTACATCCACATACATACATACATCCACATCCACATTCCCATTCACATCTATACATCCACATCTACATCCACATTCACATCCACATTCCCATTCACATCTATATATCCACATCTACATCCACATTCACATCTATGCATATACATCTTCATGCATACATCCATTTTCACATTCATACATCCATACTCCCATCTCCACATCCACACATCCACATACATACATCCATTTCCACATTCCCATTCATATAACCCCATATGCCTTCACATCTAATCTTTTACATCACATCCATTCTCGCCCTATCACAACCCATATACATCTTATCCTATCACATACACTTCTTACCTCATCCCATACACATCTTATCACATCTTAATTCATCTTATCACCTCTTATCACCTCTTATACACCTCTTATCACATCCTATCACATCTCATATCTATTTATAGAATACAAGAGAATTCTTATATTTGATATAAGATTTCTTTACACATTTACTTATGCATAAATTTCATTTAAGGAGATTAATACTTCCAAAGAAAAATCAATCTTTTATGCATCTTCCTATGCATAAATTCATTTTAAATGAAAATGACACTTTTGAATTAAAATTCAATCTTTTATGCATCTTCCTATGCATAAATTTAATTTAGATGAGAATGACACTTTTGAATTAAAAATTCAATCTTTTATGCATCTTCCTATGCATAAATTCAATTTAGATGAGAATGACACTTTTGAATTAAAAATCAATTTTTTTATGCATCTTCTTATGCATAAAGTCAATTTGGTAGGAATTACACTTTTAGAATAAAAGAATTTCTCTTATGCATCTAAGTTATGCATAAAATCCATTTATGATGAAAGTCACACTTTTAGTATAAAAAGAATATCTTTTATGCATACCTTTATGCATGAAATCCAAATATGATAAAAGTAACACTTTTATGTTAAAATAATAATCTTTTATGCATACCTCTATGCATGAAATCCAAATATGATAAAAGTAACACTTTTATGTTAAAATAATAATCTTTTAAGCATAGCTCTATGCATGAAAATCAATTATGCATAATATAAAAATCAATTTCTCTATGATTACAATGAATATCTTTCAATTAATCTAGGATGATAATTTCCTAGAATATGGTAGGAAGTCCTCTTTTTATGAAATTATTTTATGCATAATTTTTATAAAAATTTTACCATAGCTCCGCTGCTATGACTGATAAATCTCAATTTTTCTAAGGGATAAAGCTTATCATTAAGGAAATAATTAAAATGATCTCTAATTGGATCATTAATCTATAATGGATTGAATCATCAATATACATAAACTAAAAGCATAGAAAAAAGCCATTAATTTGGCCTCAAGCATAGCTTAATCTTGGGTTAAGGAAAAGCTTTATGAAAAGCTTGATTTGGATTGAGAATGGGTTATGAGTATGACCATTTCTTGAGTGAGAGAGAGAAATTACATAAAAACCATTAGAATTTAAACATAAATGGAAATTAACTTCAATAGCATTTATTAAATTATGTAACTCTTCACTACTATTCACCAATTAACTTCAATAGCATTTAAAAAATCATACCAATTAAGCTTCTCAAGCTTGAGAGGGGTTGAGAAGAGAGAAACATTGAGGAATTATAGAAAAGATCACTAATTACCTTACAAATTACTTGATTCTTTGTTCACGGTAGAGGCCCCCAACCAATCAATTGGTTAAGTATGTTGATGGAGCCACTAATGGGGATTGAAGAAAGAGGGAAGCTCCAAAAACTAGTGAATTATTAAATGAATTCACAGTTCTTGGCTTAGGTGGAGTAGAGTAACGATGCATAAACACTATATATTTTTCAACAAGGGGGAGGCTTCTATTTATAGGAAAAATTGAGATCCTAACCAAACAAACTGATTCTAGAATTTTCTAAATCAGTTTGGTCAATATTTGACCATTTTTAGGTCAGTTAAGCTAACTTTTTGGAACTAGACTTGAATGAGGAGAGAGGAGAGATGAAATATCTCAATTTTTATGAGTTTAAAACTCATTCAAGCATGTGAAATATGCACCTCCTTTAAAGAACTCCCCTTCGTTACATATGTGTCATAATGGAATCATTTTAATATTGCTCATAGTTTTTTTTTTACTAATAAACCTTGTACATTTTCAACTCTTCATCTTATGTGAAATATGCACCTCCTTTAAAGAACTCCCCTTCCTTACATATGTGTCATAATGGAATCATTTTAATATTGCTCATAGTTTTTTACTAATAAACCTTGTACATTTTCAACTCTTCATCTTATGTGAAATATGCACCTCCTTTAAAGAACTCCCCTTCCTTACAATGTGTCATAATGGAATCATTTTAATATTGCTCATAGTTTTTTACTAATAAACCTTGTACATTTTCAACTCTTCATCTTATGTGAGCATTTACTCATTTTTGGATACCCAAAATATCTCATATTTTTAATATTGCTCATAGTTTTTTTACTAATAAACCTTGTACATTTTCAACTCTTCATCTTATGTGAGCATTTACTCATTTTTGTGTATCTTCTTTTACAAATTGGATTTATCTCCTCCCTACACATGGATTGATGCTATTGGCCCATAGGAACCTTAATATGGACCATAATCCAAAAATTTCTGAAAATCTAGACTCTTAGGCTAAGGTCCTTTATACCCATTTCCAATTAATTCCAATTGCACATTGGAAAGTTCTTTTTGAATTTCTATTTCAGGGGAACTTATTTTAATAAGATGAGATAATTTTCTATCCAAAAATATTAAAAATTTGAATATTCTCTCTCTAGAATATTTTCTCTCTCTAGGTTAAAACAGTTAGAAACAAGTCTTTTATATTTCTGAAGAGGGATTGATTACAGGGGAAGATGCTGGACATTTTGAGAGGCTGGGGAGGAATCTTACATCCTAGAGGAATAGCCTAATGCATCTAACACTAAGAACTCATATCTATGCTCATAGGTGTCTCTATCACTTGTATCCGAAGTATCACTGACCTCAAGTGTGCTAATGGGTATACTAATCCGGAGTGTGCTGATGGATGCATCATTAATCAAATGCACACTATCCTCTAAAAGGTCCACGATCAACTAAAGTATCCACGTGATTTGTAGAAAAGAAGATAGGCACAGAAGTGTCGATGCTCAGTGTGTTAATGAGTATACTAATCCCGAGTGTGCTAATGGATGCATCATTAATCAAATGCACACTATCCTCTAAAATGTCACCACAATCAACTAAAGTGTCCACGTGATTTGTAGGAAAGAAGATAGGTATACAAGTGTCGATGCTCATTGTGCTTGTTGCCATCTCTGTCCTCGAGATCATGCCCACATGATATGAATCGCACACATCACTATCACATACATCATCATCATTTGCATATGTGTCAGTGGCATCATGTGCACGTACATCACTATGATCATGTGCATTTTTGTGTGATACACATCAATGTCATCATGTGTGCGTGTGTGTGTGTCCAATATGTCATCATGTGTATGAGTGTATAATACAATACATCATGTCTGTGAGATCCCTGTTCCCACCACGCGATGGATTCGGGGTACTAGCAGCGGAAGTAGCACATCGGCGGCGCCGACCAGGGGTCTCACACTCGGGGCCTCGCCCACGGATATCCGGACAAGAGACTAATCCGTCGGTTTGTCCAAAACCGAAACCGAAAAAACTTCCTTTACCCGGAAAGCATGGGCGATTCCACCAGGATAACTCTTTACTCTAACGTAGTCAAGATCATTACGGATCAACTGATCTGACTGCACCTTTAATGGTACTTGGTCAAATCAAGGAAGAAACTTGCACTTGGATCATTGGGATCAACGCTTTTTTCCCCATCAAGAGGCACAGCCGTTGATTCCTATCCATAGAACAATTTCTATCCGGGATCTACTTCATCTATCGTAATAATAGAAATTAAATCTCGATTTACGGATCCATCAGTCCAGCCTAACCCCATCCGATCCCATGGGTTAGCCAACCGCCCAACCACTGTAGTGATGGGATCCAATTTGGAATTGGTTAGGTTTTGTCCCGGGTACCAAGGAAAAGAGTTCCAAGGCCCCCTAGCCGGAAGTTCATGCAAACATAAAACTAGCCATACCACTTACACACCCAATATGAAAATTGCCTTTTTCTTAGCATCAACTAACTTTAAAACAATCCTTTAATGAAACCATAGTACCACTGATCACAATCTTCCAATTTATCCAGTTGATTCATAATTTCCCATCATTCCTTCATCAGAGTATCTATGGCATCATTGGCAACTAGAACGCTCACCACCTGTCCACACAGGGGCCTTTTCAATAGTTCCTAGCCCATAATACTCGGCAATATAATCACTTATAAAAATCAAGATGGACTCTCGTTGAAGATCAGCAAGATCAACCAACAGATCCATATAAAGAGCCATGGACTCATCCATTGAAGACCAGCAAGGTCGATCAACCAGATCCATGCCCGTTTTCACAAAACAACTCTTACTCCTTGTTCCAATATCTTCCTCGACGCACGCGTGGGTATCCTAGGCGACCCAGAGCCCGAGCACCGTATGGTCAGCACCCTCTAGGATCCTTCGCAGGTGACCTAGCGCTTCACTCATAGGCCGCTTCCTTGGTCCCTCATCCACCGTACCGGAAGCTCACCATTTTAATCGAACCGAGGCTGGTCAAGACCTCGGTCGACCTTGCTACGTGAGACGTCCTCCATTGACTCTCCGTCAGCAGTTGCAACTTTATCAGTTAGGTCTCCACGACCTTAATCACAAGACGGTCAAAATGCTTCCCCAGCATTCTTGACATAAAACAGCCATTTACAAACAGCATTTACAAATACAATTTCTATATTAACTCTAATTTTTCCACATTATCCCTCATATAATCCACATTACTTATTTCTCATTCCATTTATATGTATACTCATCCAATCACATCATTTTCCATCTCTTCACTTCATATTCCTTCACATCACATATCATATATTCACATCCATACATCCACATCCACATCCACATTCACATCCATACATCCACATACATCCACATCTATATGCTTACCTCCATTTTCACATCCTCATTTATACATCCACATCCCATATCCACATTCATACATACACATCCATATCCACATCCACATATCATATATTCACATCCATACATCCACATCCACATCCACATTCACATCCATACATCCACATACATCCACATCTACATGCTTACCTCCATTTTCACATCCTCATTTATACATCCACATCCCATATCCACATTCATACATACACATCCATATCCACATCCATACATCCACATCCACATGCATACATCCACTATCACATCCTCATTCATACATCCACATCCACATGCATACATCCACTATCACGTCCTCATTCATACATCCATATCCACATACATACATACATCCACATCCACATTCACATCTATACATCCACATCTACATCTACATGCATACATCCACTATCACGTCCTCATTCATACATCCACATCCTCATGCATACATCCACTATCTACATCCACATGCATACATCCACTATCACGTCCTCATTCATACATCCATATCCACATACATACATACATCCACATTCCCATTCACATCTATACATCCACATCTACATCTACATGCATACATCCACTATCACGTCCTCATTCATACATCCACATCCTCATGCATACATCCACTATCACGTCCTCATTCATACATCCATATCCACATACATATATACATCCACATCCACATTCTCATTCACATCTATACATCCACATCTACATCCACATACATACATACATACATCCACAGCCACATTCCACATTCACATCTATACATCCACATCTACATCCATATACATACATACATCCACATCCACATTCCACATTCACCTCTATACATCCACATCTACATCCACATTCACATATATCCACATCCACATTCCCATTCACATCTATACATACACATCTACATCCACATACATACATACATACATACATCCACATACATACATACATCCACATCCACGTTCCACATTCACTTCTATACAACCACGTCTACATCCACATTCACATCTATGCATATACATCTTCATGCATACATCCATTTTCACATGCATACATCCACATACATACATCCATTTTCACATTCCCATTCATATAACCCCATATGCCTTCATATCTAATCTTTTATATCACATCCATTCTCACCCTATCACAACCCATATACATCTTATCTCATCTCATACACTTCTTATCTCATCCCATACACATCTTATCACATCTTAACTCATCTTATATGCATCTTATCATATCTTATCACTTCCCATATCTTTTATGCATACTTCTATGCATGAAATTCAATTATGCTAAGAGTAACACTTTTATAATAAAATAATCATCTCTTATGCATACCTCTATGCATGAAATTCAATTATGCTAAAAGTAACACTTTCATAATAAAATATTCATCTCTTATGCATACCTCTATATGCATGAATTTTAATTATTGTAAAAGTAACACTTTTATAATAAAATATTCATCTCTTATGCATACCTCTATGCATGAAATTCAATTATGCTAAAAGTAACACTTTTGATATAAAAATTTATCCATTATGCATACTTCTATGCATGAAAATAAAAATGATAAAAGTAACACTTTTGATATAAAAATTTATCCATTATGCATACTTCTATGCATGTAAATAAAAATGATAAAAGTAACACTTTTGATATAAAAATTTATCCATTATGCATACTTCTATGCATGTAAATAAAAATGATAAAAGTAACACTTTTGATATAAAAATTTATCCATTATGCATACTTCTATGCATGTAAATAAAAATGATAAAAGTAACACTTTTGATATAAAAATTTATTCTTCATGCATAATATAAAAATTCAATTTCTCCATGATTATAATGAAATTCTTTCAATTAGTCTAGGATGATAATTCCTAGAATATGGTAGGAAGTCCTCTTTTTATGCTTTGAATGAAATTATTTTATGCATAATTTTTATAAAAATTTTGCCATAGCTCCGCTGCTATGACTGATAAATCTCAATTTTTCTAAGGGATAAAGCTTATCATTAAGAAAATAATTAAAATGATCTCTAATTGGATTATTAATCCATAATGGATTAAATCATCAATATGCATAAACTAAAAGCATAGAAAAAAAAACCATTAATTTGGCCTCAAGCATAGTTTAATCTTGGATTAAGGAAAAGCTTTATGAAAAGCTTCTTTTGGATTGAGAATGGGTCATGAGTATGACCATTTCTTGAGTGAGAGAGAGAATTTACATAAAAATCATTAGAATTTAAACATAAATGAAAATTAACTTCAATAGCATTATGTAACTCTTCACTACTATTCAAACTTCAATAGCATAAAAAAAAAACCATACCAATTAAACTTCTCAAGCTTGAGAGGGGTTGAGAAGAGAGAAACATTGAGAAATTATAGAAAGATCAATATTCACTAATTACCTTACAACTTGCTTGATTCTTTGTTCACGGTAGAGGCCCCCAACCAATCAATTGGTTAAGTATGTTGATGGAGCCACTAATGGGGATTGAAGAAAGAGGGAAGCTCCAAAAACTAGTGAATTATTAAATGAATTCACAGTTCTTGGCTTAGGTGGAGTAGAGTAACGATGCATAAACACTATATATTTTTCAACAAGGAGGAGGCTTCTATTTATAGGAAAAATTGAGCTCCTAACCAAACAAACTGATTCTAGAATTTTCTAAATCAGTTAGGTCAATATTTGACCATTTTTAGGTCAGTTAAGCTAACTTTTTGGAACTAGACTTAAATGAGGAGAGAGGAGAGATGAAATATCTCAATTTTTATGAGTTTAAAACTCATTAAAGCATGTGAAATATGCACCTCCTTTAAAGAACTCCCCTTCCTTACATATGTCATATTTTTAATATTGCTCATAGTTTTTTACTAATAAACCTTGTACATTTTCAACTCTTCATCTTATGTGAAATATGCACCTCCTTTAAAGAACTCCCCTTCCTTACATATGTCATACTTTTAATATTGCTCATAATTTTTTTCTAATAAACCTTGTACATTTTCAACTCTTCATCTTATGTGAAATATGCACCTCCTTTAAAGAACTCCTCTTCCTTACATATGTCATACTTTTAATATTGCTCATAATTTTTTACTAATAAACCTTGTACATTTTCAACTCTTCATCTTATGTGAAATATGCACCTCCTTTAAAGAACTCCTCTTCCTTACATATGTCATACTTTTAATATTGCTCATAATTTTTTACTAATAAATCTTGTACATTTTCAACTCTTCATCTTATGTGAGCATTTACTCATTTTTGGGTATCTTCTTTTTCAAATTGGATTTATCTCCTCCCTACACATGGATTGATGCTATTGGCCCATAGGAACCTTAATTGGACCATAATCCAAAAATTTCTGAAAATCTAGACCCTTAGACTAAGGTCCTTTATACACATTTCCAATTAATTCTAATTGCACATTGGAAAGTTCTTTTTTGAATTTCTGTTTCAGGGAAACTTATTTTAATAAGATGAGATAATTTTCTATCTAAAAATATTAAAAATCTAAATATTCTCTCTCTAGAATATTTTCTCTCTCTAGGTTAAAACAGTTAGAAACAAGTCTTTTATATTTCTGAAGAGGGATTGATTATAGAAGAAGATACTAGACATCAAAAAGGGTTTGGGGGAGGAATCTTACATTCTACCCCACTTAAAAAACGCGAGATGTCCTCATCTCGCAAACTGGGATAATTTCGCAAGATGCACGAATTATGAGACTTAGAGAAAAATTTAAATCAGGATTAACCACCAAGAAAAAGTTTCAAAGAGAGCAAGATTCAAGATAAGAACAAGATTTAAACTTTATTCATTCTCGGAACTTATACAGTAAAGATAGAAGAACTCTTTACACTTCCATAAGCCCGTCCATCATATGATCACAAAAGCAGCACTCACAAGCTGCACAAGTATAGGGTAACTCATCTATGGGAATGATTCTGCTGGTTATTGCCGCACCTATCTCAGTGGTATGAGGTGATCTAACAAAAGGACCTCTGAGAGGCAAGCCAAAAACGGGGTAAAGGCATATCTTCTCATGAGGAAGAAAACACGCCAATAAGAAGACCCGCTCAGAAAACCCAGGATGCCTTGATCTCATGACGCAGTAGTATCGGGGACCCAAACCCAAGGCTTCAATAACCATGGCCAAGCGGACATTGTTGCGAAAGTGCTGCTGACCCCAGGGTGTTACCCTAGTTATGTCTTGATAGGTCTGCCATTTGGTCTGCGCTACAGAAGTTCCCAAGTGAGGGAAAAGTGAGCGCTCATACTGTTCTATAAAATCCTTCTTCACAGACTCACTTGCGTCTTGAAGGTGAGGAATCATTATGGATAAAACTAATTCTTGTTGCCAAGCCATGAAGGAGATTAGGAAGAAAGGAGATCGATGGGAGTAAGATTACTGTGAGCGACAAGTAAAAGTTACGACTTATATAAAGGAAGGAGCTAGCGTAACTTAGAAGCCAACGGTAGCTTGCCACTGAAGTTTTACCGTCTTTCCATGATTTGGGTTTGGCACAATTTTCTATAGAAGGCATTAAGAACTTTGAGATGAGGAGATAAAAGAAGTTCGTAAGTTAAATCACCTACTTTCTTTGGTCCACAATATCTGGGAGATAACTTCTTATACTTCCCAAGAGATAAAGAACTTCTTTTGGGTCGTACTCGAGACCAAAACCTTGATATCCAAAACATCGATTCTCACTTCTGAACTCGTTGTTCTGAATCCTTAAAACAGGTGGGACTCTTGAGAAGTATTTAGGAAAAAGGTTCTTCCTTTTTTAAACAGAATCTTTCTTTTATTTTAGAGAGGGAATAATTATAAGATCAAAAAGGGAGATTCTTACTCCTGTATGCCTCGAAGGCTGGGGAGGAATCTTACATTCTACCCCACTTAAAAAAGTGTGAGATGTCCTCATCTCGCCAAGTAGAGGACAACTCTTTTTCTTAAGATCCAATTTATTCTAGGGTTCCTTATATTCTGGTCAACCCAACAGAATACGGGGATAAATATCCCTTATATAGAACTCATCATTAAATAAATTCATTTCAGATCATATCATTCATATCTTTAACACGATAATGGTCCATCAGATCGAAATTTTTTCTTTCTGAACATTCCTCCGCGGGAATTTCAGTCAAGCAAGTTTTCAATTTGTCATCCCTTAACTTGATATACCGAGTCAAGTGTTAACAGTAGTACTTTGACAGCACAATCCACTAATCTCATAGTGATTTGTTGAAATCATTATCATCATTTTTCATTACAGGGACTCGTCCCATTCATCCTCATTGCGGTTTTGCTCAAGTTATTATATTTCAACTAAATTTCAAAAATCATCATTTTTCAATCAGAATCCCAATCAATTCATCAGTTCCCAAACAGAATTAAAAATCATATCAACCACATTCAAATTCATCATCTGGATAGCATTAACGCTTATAATTTCAAGTCTTAGATTTACTCGTATATACTGTCAGTAAAGAGCTGCAGTTATACTCTCGGTATATACGGATAGTCACGGCCCTTGGAATTATAAGGTAAATACCATCATGTCTAGGCCTCAAGCAAGTCAAGGATTCTATATAATTGCGGTACTTCCATCTGAAGACCCAATTACCAAATTACGAATTTCAATTTGAATATAAAATTGTATGAATTATATCACACAATTACAACCTTTTTGTGTTTCTTGATAAATTTCTGACCTATTTGTCTTCTCAGTTGATCTTTATTAACCAAATGCTCTGATACCAACTGTGAGATCCCTGTTCCCACCACGCGATGGATTCGGGGTACTAGCAGCGGAAGTAGCACATCGGCGGCGCGGACCAGGGGTCTCACACTCGGGGCCTCGCCCACGGATATCCGGACAAGAGACTAATCCGTCGGTTTGTCCAAAACCGAAACCGAAAAAACTTCCTTTACCCGGAAAGCATGGGCGATTCCACCAGGATAACTCTTTACTCTAACGTAGTCAAGATCATTACGGATCAACTGATCTGACTGCACCTTTAACGGTACTTGGTCAAATCAAGGAAGAAACTTGCACTTGGATCATTGGGATCAACGCTTTTTTCCCCATCAAGAGGCACAGCCGTTGATTCCTATCCATAGAACAATTTCTATCCGGGATCTACTTCATCTATCGTAATAATAGAAATTAAATCTCGATTTACGGATCCATCAGTCCAGCCTAACCCCATCCGATCCCATGGGTTAGCCAACCGCCCAACCACTGTAGTGATGGGATCCAATTTGGAATTGGTTAGGTTTTGTCCCGGGTACCAAGGAAAAGAGTTCCAAGGCCCCCTAGCCGGAAGTTCATGCAAACATAAAACTAGCCATACCACTTACACACCCAATATGAAAATTGCCTTTTTCTTAGCATCAACTAACTTTAAAACAATCCTTTAATGAAACCATAGTACCACTGATCACAATCTTCCAATTTATCCAGTTGATTCATAATTTTCCATCATTCCTTCATCAGAGTATCTATGGCATCATTGGCAACTAGAACGCTCACCACCTGTCCACACAGGGGCCTTTTCAATAGTTCCTAGCCCATAATACTCGGCAATATAATCACTTATAAAAATCAAGATGGACTCTCGTTGAAGATCAGCAAGATCAACCAACAGATCCATATAAAGAGCCATGGACTCATCCATTGAAGACCAGCAAGGTCGATCAACCAGATCCATGCCCGTTTTCACAAAACAACTCTTACTCCTTGTTCCAATATCTTCCTCGACGCACGCGTGGGTATCCTAGGCGACCCAGAGCCCGAGCACCGTATGGTCAGCACCCTCTAGGATCCTTCGCAGGTGACCTAGCGCTTCACTCATAGGCCGCTTCCTTGGTCCCTCATCCACCGTACCGGAAGCTCACCATTTTAATCGAATCGAGGCTGGTCAAGACCTCGGTCGACCTTGCTACGCGAGACGTCCTCCATTGACTCTCCGTCAGCAGTTGCAACTTTATCAGTTAGGTCTCCACGACCTTAATCACAAGACGGTCAAAATGCTTCCCCAGCATTCTTGACATAAAACAGCCATTTACAAACAGCATTTACAAATACAATTTCTATATTAACTCTAATTTTTCCACATTATCCCTCATATAATCCACATTACTTATTTCT
The DNA here is from genome assembly GCF_041138505.1 of Cibotium barometz. NCBI lineage: Eukaryota > Viridiplantae > Streptophyta > Polypodiopsida > Cyatheales > Cibotiaceae > Cibotium > Cibotium barometz. Next base: position 11,768,422 of record NC_141072.1, on the reverse strand, counting down.
CATTCCATTTATATGTATACTCATCCAATCACATCATTTTCCATCTCTTCACTTCATATTCCTTCACATCACATATCATATATTCACATCCATACATCCACATCCACATCCACATTCACATCCATACATCCACATACATCCACATCTACATGCTTACCTCCATTTTCACATCCTCATTTATACATCCACATCCCATATCCACATTCATACATACACATCCATATCCACATCCACATATCATATATTCACATCCATACATCCACATCCACATCCACATTCACATCCATACATCCACATACATCCACATCTACATGCTTACCTCCATTTTCACATCCTCATTTATACATCCACATCCCATATCCACATTCATACATACACATCCATATCCACATCCATACATCCACATCCACATGCATACATCCACTATCACATCCTCATTCATACATCCACATCCACATGCATACATCCACTATCACGTCCTCATTCATACATCCATATCCACATACATACATACATCCACATCCACATTCACATCTATACATCCACATCTACATCTACATGCATACATCCACTATCACGTCCTCATTCATACATCCACATCCTCATGCATACATCCACTATCTACATCCACATGCATACATCCACTATCACGTCCTCATTCATACATCCATATCCACATACATACATACATCCACATTCCCATTCACATCTATACATCCACATCTACATCTACATGCATACATCCACTATCACGTCCTCATTCATACATCCACATCCTCATGCATACATCCACTATCACGTCCTCATTCATACATCCATATCCACATACATATATACATCCACATCCACATTCTCATTCACATCTATACATCCACATCTACATCCACATACATACATACATACATCCACAGCCACATTCCACATTCACATCTATACATCCACATCTACATCCATATACATACATACATCCACATCCACATTCCACATTCACCTCTATACATCCACATCTACATCCACATTCACATATATCCACATCCACATTCCCATTCACATCTATACATACACATCTACATCCACATACATACATACATACATACATCCACATACATACATACATCCACATCCACGTTCCACATTCACTTCTATACAACCACGTCTACATCCACATTCACATCTATGCATATACATCTTCATGCATACATCCATTTTCACATGCATACATCCACATACATACATCCATTTTCACATTCCCATTCATATAACCCCATATGCCTTCATATCTAATCTTTTATATCACATCCATTCTCACCCTATCACAACCCATATACATCTTATCTCATCTCATACACTTCTTATCTCATCCCATACACATCTTATCACATCTTAACTCATCTTATATGCATCTTATCATATCTTATCACTTCCCATATCTTTTATGCATACTTCTATGCATGAAATTCAATTATGCTAAGAGTAACACTTTTATAATAAAATAATCATCTCTTATGCATACCTCTATGCATGAAATTCAATTATGCTAAAAGTAACACTTTCATAATAAAATATTCATCTCTTATGCATACCTCTATATGCATGAATTTTAATTATTGTAAAAGTAACACTTTTATAATAAAATATTCATCTCTTATGCATACCTCTATGCATGAAATTCAATTATGCTAAAAGTAACACTTTTGATATAAAAATTTATCCATTATGCATACTTCTATGCATGAAAATAAAAATGATAAAAGTAACACTTTTGATATAAAAATTTATCCATTATGCATACTTCTATGCATGTAAATAAAAATGATAAAAGTAACACTTTTGATATAAAAATTTATCCATTATGCATACTTCTATGCATGTAAATAAAAATGATAAAAGTAACACTTTTGATATAAAAATTTATCCATTATGCATACTTCTATGCATGTAAATAAAAATGATAAAAGTAACACTTTTGATATAAAAATTTATTCTTCATGCATAATATAAAAATTCAATTTCTCCATGATTATAATGAAATTCTTTCAATTAGTCTAGGATGATAATTCCTAGAATATGGTAGGAAGTCCTCTTTTTATGCTTTGAATGAAATTATTTTATGCATAATTTTTATAAAAATTTTGCCATAGCTCCGCTGCTATGACTGATAAATCTCAATTTTTCTAAGGGATAAAGCTTATCATTAAGGAAATAATTAAAATGATCTCTAATTGGATTATTAATCCATAATGGATTAAATCATCAATATGCATAAACTAAAAGCATAGAAAAAAAAACCATTAATTTGGCCTCAAGCATAGTTTAATCTTGGATTAAGGAAAAGCTTTATGAAAAGCTTCTTTTGGATTGAGAATGGGTCATGAGTATGACCATTTCTTAAGTGAGAGAGAGAATTTACATAAAAATCATTAGAATTTAAACATAAATGAAAATTAACTTCAATAGCATTATGTAACTCTTCACTACTATTCAAACTTCAATAGCATAAAAAAAAAAACCATACCAATTAAACTTCTCAAGCTTGAGAGGGGTTGAGAAGAGAGAAACATTGAGAAATTATAGAAAGATCAATATTCACTAATTACCTTACAACTTGCTTGATTCTTTGTTCACGGTAGAGGCCCCCAACCAATCAATTGGTTAAGTATGTTGATGGAGCCACTAATGGGGATTGAAGAAAGAGGGAAGCTCCAAAAACTAGTGAATTATTAAATGAATTCACAGTTCTTGGCTTAGGTGGAGTAGAGTAACGATGCATAAACACTATATATTTTTCAACAAGGAGGAGGCTTCTATTTATAGGAAAAATTGAGCTCCTAACCAAACAAACTGATTCTAGAATTTTCTAAATCAGTTAGGTCAATATTTGACCATTTTTAGGTCAGTTAAGCTAACTTTTTGGAACTAGACTTAAATGAGGAGAGAGGAGAGATGAAATATCTCAATTTTTATGAGTTTAAAACTCATTAAAGCATGTGAAATATGCACCTCCTTTAAAGAACTCCCCTTCCTTACATATGTCATATTTTTAATATTGCTCATAGTTTTTTACTAATAAACCTTGTACATTTTCAACTCTTCATCTTATGTGAAATATGCACCTCCTTTAAAGAACTCCCCTTCCTTACATATGTCATACTTTTAATATTGCTCATAATTTTTTTCTAATAAACCTTGTACATTTTCAACTCTTCATCTTATGTGAAATATGCACCTCCTTTAAAGAACTCCTCTTCCTTACATATGTCATACTTTTAATATTGCTCATAATTTTTTACTAATAAACCTTGTACATTTTCAACTCTTCATCTTATGTGAAATATGCACCTCCTTTAAAGAACTCCTCTTCCTTACATATGTCATACTTTTAATATTGCTCATAATTTTTTACTAATAAATCTTGTACATTTTCAACTCTTCATCTTATGTGAGCATTTACTCATTTTTGGGTATCTTCTTTTTCAAATTGGATTTATCTCCTCCCTACACATGGATTGATGCTATTGGCCCATAGGAACCTTAATTGGACCATAATCCAAAAATTTCTGAAAATCTAGACCCTTAGACTAAGGTCCTTTATACACATTTCCAATTAATTCTAATTGCACATTGGAAAGTTCTTTTTTGAATTTCTGTTTCAGGGGAACTTATTTTAATAAGATGAGATAATTTTCTATCTAAAAATATTAAAAATCTGAATATTCTCTCTCTAGAATATTTTCTCTCTCTAGGTTAAAACAGTTAGAAACAAGTCTTTTATATTTCTGAAGAGGGATTGATTATAGAAGAAGATACTAGACATCAAAAAGGGTTTGGGGGAGGAATCTTACAATGTCTTAGGAACAAATCACAATGACTAGAGTGTGGGATACTCAATCAAGTCGTCAAAAGATGAATCACCCCATGCAAATAATATACCAAACCATCCATGCTGATGTAGCCAAGTGATGAAGTGATGAAAACACTGTGTGTGGACCACCTAGACCATCTGGCACATATTTGTTCCTCATCGAACAAATGCCGAAAATGCCTAGGCATCAAACTGTGAAGCTCGAACATCTGATACTGGCATGAATATGCTGCCTCAGGATAGCAAGAAGTTGACGAGCGAGGATGTAGAGGCCTAAGCCTCGAAATGCCAAAGGCATGTGTGAATTCTTTAAAAGATATGGATGGAGCACATGACACGAGAAGGCAAATCATAACAGCAATCATAGAGCCATGATGACATGAGCGGATCCCTTCACAATCAGAAATTTTGTCAAAATGATGTCGAGATAACAATGTGAATTCTCCACCATGGTGAGCAAATGAAGGATAAAATTAAAAGTAACAACCCATGGCTGTGTGTGAGCACTACCAAAAGTATACGCACCAAAACACAGTGCACAACAAGTGTGAACACACCTCTCAAACATAAGGCATATAGGACATGTGACCCACGATGTGTGAACAAGCCCAACTAACACTCAACACATAAATCAGTGTGTATAATGTGAAAGAATCCCCACCAAGAACACTCACAGCATGTGAACACCCCTCCTTAAACACCATGCATGTGAACACCCCTCCTTAAACACCATGCATGTAAATAATCCCAAAATGTATGAAGGCTATGAGACTTAATGCATAAACAAGCCCACTAATCACCAAGCGCATGATCACCCCGAAAACAAACGCAACGTGCAAAAGCATGTGAACAAGCCCAAGCAAGGCACATGTACAAACTCACAAGAAAGTACCCCAAAATGTGCTCGTGTTGTGTACAAACACAACAAAAATCCAAATGATGCAAGCTGCATGCGAAACGCCCCTAAGGTGTTATGGACAAGAGAGTAATGTGGTTTGGACCAAAGGTGCGAAGAGCCCAGAAGACAGTGCGGATAATTTAAAGGGAGAGATTCCTAAAGTGTAAAAATAACAAAACCCTAAACATTCAAAAACTTTTCCTTTCTCTTTTCCACACTAGTGGTGGCAAACTAGAAAGCTGTGAACTCGATGATAGCGGCCACTTATTGAACTGAGATGAGAGCTCTCTTGAGCTTCATGATGAGGACTCTTTTGCTGAGCCTAGAGCTTCTTATTAGCTCAGCGATGGTGATGATGCAAAACTTTTTATTTTTTTAATTAAAGATTCAAGTTCAGAGAGCAAGATTCGTGCAAAGATTCACAGTTGTGGATGAGTGATACTTATCAAAATCCTACACCCTCTTTGCATCCCTTTGCTATTTGTTATAGTTCTTGCTGTGACTTCCAAGAAACAGTTGAAATATCAAGAAATAGTTAAAATATCAAGAAATAGTAAAAATGCCAACAAATGTTTGCAAATAAAGATTAAACAACAGTGATTTTCTCATATTAGGTTGTTTACAACTCAATTGGACTAGCACTAGTCTTCAAAGATGAGTATTAATCAGTGGAAGTTTAAGAAAACCAGTTCAAAGAAGTGTTGTCTTGATAAATCAAGTGCAACTTTGGAAAAGATTGAGTTTAGATTGTAGCTTCATGTAGAAAACAATGCAAAGTTCTATGTATTTGATGCAAATACAGAGTATGGCCCTGTTGCGAATTGAGCCTAGTCAATTGGTGCGAGCGAGTGTGCCGCATACACCAAGGGTTCTCCTAACCTGCATGTATGGCCTCTTGAGTGGGAAGGTCTCTCACAAGCATTGATTTGTCCCTCTAAAGCATCATCACTTAGCTTTGCAAAAGCTCTCAACAAGCAACAGTACCAAGCTAGCAATATAGTATCATTAAGTAATATAATAAGAGAAAGATTGAAATACTAGCAGCAGTCAATGTTCTTAGTCAATATATAGAGCAACAACAACCAGCTTGGATACTATGTCTAGATACTATGGAGTCTAGATAAATATATTCTTTTGGTAGTGGCTTTAAAGGACTAAAGCTTGTTTGATTATAGAGATCATGAGTGATACTTCTAAAAGAAATAGATCTGGATTGCTTATAGCAAAACAACACATGTAGAAGTAAAGTAAAAACGAACTAAGGAGCATACCATTTTTGTTTACAACATCCTAAGTTGCAACCCAGCCAAGCAGGTAGCATCATCATCAATGTATCTAGAGAACAAGGTAGTTAGTCAAATCTCTCAAGCTAAATGCAGGTCTCTACCTGTGAGACAAATTCAGATAGTAACCCCATGGTTGATTGCCAATGTTGTGGTAGCCTTGGAGAAACAAGAAATTAGCAGTAAATCTATTTTGAGATCAAATCAGACTCTTTTTAAGATTCTATTTCCCAAACATTTAAGGGTCTCTACCCACAAATGTGGCTGTGGAGTTGTTGAGCATTTTGGGAAAATTTTATAGGCATTAAGGAGTCTCACAGGGACTAGGAATTGGTTTATGTAAGAAGCTCTAGCCATCTACTTCCCTATCTCACCCATTGACACTTGCTTCTTCCACCACCACACTCGCATTCTCAAAGCTCTGGTCATCTGCTTCTCTAGCTCACCCATTGATACTTGCTCCGCCACCGCGCTCTTATTCTCAAAGCTCTTGCTTAGCGCTCAGCACCATGACACTCCATCTCAGAAGGATCGCTTTCTAAGTGGTGTGCCACTTCATAGCCTTGTTTTAAAGATCAACATGTTTGCAACGATGCCTAAGTTGTGTGTTGCTTCATAGCTTGGTTCTAAAGCTCAACATACCTACAAACATCTTATCTAGAGCATAGCATAGATCTTCTATAGAGTGTACAAATCTCTAGTGGAGTGCTACGATTAGCTTACAGGTCTTATTCATCTTGGAGGATTTGCAAGCTCAATTCAGACCTTCCGACGACTCTACTAGCATCTACAATTGTTGCTTCATCATCTTCAAAGGCTTAGCATATTTTTAATTGATTTAAGCACAAGTAGAGCATTAGCGCTTTTGGATATGAAAGTTGTATCGTCACAGTGCCAACAAAGCCCAACTGCCATGGCTAAGCGCATTGGAAAGATTTATTGATCTTGAATTGAATCTTTAATGTTCTTCAACTCTACACTAAAATCTTTGACTCTGTACTTGAGATTGCACAAAAAATTATATTTTGTAACTGTACTAATACTCTTCTTCACAAAAGGAAGACTAGAATGGAATGATCATAAAGCTGAGATATGGGTTATTACGATATTAAAGAGATAATCTCATACAAAGAACCATGATGCCTAAGTGAGTTAACCTTTCACCAAGAGGATGCAAAAAGACTTCCATAATCCAAGGCTCCAAGAACAAACAAAATGTCTAGAGAGATAATGTCCAAAGATCATAAATGGTCATAAAAGTCATAAAGGGCACAAATGACAACCGTGGCCCCCTTATATACTTGAGTCCATGAACATGGTCCTAAGCCTAATATAAAAGTGGTTGCTCCATTACAAAAGCCATCCCCTCCTACATACATGAAATGTAAATCCAAACCATGTAGACTCCAAATCAATGGCTCTCGAATTGCCTGGATAGAATGGAAAATGTAGAGAGCCAATGTTGGTGATGTTCTTGGCCAATCCTCCCGGGTCAAATGGATAGCCACCCATGTCGATGATGTAGCTCGCTTGTTGAGAAAACTTGGTGCTCATGCTAGATCAAGTGTGTGGAGGAAAAGAACTCACAAAATACAAGAACAATATCTTGCTTATTAAGTTGTTTATGCATACAACTAGGCCTTGCTCAATACAAAATGCCTCATAGCTCCACCTTTAAATAGATGAGCTAGTGGACCTTAAGTCCATTCACCCTCACACCCTTCTCTTCCCCTTCTACATAACCTTAGTCTCTTAATACCCCCCCTTAAATAGATGAGCTAGTGGACCTTAAGTCCATTCACACTCACACCCTTCTCTTCCCCTTCTACATAACCTTAGTCTCTTAATACCCCCCCTTAATACCAACTATGAAAGGATGGAATACCAACTATGAAAGGATGGAATAGGTGGTATTGGACATAGGATGCCTTTATAACATTAGGCGTACAAGGTTTGGAATATAGGTGTGATTACATGGAGAATTAAAACAATTTTTCAGCAGAGGTAGAGGCTGATACAAAGTTGGCCTCTGACCCTTTGTTAGGACATTTAGAAGTGATATGTCCCGTTTGTTTACACTTATTATATTTCATTTTGTTGGGATATTTGATCCAACAATTATTTGCCAAATGACCCACCTTTTTGCAATGGGCACATCTTACTTTGACCACTTGATGTGACAAAGCTCCCCCATTTCTCCGTTGCAGTCGGAAGCTGGTCCACATGGTGGATGAGTGTCTCAAGATGAAGCATGATGATGGCTTGTGCCCTCTCATCATCTTCAATATCTTCAGCCTTTGTTCGATCAATAACCTTAGTGCCAGAGATGAATGGCCAAAAGCCTTTGGACATCATCTTGTACTTGACAAGGACTTGCCAAGTGTGGAAGCCCTCTCCCGAGAACTTCTTGATTTGAGTGCTGTCCTTTGACATTGGGTATTGAAAGAGATTATGAGAGAGTAATGGGCTGATTATGAAGAAGAAAAAACCAAAAATTTATGATATTTAGGCTTAATTAGAAAGAGAGAGGCTTATGAGAGTGCAACAACCCTAATCAAGTTGAGAATGTTGCATAAATAGGAGATTAAAATAGTAATTTTTATGATTTAACACTTAGGGTTTGTGCTTAATTACTAATTTTGATGGGTATTAGCTGCATTAGTGTTAAAGAACACTTTGGTTGGTGATTAAGATCACCATTAGTGTGTAGAAAATACAATTAGTGCTTAAAAAAGTACATTTTTAGTGTCAAATGACACTTATTTTGGTGATTAGTTCACCATTAATGTTTAATAACACTCTTAGTGTTTAAAAACACTTTATAATATCTTCCCTTTGCTGGATTAATAGATTGGTTAGTGTTAAACAACACTATTAGTGCTCATAAGCACATTTTGAAAGCTTTGAAAGCTTGAAAGTTAATGTTGATGATGGAGCTTGATGAGAGTGAGGCTTATGGATACCTCATATGGTTGGCCACTCTTCAAAATCAAGAGAAAGATCAGCAACAATCATTCACATCATCACTTGGATGATTAGAGTAAGGGAGAAGGTGATTAGAGCAAGAAAAAAACACTTATGAAGCTTTAATGGAAAGCTTCATATAGAGAAGATGAAGGGGCGACTGGTTTTTTGTCTGCAGCCGGCACGTCAGTGCTTTGTTGCTCAAACTTGAGCTGTGGAGTCCTCAGTGAGTGGGCTACCAAAGCCCTCAAGCCCCTTTCTTAATGATGGCCTACAACTAGCGTATGGCTGTACGGCCAACACTGGCAGAAAACGGCGTCGTCTCCCTCAGTGGGCAATGCCGCAGCAGCGTAGGATCTTTCCTCTCAATCGGCCATACGAATGCATTTGCCTAGGCCTCCTCTACATCTCCCATGAATAAATCTCTGAGAGTTATGCCCTCTACAAGCTGGTATAGCTCCTCCACTGCCAGGGGGTTGAGCTCCACAAGTAGAAGACAAGGGAAAATGAAGAGAAAATGACCTAATCTACACCACAAGAGTCCTAATCAACCTAGGATCTAGATACCATGTTGAGAAAACGTGGTGCTCATGCTAGATCAAGTGTGTGGAGGAAAAGAACTCACAAAATACAAGAACAATATCTTGCTTATTAAGTTGTTTATGCATATAACTAGGCCTTGCTCAATACAAAATGCCTCATAGCTCCACCTTTAAAAAGATGAGCTAGTGGACCTTAAGTCCATTCACACACACACCCTTCTCTTCCCCTTCTACATAACCTTAGTCTCTTAATATCGCTATATATCCACTTGGATCAAATAGATAGCCCAAGTGTGGACCATCCAACCATGGAACAAATGTGTGGCCCTCTGGCTTGAGAAGGAAGTATCCAAGCTCCTTGTCCAAAGTGAAATGACCACCAAAAATACCTCACTTTTGTTTTCTATGGGTGTCAACAGATTCTATTTTCTTTAAAATCAAGACATTTACTTTTAGATGCAATATATGTCTATTGACGCATGGTTCGGCTCATGCCCATACACCTATTGATGCAGTCGATCGTATCTTTGACGAGCGATGCTACATAGGATGACGGCATTGGTTTCCTCTTACCCTCGTATGATGCCAACCTTGAGACATGTTCTTTTGGTTCCTATGGTTGTCGACACAATCCTATTTTCTTTGGAGCCGGGACATTTACTTTTTTGTTCAACTCATGCCCCTATACGTGATGCAGTGGGTCATGTCTTTGACTTTTCAATTGATGCTAAATGGGATGATGGCATTGGTTTGCTCTTACCCTTACATGATGCCAACCTTGACATATGTTCTTTTGGTTCCTTCTTCGGGTGCCGACATGATCCTATTTTCTTTGGAGCCAGGACATTTACAAAATTTTGGGTGTAGTATATGCCATTTGACATGATCCACTATATCAATGGATATATGGGCATGAGCTAAACCGTGCATCATCTCCTCATGTGCAAAACCCTTTATGTGTGTATAATGATCCCAAGATAACAATTTGATCATCCACATCATCATAGTACTACATCACTGAAAAATGAAGAGGTATCCTCACATGAAAGGTAAATGTTATCGTCTCTTAAATCATCATCTATGGCATCCCCAAGGTCTGAAGGTCATCCTGATAAACATGGTCTATCTCCATCAAGAGTTCCCCTATGTGACCTACATCCGATAACAAATTTATCTCCAACAATATAGGATCTAAGGATATGTCTAGATCAAATGCAAATCTCTCAAGATCTAAGTCATATGATCTACTATGGACATGATCAATACGCATAATCCTACTATGATGTGTCACCTCGATGAGATCATCACTACTCTCATCATGCACTATCCTTGATTGCTTAAACACATGAACTCTATCCACATGAAGACTGCCAAGAATGCGCAATGAATACTAGAAGTATTGGTCGTATATCAGCAGCAATATCTCCACAAATAGAAATCCTAGAAGAATAGCCTAATGCATCTAACACTAAGAACTCAGATCTATGCTCATAGGTGTCTCTGTCACTTATATCTGGAGTATCACTAACCTCAAGTGTTCTAATGGGTATACTAATCTCGACTGTGCTAATGGATGCATCATTAATCAAATGCACACTATCCTCTAAAAGGTCGCTAAAAGGTCGCCAAGATCAACTAAAGTGTCCACATGATTTGTAGGAAAGAAGATAGGCATAGAAGTGTCGATGCTCAGTGTGTTAATGAGTATACTAATCCTGAGTGTGCTAATGGCTGCATCATTAATCAAATGCACACTATCCTCTAAAATGTCACCACAATCAACTAAAGTGTCCACATGATTTGTAGGAAAGAAGATAGGCATACAAGTGTCGATGCTCATTGTGCTTGTTGCCACCTCTATCCTCGAGATCATGCCCACATGATATGAATCGCACACATCACTATCACATACATCATCATCATGTGCATATGTGTCAGTGGCATCATGTGCATGTACATCACTATGATCATGTGCATTTTTGTGTGATACACATCAATGTCATCATGTGTGCGTGTGTGTGTGTCCAATACATCATCATGTGTATGAGTGTATAATACAATACATCATGTCTTAGGAACAAATCACATTGACCAGAGTGTGGGATACTTAATCAAGTCGTCAAAAGATGAATCATCCCCATGCAAATAATATACCAAACCATCCATGCCGATGTAGCCAAGCGATGAAGTGATTAAAACACTGTGTGGACCACCTAGACCATCTGGCACATATTTGTTCCTCATCGAACAAATGCTGAAAATGCCTAGGCATCAAACTGTGAAGCTCGAACATCTGATACTGGCATGAATATGCTGCCTCAAGATAGCAAGAAGTTGACGAGCGAGGATGTAGAGGCCTAAGCCTCGAAATGCCAAAGGCATGTGTGAACTCTATAAAAGATATGGATGGAGCACATGACACGAGAAGGCAAATCATGACAGCAATCATAGAGCCATGATGACATGAGCGGCTCCCTTACGATCACAATCAAAAATTTTATCAGAATGATGTCGATGACAATGTGAATTCTCCACCATGGTGAGCAAATGAAGGATAAAATTAAAAGTAACAACCCATGGCTGTGTGTGAGCACTACCAAAAGTATACGCACCAAAACACAGTGCACAACACAGTGCACAACAAGTGTGGACACACCTCTCAAACACAACAAGTGTGGACACACCTCTCAAACACAAGGCATATAGGACATGTGACCCACGATGTGTGATTAAGCCCAACTAACACTCAACACATGAATCAATGTGTACAATGTGAAAGAATCCCCCCACCAAGAACACTCACAGCATGTGAACACCTCTCCTTAAACACCATGCATGTAAATAATCCCAAAATGTATGAAGGCTGTGAAACACAACGCATAAACAAGCCCAATAATCACCAAGCACATGATCACCCCAAAAACAAACACAACGTGCAAAAGCATGTGAACAAGCCCAAGCAAGGCACATGTTCAAACTCACAAGAAAGTACCCCAAAAGGTGCTCGTGTTGTGTACAAACACAACAAAAATCCAAATGATGCAAGCTACATGCAAAACGCCCCTAAGGTGTTATGGACAAGAAGAAGAGAGTAATGTGGTTTGGACAAAAAGTTGTGAAGAGCCCAGAAGATAGTGCGGATAATTTAAAGAGAGAGATTCCTAAAGTGTAAAAATAACAAAACCCTAAACATTCAAAAACTTTTCCTTTATCTTTTCCGCACTAGTGGTGGCAACTAGAAAGCTGTGAACTCTATGATAGCGGCCACTTATTGAACTGAGATGAGAGCTCTCTTGAGCCCCATGATGAGGACTCTTTTGCTGAGCCTAGAGCTTCCTAGCTCAGTGATGGTGATGATGCAAAACTTTCTCTCTTTTTTATAATAAATAAATCTTTCCAATGTGCTTAGCCATGGCAGTTGCGCTTTGTTGGCACTGTGACGATACAACTTTCATATCCAAAAGCGCTAATGCTCTACTTGTGCTTAAATCAATTAAAAATATGCTAAGCCTTTGAAGATGATGAAGCGACAATTGTAGATGCTAGTAGAGTCATCAGAAGGTCCGAATTGAGCTTGCAAATCCTCCAAGATGAATGAGACCTGTAAGCTGATTGTAGCACTCCACTAGAGATTTGTACACTCTATAGAAGATCTATGCTATGCTCTAGATGAGATGTTTGTAGGTATGCTGAGCTTTAGAACCAAGCGATGAAGCAACACAAAACTTAGGCATCGTTGCAATCATGTTGAGCTTTAAAACAAGGCTATGAAGTGGCACACCACTTAGAAAGCAATCCTTCTGAGATGGAGTGTCATGGTGCTAAGCGTTGTGCGAGAGCTTTGAGAATAAGAGCGTGGTGGCAAAGCAAGTATCAATGGGTGAGCTAGAGAAGCAGATGACCAGAGCTTTGAGAATGAGAGTGTGGTGGTGGAAGAAGCATGTGAGATCCCTGTCCCCACCGCACAACAGATTCGGGTACTAGCAGCGGAAGTAGCACTTCTCACGCGGAACAAGGGTCCCACACTCGGGGCCTCGCCCACGGATATCCGGACAAGAGACTAATCCGTCGGTTTGTCCAAAACCGAAACCGGAAAAACTTCCTTTACCCGGAAAGCACGGGCGATTCCACCAGGATAACTCTTTACTCTAACGTAGTCAAGATCATTACTGATCAAACTGATCTGACTGCACCTTTAACGGTACTTGGTCAAATCAAGGAAGAACTTGCACTTGGATCATTGGGATCAACGTTTTTTTCCCCATCAAGAGGCACAGCCGTTGATTCCTATCCATAGAACAATTTCTATCCGGGATTTACTTCATCTATCGTAATAATAGAAATTAAATCTCGATTTACGGATCCATCAGTCCAACCTAACCCCATCCGATCCCATGGGTTAGCCAACCGCCCAACCACTGTAGTGATGGGATCCAATTTGAAATTTGGTTAGGTTTTGTCCCGGGTACCAAGGAAAAGAGTTCCAAGGCCCCCTAGCCGAAAGTTCATGCAAACATAAAACTAGTCATACCACTTACACACCCAATATGAAATTGCCTTTTTCTTAGCATCAACTAGCTTTAAAACAATCCTTTAATAAAACCATTATGTCACTGATGACAATCCTCAAAGTCTCTGGTTGAATCCTTATTTCCAGTCATTCTTTCATCGGTGTACTTATGGCATCATTGGCAAACCAGAACGCTCACCACCTGTTCTCTCAGGGGCCTTTTCCATAGTTCCTAGCTCATAGTAACCGGCAATATATTCATATAATAGAATGGAATCTCCGTGGAAGATCAGCAAGATCAACCCACAGATCCATATAAAAGAGCCATGGACTCATCTGTTGAGGACCAGCAAGGTCAATCAACCAGATCCATGCCCGGTTTCAGAAAACAACTCTTACTCCTTGTTCCAATATCTTCCACGACGCACGTGTGGGTATCTTCGGCGACCCAGAGCCCGAGCACCGTATGGTCAGCACCCTCTAGGATCCTTCGCAGGTGACCTAGCGCTTCACTCATAGGCCGCTTCCTTGGTCCCTCATCCACCGTACCGGAAGCTCACCATTTAAATCGAGCCGAGGCTGGTCAAGACCTCGATCGACCTTGCTACGCGAGACGTCCTCCATTGACTCTCCGTCTCAGCAGTTGCAACTTTATCAGTTCAGTCTTCATGACCTTAATCCTTAAGACGGTCAAAATGCTTCTCCAGCATTCTTGACATAAAACAGTCATTTACAAACAGTCACAAATACAGTTTCTATAACGAACTCTTGTCTTTCCATATTATCCACTCTCGGACCACATTACTTATTCCACATTCCATTCAGTGTGTACTCGTTCTCATCCATTCACTCATATAGACTACATTATCTCACATACATCTTCATATTCATTATTCTACATACATATCCATGTTCGTACGTCCACATCATACATCCAATTTCACATTCATACATACGCATCTACATGCATACATCCACATCTACATTCATACATCCATACCTCCATTTCCACATCCACACATCCACATTCATATTCATACATCCACATTCACATGCATACATCCATTTTCACATCCTCATTCATACATCCACATTCACATACATACATCCACATCCGTATCTACATCCATACATTCACATCCACCTCTTCATTCACAATCACATCCATACATCCACATCTACATACATACATCCACATCTGTATCTACATCCATACATTCACATCCACCTCTTCATTCACAATCACATCCATACATCCACATCTACATACATACATCCATACATCCACATCTATATACATACGTCCATTTTTACATCCTCATTCATACATACACATCCACATACATACATACACATCCGTATCTACATCCATACATCCACATCCACATCAACATTCACATTCATACATATACATCTACATGTATACATCCACATCACATTCATACAACCATATTACATCCATTCTCGTCCTAACACATCCCATATACATCTTAACACATCCTAACTCATCTTAACACATTCTATCACATCTCATACACATCTTATCACATCTTTTTACATCTCATACACCTCTTATCACATCCTATCACTTTCCATACGCATCTTATCAAATCTTATCACATCTCATACACATCTTATCACATCTTTTTACATCTCATACACCTCTTATCACATCCTATCACTTTCCATACGCATCTTATCAATTCTTATCACATCTCATACACCTCTTATCACATCCTATCACTTTCCATACACATCTTATCAATTCTTATCATATCTCATACACCTCTTATCACATCCTATCACTTTCCATACGCATCTTATCAATTCTTATCACATCTCATACACCTCTTATCACATCTTATCACATTTCATATCTTTTTTTTAAAAAAGAGAATTCTTATATTTGATATAAGATTTCTCTACACATTTATTTATACATAAATTCCATTTAAGGAGACTAACACTTTCGAAATTAAAATCAATCTTTTATGCATCTTCTTATGCATAATTTCAATTTGGTAGGGAATTACACTTTTAGAATAAAAGAATTTCTCTTATGCATCTAAGTTAAGCATAAAATCCATTTATGAGGAAAATCACACTTTTAGTATAGAAAGAATATCTTTTATGCATACCTATATGCATGAAATCCAATATGATAAAAGTAACACTTTTGATATAAAAATTTTTCCTTTATGCATACTTCTATGCATGAAAATTAAAAATGATAAAAGTAACACTTTTGATATAAAAAATTTTCCTTTATGCATACTTCTATGCATGAAAATTAAAAATGATAAAAGTAACACTTTTGATATAAAAATTTTTCCTTTATGCATACTTCTATGCATGAAAATTAAAAATGATAAAAGTAACACTTTTGATATAAAAAATTTTCCTTTATGCATACTTCTATGCATGAAAATTAAAAATGATAAAAGTAACACTTTTGATATAAAAAAATTTCCTTTATGCATACTTCTATGCATGAAAAATAAAAAATGATAAAAGTAACACTTTTGATATAAAAAATTTTCCTTTATGCATACTTCTATGCATGAAAATTAAAAATGATAAAAGTAACACTTTTAATATAAAAATTTATCCTTTATGCATACTTCTATGCATGAAAATAAAAATGATAAAAATAACACTTTTGATATAAAAATTTATCCTTTATGCATACTTCTATGCATGAAAATAAAAATGATAAAAATAACACTTTTGATATAAAAATTTATCCATTATGCATACTTCTATGCATGAAAATAAAAATGATAAAAATAACACTTTTGATATAAAAATTTATCCATTATGCATACTTCTATGCATGAAATAAAAATGGTAAAAATAACACTTTTGATATAAAAACTTATCCTTTATGCATGATATTAAAATTCAATTTCTCCATGATTATAATGAGATTCTTTCAATTAATCTAGGATGATAATTCCTAGAATATGGTAGAAAGTCCTCTTTTTATGCTTTGAATGAGATTATTTTATGCATAATTTTTATAAAAATTTTGCCATAGCTCCGCTGCTATGACTGATAAATCTCAATATTTCTAAGGGATAATGCTTATCATTAAGGAAATAATTAAAATAATCTCTAATTGGATTATTAATCCATAATGGATTGAATCATTAATATACATAAACTAAAAGCATAGAAAAAAGCCATTAATTTGGCCTCAAGCATAGCTTAATCTTGGGTTAAGGAAAAGCTTTATAAAAAGCTTGATTTGGATTGAGAACGGGTCATGAGTATGACCATTTCTTGAGTGAGAGAGAGAATTTACATAAAAATCATTAGAATTTAAACATAAATGAAAATTAACTTCAATAGCATTTATTAACTTATGTAACTCTTCACTACTATTCAAACTTCAATAGTATTTAAAAAAAACCATACCAATTAAACTTCTCAAGCTTGAGAGGGGTTGAGAAGAGAGAAACATTGAGAAATTATAGAAAGATCAATATTCACTAATTACCTTACAACTTGCTTGATTCTTTGTTCACGGTAGAGGCCCCCAACCAATCAATTGGTTAAGTATGTTGATGGAGCCACTAATGGGGATTGAAGAAAGAGGGAAGCTCCAAAAACTAGTGAATTATTAAATGAATTCACAGTTCTTGGCTTAGGTGGAGTAGAGTAACGATGCATAAACACTATATATTTTTCAACAAGGGGGAGGCTTCTATTTATAGGAAAAATTGAGCTCCTAACCAAACAAACTGATTCTAGAATTTTCTAAATCAGTTTGGTCAATATTTGACCATTTTTAGGTCAGTTAAGCTAACTTTTTGGAACTAGACTTAAATGAGGAGAGAGGAGAGATGAAATATCTCAATTTTTATGAGTTTAAAACTCATTCAAGCATGTGAAATATGCACCTCCTTTAAAGAACTCCCCTTCCTTACATATGTGTCATAATGGAATCATTTTAATATTGCTCATAGTTTTTTTACTAATAAACCTTGTACATTTTCAACTCTTCATCTTATGTGAAATATGCACCTCCTTTAAAGAATTCTCCTTCCTTACATATGTGTCATAATGGAATCATTTTAATATTGCTCATAGTTTTTTACTAATAAACCTTGTACATTTTCAACTCTTCATCTTATGTGAGCATTTACTCATTTTTGGGTATCTTCTTTTTACAAATTTGGATTTATCTCTTCCCTACACATGGATTGATGCTATTGGCCCATAGGAACCTTAATTGGACCATAGTCTAAAGATTTCTGAAAATCTAGACCCTTAGACTAAGGTTCTTTATACCTATTTCCAATTAATTCCAATTGCACATTGGAAAATTCTTTTTTGAATTTCTGTTTCAGGGGAACTCATCTGAATTATAAGAGATATTTTTCTATCCAGAAATATTCAAAATCTGAATATTCTCTCTCTAGAATAATTTTTCTCTCTCTAGGCTAAAATAGTTAGCAACAGGGTCTTTATATTTCTGAAGAGGGTTGATTACAAGGGAAGATACTAGACATCAAAAAGGGGTTGGGGGAGGAATCTTACATTCTACCCCACTTAAAAAACGCGAGATGTCCTCATCTCGCAACTTGTGATAATTTCGCAAGATTCACGAATATGAGACTTAGAGAAAAATTTTAATCAAGATTAACCACCAAGATAATTCTTAAAGAGAGCAAGATTCAAAATACGAACAAGATTTAAACTTTATTCATTCTCGGAACTTATACAGTAAAGATAGAAGAACTCTTTACACTTCCATAAGCCCGTCCATCATATGATCACAAAAGCAGTCCTCACAAGCTGCACAAGTATAAGGTAACTCATCTATGGGAATGATTCTGTGGGTTATTGCTGCGCCTATCTCAGTGGTATGAGGTGTTCTAACAAAAGGACCTCTGAGAGGCAAGCCAAAAATGGGGTAAAGGCATATCTTCTCATGAGGAAGAAAACACGCCAGTAAGAAGACCCGCTCAGAAAACCCAGGATGCCTTGATCTCATGATGCAGTAGTATCGGGGACCCAAACCCAAAGCTTCAATAACCATGGCCAAGCGGACATTGTTACGAAAGTGCTGCTGACCCCAGGGTGTTACCCTAGTTATGTCTTGATAGGTCCGCCATTTTGTCTACGCTACAGAAGTTCCCAAGTGAGGGAAAAGTGAGCGCTCATACTGCTCTATAAAATCTTTCTTCACAGACTCCCTTGCGTCTTGAAGGTGAGAAATCATTAGGGATAAAACTAGTTCTTGTTGCCAAGCCATGAAGGAGATTAAGAAAGAAAGAAGATCGATGGAAGTAAGATTACTGTGAACGACAAGTAAAAGTTACGACTTATATAAAGGAAGGAGCTAGCGTAACTTAGAAGCCAACGGTAACTTGCCACTGAAGTTTTACCGTCTTTTCATGATTTGGGTTTGGCATATTTTTCTATAGAAGGCATTCAGAACTTTGAGATGAGGAGATAAAAGAAGTTCGTAAGCTAAATCACCTACTTTCTTTGGTCCACAATATCTGGGAGATAACTTCTTATACTTCCCAAGAGATAAAGAACTTCTTTTGGGCCGTACTCGAGACCAAAACCTTGATATCCAAAACATCGATTCTCACTTCTGAACTCGTTGTTCTGAATCCTTAAAACAGGTGGAACTCTTGAGAAGTATTCAGGAAAAAGGTTCTTCCTTTTTTAAACAGAATCTTTCTTTTATTTTAGAGAGAGAATAATTATAAGATCAGAAAGGGAGATTCTTACTCCTGTATACCTCTAAGGTTGGGGGAGGAATCTTACATTTTACCCCACTTAAAAGGAGCAAGATGTCCTCATCTCGCAAGTAGAGGACAACTTTTTTGCTTAAGATCCAATTTATTCTGGGGTTCCTTATATTCCGGTCAACCCAACAGAATATGGGGATAAATATCCCTTATATAGAATTCATCATTAAATAACAATTCATTCAAATCATATCATTCATATCTTTAACACGATAATGGTCCATTAGACCGAAAATTTCCTTCAGAACATTCCTCCACGGAATTTAAGTTAAGCAAGTTCTCAATTTGTCATCCCTTAACTTGATCTACCGTCTCAAGTATTAACAGTAACAATTTGACAGTACAACCCACTAATCTCATAGTGATTTGCTGAATTCATTATCATCATTCCAGTTATGAATATCATCACTGGGACTCGTCCCATTCATCCTCATTGTGGTTTTGTTCAGATTTTTATATTTCAACTAATTTCAGAAATCATCATTTTTCAATCAGAATTTTCAATCAGAATCCAATTCAATTCATCAATTCTCAAACAGAATTAAAAATCAAATCAACCACATTCGAATTCATCATCTGGATAGCATTAACGCTTATAATTTCAAGTCTTAGATTTACTCGTATATACTGTCAGTAAAGACCTGCAGTATACTCTCGGTATATACGGGTAGTCGTGGCTCTTGGAATTATAATGTAAATACCATCATGTCTAGGCCTCAAGCAAGTCAGGGATTCTATATAATTGCGGTACTTCTATCTGAAGACCCAATTACCAAATTACGAATTTCAGTTTGAATATCAAATTGTAGAATTATACCACACAATTACAACCTTTTTGTGTTTCTACATAAATTTTTGACATATTTGTCTTCTCAGTTGATCTTTATTAACCAATTCGCTCTGATACCAACTGTGAGATCCCTGTCCCCACCGCGCAACGGATTCGGGTACTAGCAGCGGAAGTAGCACTTCTCACGCGGAACAAGGGTCCCACACTCGGGGCCTCGCCCACGGATATCCGGACAAGAGACTAATCCGTCGGTTTGTCCAAAACCGAAACCGGAAAAACTTCCTTTACCCGGAAAGCACGGGCGATTCCACCAGGATAACTCTTTACTCTAACGTAGTCAAGATCATTACTGATCAAACTGATCTGACTGCACCTTTAACGGTACTTGGTCAAATCAAGGAAGAACTTGCACTTGGATCATTGGGATCAACGCTTTTTTCCCTATCAAGAGGCACAGCCGTTGATTCCTATCCATAGAACAATTTCTATCCGGGATTTACTTCATCTATCGTAATAATAGAAATTAAATCTCGATTTACGGATCCATCAGTCCAGCCTAACCCCATCCGATCCCATGGGTTAGCCAACCGCCCAACCACTGTAGTGATGGGATCCAATTTGAAATTTGGTTAGGTTTTGTCCCGGGTACCAAGGAAAAGAGTTCCAAGGCCCCCTAGCCGGAAGTTCATGCAAACATAAAACTAGTCATACCACTTACACACCCAATATGAAATTGCCTTTTTCTTAGCATCAACTAGCTTTAAAACAATCCTTTAATAAAACCATTATGTCACTGATGACAATCCTCAAAGTCTCTGGTTGAATCCTTATTTCTAGTCATTCTTTCATCGGTGTACTTATGGCATCATTGGCAAACCAGAACGCTCACCACCTGTTCTCTCAGGGGCCTTTTCCATAGTTCCTAGCTCATAGTAACCGGCAATATATTCATATAATAGAATGGAATCTCCGTGGAAGATCAGCAAGATCAACCCACAGATCCATATAAAAGAGCCATGGACTCATCTGTTGAGGACCAGCAAGGTCAATCAACCAGATCCATGCCCGGTTTCAGAAAACAACTCTTACTCCTTGTTCCAATATCTTCCACGACGCACGTGTGGGTATCTTCGGCGACCCAGAGCCCGAGCACCGTATGGTCAGCACCCTCTAGGATCCTTCGCAGGTGACCTAGCGCTTCACTCATAGGCCGCTTCCTTGGTCCCTCATCCACCGTACCGGAAGCTCACCATTTAAATCGAGCCGAGGCTGGTCAAGACCTCGATCGACCTTGCTACGCGAGACGTCCTCCATTGACTCTCCGTCTCAGCAGTTGCAACTTTATCAGTTCAGTCTTCATGACCTTAATCCTTAAGACGGTCAAAATGCTTCTCCAGCATTCTTGACATAAAACAGTCATTTACAAACAGTCACAAATACAGTTTCTATAACGAACTCTTGTCTTTCCATATTATCCACTCTCGGACCACATTACTTATTCCACATTCCATTCAGTGTGTACTCGTTCTCATCCATTCACTCATATAGACTACATTATCTCACATACATCTTCATATTCATTATTCTACATACATATCCATGTTCGTACGTCCACATCATACATCCAATTTCACATTCATACATACGCATCTACATGCATACATCCACATCTACATTCATACATCCATACCTCCATTTCCACATCCACACATCCACATTCATATTCATACATCCACATTCACATGCATACATCCATTTTCACATCCTCATTCATACATCCACATTCACATACATACATCCACATCCGTATCTACATCCATACATTCACATCCACCTCTTCATTCACAATCACATCCATACATCCACATCTACATACATACATCCACATCTGTATCTACATCCATACATTCACATCCACCTCTTCATTCACAATCACATCCATACATCCACATCTACATACATACATCCATACATCCACATCTATATACATACGTCCATTTTTACATCCTCATTCATACATACACATCCACATACATACATACACATCCGTATCTACATCCATACATCCACATCCACATCAACATTCACATTCATACATATACATCTACATGTATACATCCACATCACATTCATACAACCATATTACATCCATTCTCGTCCTAACACATCCCATATACATCTTAACACATCCTAACTCATCTTAACACATTCTATCACATCTCATACACATCTTATCACATCTTTTTACATCTCATACACCTCTTATCACATCCTATCACTTTCCATACGCATCTTATCAAATCTTATCACATCTCATACACATCTTATCACATCTTTTTACATCTCATACACCTCTTATCACATCCTATCACTTTCCATACGCATCTTATCAATTCTTATCACATCTCATACACCTCTTATCACATCCTATCACTTTCCATACACATCTTATCAATTCTTATCATATCTCATACACCTCTTATCACATCCTATCACTTTCCATACGCATCTTATCAATTCTTATCACATCTCATACACCTCTTATCACATCTTATCACATTTCATATCTTTTTTTTAAAAAAGAGAATTCTTATATTTGATATAAGATTTCTCTACACATTTATTTATACATAAATTCCATTTAAGGAGACTAACACTTTCGAAATTAAAATCAATCTTTTATGCATCTTCTTATGCATAATTTCAATTTGGTAGGGAATTACACTTTTAGAATAAAAGAATTTCTCTTATGCATCTAAGTTAAGCATAAAATCCATTTATGAGGAAAATCACACTTTTAGTATAGAAAGAATATCTTTTATGCATACCTATATGCATGAAATCCAATATGATAAAAGTAACACTTTTGATATAAAAATTTTTCCTTTATGCATACTTCTATGCATGAAAATTAAAAATGATAAAAGTAACACTTTTGATATAAAAAATTTTCCTTTATGCATACTTCTATGCATGAAAATTAAAAATGATAAAAGTAACACTTTTGATATAAAAATTTTTCCTTTATGCATACTTCTATGCATGAAAATTAAAAATGATAAAAGTAACACTTTTGATATAAAAAATTTTCCTTTATGCATACTTCTATGCATGAAAATTAAAAATGATAAAAGTAACACTTTTGATATAAAAAAATTTCCTTTATGCATACTTCTATGCATGAAAAATAAAAAATGATAAAAGTAACACTTTTGATATAAAAAATTTTCCTTTATGCATACTTCTATGCATGAAAATTAAAAATGATAAAAGTAACACTTTTAATATAAAAATTTATCCTTTATGCATACTCCTATGCATGAAAATAAAAATGATAAAAATAACACTTTTGATATAAAAATTTATCCTTTATGCATACTTCTATGCATGAAAATAAAAATGATAAAAATAACACTTTTGATATAAAAATTTATCCATTATGCATACTTCTATGCATGAAAATAAAAATGATAAAAATAACACTTTTGATATAAAAATTTATCCATTATGCATACTTCTATGCATGAAATAAAAATGGTAAAAATAACACTTTTGATATAAAAACTTATCCTTTATGCATGATATTAAAATTCAATTTCTCCATGATTATAATGAGATTCTTTCAATTAATCTAGGATGATAATTCCTAGAATATGGTAGGAAGTCCTCTTTTTATGCTTTGAATGAGATTATTTTATGCATAATTTTTATAAAAATTTTGCCATAGCTCCGCTGCTATGACTGATAAATCTCAATATTTCTAAGGGATAATGCTTATCATTAAGGAAATAATTAAAATAATCTCTAATTGGATTATTAATCCATAATGGATTGAATCATTAATATACATAAACTAAAAGCATAGAAAAAAGCCATTAATTTGGCCTCAAGCATAGCTTAATCTTGGGTTAAGGAAAAGCTTTATGAAAAGCTTGATTTGGATTGAGAACGGGTCATGAGTATGACCATTTCTTGAGTGAGAGAGAGAATTTACATAAAAATCATTAGAATTTAAACATAAATGAAAATTAACTTCAATAGCATTTATTAACTTATGTAACTCTTCACTACTATTCAAACTTCAATAGTATTTAAAAAAAACCATACCAATTAAACTTCTCAAGCTTGAGAGGGGTTGAGAAGAGAGAAACATTGAGAAATTATAGAAAGATCAATATTCACTAATTACCTTACAACTTGCTTGATTCTTTGTTCACGGTAGAGGCCCCCAACCAATCAATTGGTTAAGTATGTTGATGGAGCCACTAATGGGGATTGAAGAAAGAGGGAAGCTCCAAAAACTAGTGAATTATTAAATGAATTCACAGTTCTTGGCTTAGGTGGAGTAGAGTAACGATGCATAAACACTATATATTTTTCAACAAGGGGGAGGCTTCTATTTATAGGAAAAATTGAGCTCCTAACCAAACAAACTGATTCTAGAATTTTCTAAATCAGTTTGGTCAATATTTGACCATTTTTAGGTCAGTTAAGCTAACTTTTTGGAACTAGACTTAAATGAGGAGAGAGGAGAGATGAAATATCTCAATTTTTATGAGTTTAAAACTCATTCAAGCATGTGAAATATGCACCTCCTTTAAAGAACTCCCCTTCCTTACATATGTGTCATAATGGAATCATTTTAATATTGCTCATAGTTTTTTTACTAATAAACCTTGTACATTTTCAACTCTTCATCTTATGTGAAATATGCACCTCCTTTAAAGAATTCTCCTTCCTTACATATGTGTCATAATGGAATCATTTTAATATTGCTCATAGTTTTTTACTAATAAACCTTGTACATTTTCAACTCTTCATCTTATGTGAGCATTTACTCATTTTTGGGTATCTTCTTTTTACAAATTTGGATTTATCTCTTCCCTACACATGGATTGATGCTATTGGCCCATAGGAACCTTAATTGGACCATAGTCTAAAGATTTCTGAAAATCTAGACCCTTAGACTAAGGTTCTTTATACCTATTTCCAATTAATTCCAATTGCACATTGGAAAATTCTTTTTTGAATTTCTGTTTCAGGGGAACTCATCTGAATTATAAGAGATATTTTTCTATCCAGAAATATTCAAAATCTGAATATTCTCTCTCTAGAATAATTTTTCTCTCTCTAGGCTAAAATAGTTAGCAACAGGGTCTTTATATTTCTGAAGAGGGTTGATTACAGGGGAAGATACTAGACATCAAAAAGGGGTTGGGGGAGGAATCTTACAAAGCAAGTGTCAATGGGTGAGATAGGGAAGTAGATGGCTAGAGCTTCTTACATAAACCAATTCCTAGTCCCTCTGAGACTCCTTAATGCCTATAAAATTTTCCCAAAATTCTCAGCAACTCCATTGCCACATCTGTGGGTAGAGAGCCTTAAATTTTTAGGTAATAGAACCTTAAAAAGAGTCTGATTTGTGATCTCAAAATAGATTTACTGCTAATTTCTTATTTCTCTACCAAGGCTACCACAACATTGGCAAACAACCATGGGGTTACTATCTGAATCTGTCTCATAGGTAGAGACCTACATTTAGCTTGAGAGATTTGACTAACTACCTTGTTCTCTAGATACATTGATGATGATGCTACCTACTTGGCGAGGTTGCAACTTAGGATGTTGTAAACAAAAATGGTATGCTCCTTAGTTCATTTTTACTTTACTTTTGCATGAGTTGTTTTGCTATAAGCAATCTACATTTATTTCTTTTAGAAGTATCACTCATGGTCTCTATAATCGAACAAGCTTTAGTCCTTTAAAGCCACTACCAAAATAATATATTTATCTAGACTCCATAGCATAATGGCTCTCGAATTGCCTGGATAGAATGGAAAATGTAGAGAGCCAATGTTGGTGATGTGCTTGGCCAATCCTCGCGGATCAAATGGATAGCCACCCATGTCGATGATGTAGCTCACTATATATCCACTTGGATCAAATGGATAGCCCAAGTGTGGACCATCCAACCATGGAACAAATGTGTGATCCAAGCTCCTTGTCCAAAGTGAAATGACCACCAAAAATACCTCACTTTTGTTTTCTATGGGTGTCAACACGATTCTATTTTCTTTAGAATCGGGACATTTACTTTTGGATGCAATATATGTCTATATACCTATCGACACATGGTTCGGCTCATGCCCATACACCTGCTGATGCAGTGGATTGTATCTTTGACTTTTCAAGCGATGCTACATAGGATGACGACATTGGTTTCCTCTTACCCTCGCATGATGCCAACCTTGAGACATGTTCTTTTGGTTCCTATGGGTGTCGACACAATCCTATTTTCTTTGGAGTCGGGACATTTACTTTTTTGTTCAACTCATGCCCCTATACCTGATGCAATGGGTCATGTCTTTGACTTTTCAATTGATGCTAAATGGGATGATGGCATTGGTTTGCTCTTATCCTTGTATGACGCCAACCTTGACATATGTTCTTTTGGTTCCTTCTGCGGGTGCCGACATGATCCTATTTTCTTTGGAGCCAGGACATTTACAAAATTTTGGGTGCAGTATATGCCATTTGACCATGATCCACTGTATCAATGGATATATGGGCATGAGCCACAAACCGTGCATCATCTCCTCATGTTGTGCAAAACCCTTTATGTGTGTATGATGATCCAAGATAACAATTTGATCATCCACATCATCATAGTACTACATCATTGAAAAATGAAGAGGTATCCTCACATGAAAGGTAAATGTTATCATCTCTTAAATCATCATCTATGGCATCCCCAAGGTCTCCAAGGTCATCCTCATAAACATGGTCTATCTCAATCAATAGTTCCCCTATGTGACCTACATCTCTTAAATCATCATCTATGGCATCCCCAAGGTCTGCAAGGTCATCCTCATAAACATGGTCTATCTCAATCAATAGTTCCCATATGTGACCTACATCCGATAACAAATCTATCTCCAACAATATAGGATCTAAGGATATGTCTAGATCAAATGCAAATCTCTCAAGATCTATGTCATATGATCTACTATGGACATGTTATCATCTCTTAAATCATCATCTATGGCATCCCCAAGGTCTGCAAGGTCATCCTCAATCATAAACATGGTCTATCTCAATCAATAGTTCCCCTATGTGACCTACATCCGATAACAAATCTATCTCCAACAATATCGGATCTAAGGATATGTCTAGATCAAATGCAAATCTCTCAAGATCTATGTCATATGATCTACTATGGACATGATCAATACGCATAATCCTACTACGCTGTGTCACCTCGATGAAATCATCACTACTCTCATGCACTATCCTCGATTGCTTAAACACATGAAGACTGCCAACAAGAATGCGCAATGAATACTAGAAGTATTGGTCATATATCAACGATATCTCCACAAATAGAAATCCTAGAAGAATAGCCTAATGCATCTAACACTAAGAACTCAGATCTATGCTCTTAGGTGTCTCTGTCACTTGTATCTGGAGTATCACTGACCTCAAGTGTGCTAATGGGTATACTAATCCCGAGTGTGCTGATGGATGCATCATTAATCAAATGCACACTATCCTCTAAAAGGTCGCCACGATCAACTAAAGTGTCCACGTGATTTGTAGGAAAGAAGATAGGCACAGAAGTCTCGATGCTCAGTGTGTTAATGAGTATACTAATCTTGAGTGTGCTAATGGATGCATCATTAATCAAATGCACACTATCCTCTAAAATGTCACCACAATCAACTAAAGTGTGCACGTGATTTGTAGGAAAGAAGATAGGCATACAAGTGTCGATGCTCATTGTGCTTGTTGCCATCTCTGTCCTCGAGATCATGCCCACATGATATGAATCGCACACATCACTATCACATACATCATCGTCATGTGCATATGTGTCAGTGGCATCATGTGCACGTGTATCACTATGATCATGTGCATTTTTATGTGATACACATCAATGTCATCATGTGTGCATGTGTGTGTGTCCAATATGTCATCATGTGTATGAGTGTATAATACAATACATCATGTCTTAGGAACAAATCACATTGACCAGAGTGTGGGATACTCAATCAAGTCGTCAAAAGATGAATCATCCCCATGCAAATGATATACCAAACCATCCATGCCGATGTAGACAAGCGATGAAGTGATTAAAACACTGTGTGTGGACCACCTAGACCATCTGGCACATATTTTTTCCTCATCGAACAAATGTCGAAAATGCCTAGGTATCAAACTGTGAAGCTTGAACATCTGATACTGGCATGAATACGCTGCCTTAGGATAGCAAGAAGTTGACGAGCGAGGATGTAGAGGCCTAAGCCTCAAAATGCCAAAGGCATGTGTGAACTCTGTAAAAGATATGGATGGAGCACATGACACGAGAAGGCAAATCATAACAGCAATCATAGAGCCATGATGACAGGAGCGGCTCCCTTATACGATCACAATCAGAAATTTTTTCAGAATGATGTCGATGACAATGTGAATTCTCCACCATGGTGACCAAATGAAGGATAAAATTAAAAGTAACAACCCATGGCTGTGTGTGAGCACTACCAAAAGTATACGCACCAAAACACAGTGCACAACAAGTGTGGACACACCTCTCAAACACAAGGCATATAGGACATGTGACCCACGATGTGTGAACAAGCCCAACTAACACTCAACACACAAATTAGTGTGTACAATGTGAAAGAATGCCCACCAAGAACACTCACAGCATGTGAACACCCCTCCTTAAACACAATGCATGTAAATAATCCCAAAATGTATGAAGGCTGTGAAACACAATGCATAAACAAGCCCAATAATCACCAAGCGCATGATCACCCCGAAAACAAACGCAACGTGCAAAAGCACGTAAACAAGCCCAAGCAAGGCACATGTACAAACTCACAAGAAAGTACCCCAAAGTGTGCTCGTGTTGTGTACAAACACAACAAAAATCCAAATGATGCAAGCTGCATGCCAAATGCCCCTAAGGTGTTGTGGACAAGAGAGTAATGTGGTTTGGACCAAAGGTGCGAAGAGCCTAGAAGACAGTGTAGATATTTTAAAGGGAGAGATTCCTAAAGTGTAAAAATAACAAAACCCTAAACATTCAAAAACTTTTCCTTTCTCTTTTCTGCACTAGTGGTGGCATCTAGAAAGCTGTGAACTCGATGATAGCGGCCACTTATTGAACTGAGATGAGAGCTCTCTTGAGCCCCATGATGAGGACTCTTCTGCTGAGCCTAGAGCTTCCTAGCTCAGTGATGGTGATGATGCAAAACTTTCTCTTTTTTTTAATAAATAAATCTTTCCAATGCGCTTAGCCATGGCAGTTGCACTTTGTTGGCACTGTGAGGATACAACTTTCATATCCAAAAGCGCTAATGCTCTACTTGTGCTTAAATCAATTAAAAATATGCTAAGCCTTTGAAGATGATGAGGTGACAATTGTAGATGCTAGCAGAGTCGTCGGAAGGTCCGAATGGAGCTTGCAAATCCTCTAAGATGAATGAGACGCGTAAGCTAATCGTAGCACTCCACTAGATATTTAAACACTCTATAGAAGATCTATGCTATGCTCTAGATGAGATGTTTGTAGGTGTGCTGAGCTTTAGAACCAAGCGATGAAGCAACACACAACTTAGGCATCGTTGCAATCATGTTGAGCTTTAAAACAAGGCTATGAAGTGGCACACCACTTAGAAAGCGATCCTTCTGAGATGGAGTGTCATGGTGCTGAGCGCTGTGCGAGAGCTTTGAGAAGAATAAGAGAGTGGTGGCGGAGCAAGTATCAATGGGTGAGCTAGAGAAGCAGATGACTAGAGCTTTGAGAATGAGAGTGTGGTGGTGGACGAAGCAAGTGTCAATGGGTGAGATAGGGAAGTAGATTGCTAGAGCTTCTTACATAAACCAATTCCTAGTCCCTCTGAGACTCCTTAATACCTATAAAATTTTCCTAAAATGCTCAGCAACTCCATAGCCACATCTGTGGGTAGAGACCCTTAAATGTTTGGGAAATAGAACCTTAAAAAGAGTCTGATTTGTGATCTCAAAATAGATTTACTATTTCTTGTTTCTATACCAAGGCTACCACAACATTGGCAAACAACCATGGGGTTACTATCTGAATTTGTCTCACAAGCAGAGACCTGCATTTAGCTTGAGAGATTTGACTAACTACCTTGTTCTCTAGATACATTGATGATGATGCTACCTACTTGGCTGGGTTGTAACTTAGGATGTTGTAAACAAAAATGGTATGCTCCTTAGTTTGTTTTTACTTTACGTCTGCATGTGTTGTTTTGCTATAAGCAATCTAGATCTATTTCTCTTAGAAGTATCACTCATGGTCTCTTTAATCGAACAAGCTTTAGTCCTTTAAAGCCACTACCAAAAGAATATATTTATCTAGACTCCATAGTATCTAGACATAGTATCCAAGCTGGTTGTTGTTGCTCTATATATTGACTTAGAACATTGACTGCTGCTAGTATTTCAATCTTGCTCTTCTTATATTACTTAATGATACTATATTGCTAGCCTGGTACTGTTGCTTGCTGAGAGCTTTTGCAAAGCTAAGTGATGATGCTTTAGAGGGAAAAATCAATGCTTGTGAGAGACCTTCCCACTCAAGAGGCCATATATGCAGGTTAGGAGAACCCTTGGTGTATGCAGCACACTCGGTCGCACTAGTTGACTAGGCTCAATTCCCAACAGGGCCATACTCTGTATTTGCATCAAATACATAGAACTTTGCATTGTTTTCTACATGAAGCTACAATCTAAACTCAATCTTTTCCAAAGTTGCACTTGATTTATCAAGACAACACTTCTGTTAACTGGTTTTCTTAAACTTCCAATTGAGTTGTAAACAACCTAATATGAGAAAACCACTGTTGTTTAATTTTTATTTGCAAACATTTGTTGCTGGCATTTTTACCATTTCTTGGTATTTTAACTATTTCTTGATATTTTAATTATTTCTTGATATTTCAACTGTTTCTTCTAACTATAACAAATAGCAAAGGGATGCAAAGAAGGTGTAGGATTTTGATAAGTATCACTCATCCACAACTAGCAATCTTTGCATGAATCTTGCTCTCTGAACTTGAATCTTCAATTTTACATTGATCTTGAATTGAATCTTCAATGTTCAACTCTACATTAAAATCTTTGACTCTGTACTTGAGACTGAACAAAAAATTATATTTTGTAACTGTATTAATACTCTTCTTCACAACAGGAAGACTAGAATGGAATGATCATAAAGCTGAGATATGGGTTATTATGATATTAAAGAGATAATCTCATACAAAGAACCATGATGCCTAAATGAGTTAACCTCTCACCAAGAGGATGCAAAAAGACTTCCATAATCCAAGGCTCCAAGAACAAACAAAATGTCTAGGAGAGATAATGTCCAAAGATCATAAATGGTCATAAAAGTCATAAAGGGCACAAATGACAACCGTGGCCCCCTTATATACTTGAGTCCATGAACATGGTCCTAGGCCTAATATAAAAGTAGCTGCTCCATTACAAAAACCATCCCCTCCTACATACATGAAATGTAAATCCAAACCATGTAGACTCCAAATCAATGGCTCTCGAATTGCCTAGATAGAATGGAAAATGTAGAGAGCCAATGTTGGTGATGTGCTTGGCCAATCCTCCCGGATCAAATGGATAGCCACCCATGTCGATGATGTAGCTCGCTATATATAACACTCTGTGTGGACCACCTAGACCATCTCGCACATATTTGTTCCTCATCAAACAAATGCCGAAAATGCCTAGGCATCAAACTGTGAAGCTCGAACATCTGATACTGGCATGAATATGCTGCCTCAGGATAGCAAGAAGTTGACGACGAGCGAGGATGTAGAGGCCTAAGCCTCGAAATGCCAAAGGCATGTGCCTACTCTATAAAAGATATGGATGGAGCACATGACACGAGAAGGCAAATCATAACAGCAATCATAGAGCCATGATGACATGAGCGGCTCCCTTACGATCACAATTAGAAATTTTGTCAGAATGATGTCGATGACAATGTGAATTCTCCACCATGGTGATCAAATGAAGGATAAAATTAAAAGTAACAACCAATGGCTGTGTGTGAGCACTACCAAAAGTATACACACCAAAACACAGTGCACAACAAGTGTGAACACACCTCTCAAACACAAGGCATATAGGACATGTGACCCACGATGTGTGAACAAGCCCAACTAACACTCAACACACAAATCAGTGTGTACAATGTGAAAGAATCCCCACCAAGAACACTCACAACATGTGAACACCCCTCCTTAAACACCATGCATGTAAATAATCCCAAAATGTATGAAGGTTGTGAAACACAATGCATAAACAAGCCCAATAATCACCAAGCACGTGATCACCCCGAAAACAAACGCAACGTGCAAAAGCATGTGAACAAGCCCAAGCAAGGCACATGTACAAACTCACAAGAAAGTAAACCAAAGCATGCTCGTGTTGTGTACAAACACAACAAAAATCCAAATGATGCAAGCTACATGCGAAACGCCGCTATATAGCCCAGTGTGGACCATCCAACCATGGAGCAAATGTGTGACCCTCTGGCTTGAGAAGGAAGTATCCAAGCTCCTTGTCCAAAGTGAAATGACCACCAAAAATACCTCACTTTTGTTTTCTATGGGTGTCAACATGATTCTATTTTTTTTAGAATCGGGACATTTGCTTTTGGATGCAATATATGTCTATATACCTATTGACGCATGGTTCGGCTCATGCCCATACACCTATTGATGCAGTGGATCATATCTTTGACTTTTCGAGCGATGCTACATAGGATGACGGCATTGGTTTCCTCTTACCCTCGTATGATGCCAACCTTGAGACATGTTCTTTTGGTTCCTATGGGTCTTGACACAATCCTATTTTCTTTAGAGCCGGGACATTTACTTTTTTGTTCAACTCATGCCCCTATACCTGATGCAGTGGGTCATGTCTTTGAATTTTTAATTGATGCTAAATGGGATGATGGCATTTGTTTCCTCTTACCCTTGCATGACGCCAACCATGACATATGTTCTTTTGGTTCCTTCTACGGGTGCCGACATGATCCTACTTTCTTTGGAGCAAGGACATTTACAAAATTCTGGGTGTAGTATATGCCATTTGACATGATCCACTATATATGGGCATGAGCCAAACCGTGCATCATCTCCTCATGTGCAAAACCCTTTATGTGTGTATGATGATCCAAGATAATGATTTGATCATCCACATCATCATAGTACTACATCACTGAAGAAGAAGAATGAAGAGGTATCCTCACATGAAAGGTGAATGTTATCGTCTCTTAAATCATCATCTATGGTATCCCCAAGGTCTACAAGGTCATCCTCATAAACATGGTCTATCTCCATCAATAGTTCCCCTACGTGAGACCTACATCCGATAGCAAATCTATCTCCAACAATATAGGATCTAAGGATATGTCTGGATCAAATGCAAATCTCTCAAGATCTATGTCATATGATCTACTATGGACATGATCAATACACATAATCCTACTACGATGTGTCACCTTAATGAAATCACCACTAATCTCATGCACTATCCTCGATTGCTTAAACACATGAACTCTATCCACATGAAGACTGCCAAGAATGCGCAATGAATATTAGAAGTATTGGTCGTATATCAGCGATATCTCCACAAATAGAAATCCTAGAAGAATAGCCTAATGCATCTAACACTAAGAACACAGATCTATGCTCATAGGTGTCTCTGTCACTTGTATCTGGAGTATCACTAACCTCAAGTGTGCTAATGGGTATACTAATCCCGAGTGTGCTAATGGATGTATCAGTAATCAAATGCACACTATCCTCTAAAAGGTCGCCACGATCAACTAAAGTGTCCACGTGATTTGTAGGAAAGAAGATAGGCACATAAATGTTGATGCTCAGTGTGTTAATGAGTATACTACTCCTGAGTGTGCTAATGGATGCATCATTAATCAAATGCACACTATCCTCTAAAATGTCACCACAATCAACTAAAGTGTCCACATAATTTGTAGGAAAGAAGATAGGCATACAAGTGTCTATGCTCATTGTGCTTGTTGCCATCTCTGTCCTTGAGATCATGCCCACATGATATGAATCGCACACATCACCATCACATACATCATCATCATGTGCATATGTGTCAGTGGCATCATGTGCACGTACATCATGTGCACGTACATCACTATGATCATGTGCATTTTTATGTGATACACATCAATGTCATCATGTGTGCGTGTGTGTGTGTGTCCAATACGTCATCATGTGTATGAGTGTATAATACAATACATCATGTCTTAGAAACAAATCACAATGACCAGAGTGTGGGATACTCAATCAAGTCATCAAAAGATGAATCATCCCCATGCAAATAATATACCAAACCATCCATGCTGATGTAGCCAAGCGATGAAGTGATGAAAAATTGTGTGTGGACCACCTAGACCATCTGGCACATATTTGTGCATCAAACTGTGAAGCTCGAACATCTGATACTGGCATGAATATGCTACCTCAGGATAGCAAGAAGTTGACGAGCAAGAATGTAGAGGCGTAAGCCCCTCGAAATGCCAAAGGCATGTGTGAACTCTGTAAAAGATACGGATGGAGCACATGACACGAGAAGGCAAATCATAACAACAATCATAGAGCCATGATGACATGAGCGGCTTCCTTATGATCACAATCAAAAATTTTGTCAGAATGATGACAATGTGAATTCTCCACCATGGTGAGCAAATGAAGAATAAAATTAAAAGTAACAACCCATGGCTGTGTGTGAGCACTACCAAAAGTATACGCACCAAAACACAGTGCACAACAAGTGTGAACACACCTCTCAAACACAAGGCATATAGGACATGTGACCCACGATGTGTGAACAAGCCCAACTAACACTCAACACACGAATCAGTGTGTACAATGTGAAAGAATCCCCACCAAGAACACTCACAGCATGTGAACACCCCTCCTTAAACACCATGCATGTAAATAATCCCAAAATGTATGAATGCTGTGAAACACAATGGATAAACAAGCCCAATAATCACCAAGCGCGTGATCACCCCGAAAACAAATGCAATGTGCAAAAGCATGTGAACAAGCCCAAGCAAGGCACATGTACAAACTCCCAAGAAAGTACCCCAAAGTGTGCTCGTGTTGTGTACAAACACAACAAAAATCCAAATGATGCAAGCTGCATGCGAAACACCCCTAAGGTGCTGTGGACAAGAGAGTAATGTGGTTTGGACCAAAGGTGCGAAGAGCCCAGAAGATAGTGCGAATAATTTAAAAGGAGAGATTCCTAAAGTGTAAAAATAACAAAACCCTAAACATTTAAAAACTTTTCCTTTCTCTTTTCCACACTAGTGGTGGCAACTAGAAAGCTGTGAACTCGATGATAGCGGCCACTTAATGGGAGGAGCACATGACACGAGAAGGCAAATCATAACAGCAATCATAGAGCCATGATGACATGAGTGGCACCCTTACGATCACAATCAAAATTTTTGTTAGAATGATGTCACACCCCTCCTTAAACACCATGCATGTAAATAATCCCAAAATGTACGAAGGCTGTGCAACACAACGCATAAACAAGCCCAATAATCACCAAGCGCATGATCACCCCAAAAACAAATGCAATGTGCAAAAGCATGTGAACAAGCCCAAGCAAGGCACATGTACAAACTCACAAGAAAGTACCCCAAAGTGTGCTCGTGTTATGTACAAACACAGCAAAAATCCAAATGATGCAAGCTGCATGCGAAACGCCCCTAAGGAGTTGTGGACAAGAGAGTAATGTGGTTTGGACCAAAGGTGCGAAGAGCCTAGAAGACAGTGCGGATAATTTAAAGGGAGAGATTCCTAAAGTGTAAAAATAACAAAACCCTAAACATTCAAAAACTTTTCCTTTCTCTTTTCCGCACTAGTGGTGGCAACAACTAGAAAGCTGTGAACTCGATGATAGCGGCCACTTATTGAACTGAGATGATAGCGGCCACTTATTGAACTGAGATGAGAGCTCTCTTGAGCCCCATGATGAGGACTCTTTTGCTGAGCCTAGAGCTTCCTAGCTCAGTGATGATAATGATGCAAAACTCTGTTTTTTTTATAAATAAATCTTTCCAATGCGCTTAGCCATGGCAGTTGCGCTTTGTTGGCACTGTAAGACGATACAACTTTCATATCCAAAAGCGCTACTGCTCTACTTGTGCTTAAATCAATTAAAAATATGCTAAGCCTTTGAAGATGATGAAGCGACAATTATAGATGCTAGTAGAGTCGTCGTCGGAATGTCCAAATTGAGCTTGCAAATCCTCCAAGATGAATGAGACCCGTAAGTTGATCATAGCACTCCACTAGAGATTTGTACACTCTATAGAAGATCTATGCTATGCTCTAGATGAGATGTTTGTAGGTGTGCTGAGCTTTAGAACCAAGCGATGAAGCAACACTCTATAGAAGATCTATGCTATGCTCTAGATGAGATGTTTGTAGGTGTGCTGAGCTTTAGAACCAAGCGATGAAGCAACACACAACTTAGGCATCGTTGCAATTATGTTGAGCTTTAAAACAAGGCTATGAAGTGGCACACCACTTAGAAAGCGATCCTTCTGAGATGGAGTGTCATGGTGCTGGCGCTGTGCGAGAGCTTTGAGAAGAATAAGAGCGTTGTGGCACGGAGCAAGTATCAATGGGTGAGGTAGAGAAGAAGATGACCAGATCTTTGAGAATAAGAATGTGGTGGGGTGGAAGAAGCAAGTGTCAATGGGTGAGATAGGGAAGTAGATGGCTAGAGCTTCTTACATAAACCAATTCCTAGTCCCTCTAAGACTCCTTGATGCCTATAAAATTTTCCCAAAATGCTCAGCAACTCCATAGCCACATCTGTGGGTAGAGACCCTTAAATGTTTGGCAAATAGAACCTTAAAAAGAGTCTGATTTGTGATCTCAAAATAGATTTACTGCTAATTTCTTATTTCTCTACCAAGGCTACCACAACATTGGAAAACAACCATGGGGTTACTATCTGAATCTGTCTCATAGGCAGAGACCTGCATTTAGCTTGAGAGATTTGACTAACTACCTTGTTCTCTAGATACATTGATGATGATGCTACCTGCTTAGCTAGGTTGCAACTTAGGATGTTGTAAACAAAAATGGTATGCTCCTTAGTTTGTTTTTACTTTACTTCTGCATGTGTTTAGTTCGTTTTTACTTTACTTCTGCATGTGTTGTTTTGCTATAAGCAATCCAGATCTATTTCTTTTAGATGTATCACTCATGGTCTCTATAATTGAACAAGCTTTAGTCCTTTAAAGCCACTACCAAAAGAATATATTTATCTAGACTCCATAGTATCTAGACATAGTATCCAAGCTGGTTGTTGTTGCTCTATATATTGACTTAGAACATTGACTACTGCTAGTATTTCAATCTTGCTCTTCTTATATTACTTAATGATACTATATTGCTAGCCTGGTACTGTTGCTTGCTAAGAGCTTTTGCAAAGCTAAGTGATGATGTTTAGAGGGACAAATCAATGCTTGTCAGAGACCTTCCCACTCAAGAGGCCATATATGCAGGTTAGGAGAACCCTTGGTGTATGCAGCACACTCGCTCGCACCAGTTGACTAGGCTCAATTCCTAACAAGGCCATACTCTGTATTTGCATCAAATACATAGAACTTTGCATTATTTTCTACATGAAGTGTAAGATTCCTCCCCAGCCTCTCAAGATGTCCAGCATCTTCCCCTGTAATTAAATCCCTCTTCAGAAATATACAAGATCTTGTTTCTAACTGTTTGAACCTAGAGAGAGAAAATATTCTAGAGAGAGAATATTCAGATTTTGAATATTTTTAGATAGAAAAATTTCTCATATTATTAAAATAAGTTTCCCTGAAACAAAAATTCAAAAAGAACTTTCCAATGTGCAATTGGAATTAATTGGAAATGGGTATAAAGAACCTTAGTCTAAGGGTCTAGATTTTCAGAAATCTTTGAAGGAGATAAATCCAATTTTGTAAAAGAAGATACCCAAAAATGAGTAAATGCTCACATAAGATGAAGAGTTGACTATGTACAAAGTTTATTAGTAAAAACTATGAGCAATATTAAAAATATGAGATATTTTGGGTATCCAAAAATGAGTAAATGCTCACATAAGATGAAGAGTTGAAAATGTACAAGGTTTATTAGTAAAAAACTATGAGAAGTATTAAAATATGAGATATTTTGGGTATAATCATTCCATTTTGACACATATATAAGGAAGGGGAGTCCATTAAAGGAGGTGCATATTTCACATGCTTGAATGAGTCTTAAACTCAAAGATAATGTGATATTTTTATCTCTCCTCTCTCTTGAACCAAACCAAATCAAAAAGGAATCAAACCGAATCAAAAAAGTAACCAAACTAGGTCCAAATCTAGTCTAAATTTAACCAAACTGAATCTGGAAAATTCTAGAAATCACTTAACCTTGGTTAGAGCCCCCCTCTCCTATAAATAGAACATGAGTCCTTTGAAAAAAAATGGAGAGGAGAATTTTACTATTCTAGAACTATGCTGAAATAATGCTAATATTTACTGTTCTCTAAAATTCTCTCCAAATTGGAGAAATTGGAGCTTCCCTCTTTCTTCAATCCCCATTGGTGGCTCCTTCAACATACTAAACCAATTGATTGGTTGGGGGCCTCTACCGTGAACAAAGAATCAAGCAATTTATAAAGTTAGTGGTGAATTTTGATCTTTTCTATAATTTCTCAATGTTTCTCTCTTCTCAACCCCTCTCAAGCTTGAGAAGCTTAATTGGAATAGTTTTTGAATGCTATTGAAGTAATTAATGAATGATAGTAAAGAATTACATAAATTTACATTTATGCTTAATTCTAATGGTTTTTATGTAATATCATTATCTCACTCAAGAAATGGTCATACTCATGACCTATTCTCAATCCAAATGAAGCTTTTCATAAAGCTTTTTCTTAATCCAAGATTAATCTATGCTTAAGACCAAATTAATGGCTTTCCCTATGCTTTTAGTTTATGTATTTCATGAATGTTGATGATTCAATCCATTATGGGTTAATGATCCAATTAGGGATCATTCTAATCATTCCCTTAATGATAAGCTTTATCTTTTAAGATAATTGAGATTTATCAGTCATAGCAGCGGAGCTATGGTAAAATTTTTGTAAAAATTATACATAAAATAATTTCATTCAAAGCATGAAAAGAGGACTTCCTACCATATTCTAGGAATTATCATCCTAGATTAAATAAAAGAATTTTATTGTAATCATGGAGATGTGGATGTATGCATGTAGATGTAGATGTATAGATGTGGATGTGAATATGGAGGTGGATGTATAGATGTATAGATGTGAATGTGGAGGTGGATGTATAGATGTATAGATGTGAATGTGGAGGTATAGATGTATGCATGTAGATGTAGATGTATGGATGTGAATGTGAATGTGGATGTGAGGTGGATGTATAGATGTGGATGTATAGATGTATAGATGTGGATGTGAATGTGGAGGTGGATGTATAGATGTATAGATGTGAATGTGGAGGTGGATGTATGCATGTAGATGTAGATGTATGGATGTGAATGTGAATGTGGATATGGATGTATGCATGGAGATGTGGATGTATGCATGTAGATGTAGATGTATAGATGTGGATGTGAATGTGGAGGTGGATGTATGCATGTAGATGTAGATGTATGGATGCGAATGGGAATGTAGACGTATAGATGTGGATGTGAATGTGGAGGTGGATGTATGCATGTAGATATAGATGTATGGATGTGAATGTGAATGTGGATGTGGATGTATGCATGGAGATGTGGATGTATGCATGTAGATGTATATGTATAGATGTGAATGTGAATGTGGATGTGGATGGATGCATGGAGATGTGGATGTATGCATGTAGATGTAGATGTATAGATGTGGATGTGAATGTGGAGGTGGATGTATGCATGTAGATGTAGATGTATGGATGTGAATGTGAATGCGGATGTGGATGTATGCATGGAGATGTAGATGTATGGATGTGAATGTGAATGTGGATGTGGATGTATGCATGGAGATATGGATGTATGCATGTAGATGTAGATGTATAGATGTGGATGTGAATGTGGAGGTGGATGTATGCATGTAGATGTAGATGTATAGATGTGGATGTAAATGTGGAGGTGGATGTATGCATGTAGATGTAGATGTATGGATGTGAATGTGAATGTGGATGTGGATGTATGCATGGAGATGTGGATGTATGCATGTAGATGAAGATGTATAGATGTAGATGTGAATGTGAAGGTGGATGTATGCATGTAGATGTAGATGTATGGATGTGAATGTGAATGTGGATGTGGATGTATGCATAGAGATGTGGATATATGCATGTAGATGTAGATATATGGATGTGAATGTGAATGTGGATGTGGATGTATGCATGGAGATGTGGATGTATACATACAAATGTAGATGTATAGATGTGAATGTGAATGTGGATGTGGATATATGCATGGAGATGTGGATGTATGCATGTAGATATAGATGTATAGATGTGGATGTGAATGTGGAGGTGGATGTATGCATGTAGATATATATGTATGGATGTGAATGTGAATGTGGATGTGGATGTATGCATGGAGATGTGGATGTATGCATGTAGATGTAGATGTATAGATGTAGATGTGAATGTGGAGGTGGATGTATGCATGTAGATGTAGATGTATGGATGTGAATGTGAATGTGGATGTGGATGTATGCATAGAGATGTGGATGTATGCGTGTAGATGTAGATATATGGATGTGAATGTGAATGTGGATGTGGATGTATGCATGGAGATGTGGATGTATACATGTAGATGTAGATGTATGGATGTGAATGTGAATGTGGATGTGGATGTATGCATAGAGATGTGGATGTATGCATGTAGATGTAGATGTATATATGTGGATGTGAATGTGGAGGTGGATGTATGCATGTAGATGTAGATGTATAGATGTGGATGTGAATGTGGAGGTGGATGTATGCATGTAGTTGTAGATGTATGGATGTGGATGTGAATGTGGATGTGGATGTATGCATGGAGATATGGATGTATGCATGTAGATGTAGATGTATGAATGTGGATGTGGATGTATGCATGTAGATGTAAAGTACGCATATAGATGTGGATGTATGGATGTGAATGTGCATGTAGATGTGGATGTATGGATGAGGATACATGAATGTGCATGTAGATGTGGATGTGAAAATAGATGCATGGATTTAGATGTGGATGTATGGATGTGAATGTGGATGTGGATGTGGATATATGTATGGATGTGAATATATGATATGTGATGTGAAGGAATCTGAAGTGATGAGATGGAAAATAATGTGATGGGATGAGTACACATGTAAATGGAATATGGAATAAGTAAT
This sequence comes from Cibotium barometz, assembly GCF_041138505.1. NCBI lineage: Eukaryota > Viridiplantae > Streptophyta > Polypodiopsida > Cyatheales > Cibotiaceae > Cibotium > Cibotium barometz. The sequence continues at coordinate 11,726,321 of NC_141072.1, read as the reverse complement.
GTGGATTGATGAGGGATAATGTGGAAAAATGAGAGTTAATATAGAAACTGTATTTGTAAACTGTTTGTAAATGCTGTCTGTAAATGGCTGTTTTATGTCAAGAATGCTGGGGAAGCATTTTGACCGTCTTGTGATTAAGTCGTGGAGACCTAACTGATAAAGTTGCAACTGCTGAGACGGAGAGTCAATGGAGGACGTCTCGCGTAGCAAAGTCGGCCAAGGTCTTGACGGAGAGTCAATGGAGGACGTCTAGCGTAGCAAAGTCGGCTGAGGTCTTGACCAGCCTCAGTTCGATTAAAATGGTGAGCTTCCGGTACGGTGGATGAGGGACCAAGGAAGTAGCCTATGAGTGAAGCGCTAGGTCACCTGCGAAGGATCCTAGAGGGTGCTGACCATACGGTGCTCGGGCTCTGGGTCGCCTAGGATATCCACACGTGCGTCGAGGAAGATATTGGAACAAGGAGTAAGAGTTGTTTTCTGAAACCGGGCATGGATCTGGTTGATTGACCTTGCTGGTCTTCAATGGATGAGTCCATGGCTCTTTATATGGATCTGTTGGTTGATCTTGCTGATCTTCAACGAGAGTCCATCTTGATTTTTATACGTGATTATATTGCCGAGTATTATGGGCTAGGAACTATTGAAAAGACTCCTGAGTGGATAGGTGGTGAGCGTTCTGGTTGCCAATGATGCCATAGATACTCTGATGAAGGAATGATGGGAAATTAAGAATCAACCGGATAATTTAGAAGATTGTGATCAGTGATACTATGTTGCATTAAAGGATTGTTTTAAAATTGGTTGAATCTGTGAAAAAGGCAATTTCATATTGGGTGTGTAAGTGGTGTGACTAGTTTTATTTTTGCATGAACATCCGGCTAGGGGGCTTGGGAACTCTTTTCCCTGGTACCCGGGACAAAAATCAAATTCTAAATTGGATCCCATCATTACAGTGGTTGGGCAGTTGGCTAACCCATGGGATCGGATGGGGTTAGGCTAGACTGATGGATCCATAAATCAAGACTCAATTTCTGTTATTACGATAGATGAAGTAAGTCCCGGATAGTAATTGTTCTATGGATAGGAATCAACGGCTGTGCCTCTTGATGGGGAAAAAAGCGTTGATCCCAATGATCCAAGTACAAGTTTCTTCTTTGATCTGACCGAGTATCTTTATAGGTGCAATCGGATCAGTTTGATCACTAATGGTCTTGACTACGTTAGAGTAAAAAGTTATCCTGGAGGAATCGCCCGTGCTTTTCGGATAAGCGAAGTTTTTTCGAGTTCGGTTTTGGAAAAACCGACGGATTAGTCTTTTGTCCGGAAATCCGTGGACAAATAAAGACTAATAAAGATCAAGTGAGAAGACAAATATGTCAAAAATTTATCAAGAAACACAAAAAGATTGTAATTGTGTGATATAAGTCATACAATTTGATATTCAAACTGAAATTCGTAATTTGGTAATTGGGTCTTCAGATGGAAGTACCGCAATTATATAGAATCCCTGACTTGCTTGAGGCCTAGACATGATGGTATTTACCTTATAATTCCAAGGGCCGTGACTACCCGTATATACCAAGAGTATAACTGCAGCTCTTTAATGATAGTATATACGAGTAAATCTAAGACTTGAAATTATAAGTGTTAATGCTATCCAGATGATGATTTCGAATGTGGTTGATATGATTTTTAATTCTGTTTGAGAATTGATGAATTGATTTGGATTCTGATTGAAAAATGATGATTTCTGAAATTTAGTTGAAATATAATAACCTGAGCAAAACCACAATGAGGATGAATGGGACGAGTCCCTCTGTGATGATACTCATAATTAGAATGATGATAATGATTTCAGCAAATCACTATGAGATTAGTGGATTGTGATGTCAAATTGCTACTGTTAACACTTGTCACGGTAGATCAAATTAAGGGATGATAAATTGAGAACTTGCTTGACTGAAATTCCCATGGAGGAATGTTCAGAAGGAAATTTTTCAGTCTAATGGACCATTATCATGTTAAAGATATGAATGATATGATCTGAATGAATTGTTATTTAACGATGAGTTCGATATTAGGGATATTTATCCCAGTATTCTGTTGGGTTGACCAGAATATAAGGAACCCCAGAATAAAATTGGATCTTAAGAAAAAGAGTTGTCCTCTACCTTGCGAGATGAGGACATCTCGCACTTTTTTAAGTGGGGTAGAATGTAAGATTCCTCTCCAGCCTTCGAGGTATACATGAGTAAGAATCTCCCTTTTTGATCTTATAATTATTCCCTCTCTAAAATAAAAGAAAGACTCTATTTAAAAAAGGAAGACCCTTTCCCTAGAATACTTCTCAGGAGTCCCACATGTTTTAGGGATTCAGAACAATGAGTTCAGAAGTGAAAATCGATGTTTTGGATATCAAGGTTTTGGTCTTCATTCGAGTACGGCCCAAAAGAAGTTCTTTATCTCTTAGGAAGTATAAGAAATTATCCCCCAGATATTGTGGGCCTTATCTGAATTCAAAGAAAGTAGGTGACTTAGCCTACGAGCTTCTTTTATCTCCTCATCTCAAAGTTCATAATGTATCTCATGTAAGCCTTCTATAGAAATATGTGCCAAAAACAAATCATGGAAAGACGGTAAAACTTCAGTGGCAAGATACCCCGTTGGCTTCTAGGTTACGCTAGCTCCTTCTTTTATATAAGTCGTAACTCTTACTTGTCGCTCGCAGTAATCTTACTTCCATCGGTCTCCTTTCTTCTTAATCTCCTTTATGGCTTGGCAGCAGGAATTGGTTTTATCCATGTGATGATTTCTCACCTTCAAGATGCAAGCGAGTTTGTGAAGAAGGATTTTATAGAACTGTATGAGCGCTCACTTTTCCCTCACTTGGGAACTTCTGTAGCTCAGACCAAATGGCGGACCTGTCGAGATATAACTAGGGTAACACCGTGGGGGCGACAGCACTTCCGTAACAATGTCCGCTTGGCTATGGTTATTGAAGCTTTGGGTTTGGGTCCCCGATACTACTGCGTGATGAGATCAAGGCATGGTGGATTTTCTGAGTGGGTCTTCTTACTAGCGTGCTTTCTTCCTCACCAGAAGATATGCCTTTATCCCGTTTTCGGCTTGCCTCTTAGAGGTCCTTTTGTTAGATCACCTCGTACCACTAAGGTAGGTGCTGCAATAACCGGCCGAATTATTCCCATAGATGAGTTACCTTATATGTGTGTGCAGCTTGTGAGTGCTGCTTTTGTGACCATATGATGGACGGGCTTATGGAACTGTAAAAAGTCCTTCTATCTTTGCTGTATATGTTCCAAGAGTGAATAAAGTTGAAACCTTTGTTCTTGTCTTGAGTCTTGTTCTCTTTGAGACTTTTCTTGGTGGTTAATCTTAATTAAATTTATCTTAGTCTCATATTCGCGCATCTTGCGAAATTACCCCCAGTTTGCGAGATGAGGACATCTCGCGTTTTTCAAATGGGAGAGAATGTAAGATTCCTCCCCAGCCTCTCAAGATGTCCAACATCTTCCCCTGTAATTAAATCCCTCTTCAGAAATATAAAAGATCTTGTTTCTAACTGTTTGAACCTAGAGAGAGAAAATATTCTAGAGAGAGAATATTCAGATTTTGAATATTTTTAGATAGAAAAATTTCTCATATTATTAAAATAAGTTTCCCTGAAACAGAAATTCAAAAAGAACTTTCCAATGTGCAATTGGAATTAATTGGAAATGGGTTTTAAGAACCTTAGTCTAAGGGTCTAGATTTTCAAAAATCTTTGGATTATAGTCCAATTAAGGTTCCTCTGGGCCAATAGGATCAACCAATGTGTGGGAAGGAGATAAATCCAATTTTGTAAAAGAAGATACCCAAAAATGAGTAAATGCTCACATAAGATGAAGAGTTGACTATGTACAAAGTTTATTAGTAAAAAACTATGAGCAATATTAAAAATATGAGACATTTTGGGTATCCAAAAATGAGTAAATGCTCACATAAGATGAAGAGTTGAAAATGTACAAGGTTTATTAGTAAAAAACTATGAGCAATATTAAAAATATGAGATATTTTGGGTATAATCATTCCATTTTGACACATATGTAAGGAAGGGGAGTCCATTAAAGGAGGTACATATTTCACATGCTTAAATCAGTTTTAAACTCAAAGATAATGTGATATTTTTATCTCTCCTCTCTCTTGAACCAAACTAAATCAAAAAAGAATCAAACCGAATCAAAAAAAGTAACCAACTAGGTCCAAATCTAGTCCAAATTCAACCAAACTGAATCTGGAAAATTCTAGAAATCAGTTAGCCTTGGTTAGAGCCTCCCTCTCCTATAAATAGAACATGAGTCCTTTGAAAAAAAATAGAGAGGAGAATTTTACTATTCTAGAACTATGCTAAAATAATGCTAATATTTACTATTCTCTAAAATTCTCTCCAAATTGGAGAAATTAGAGCTTCCCTCTTTCTTCAATCCCCATTGGTGGCTCCTTCAACATACTAAACCAATTGATTGGTTGGGGGCCTCTACCGTGAACAAAGAATCAAGCAATTTGTAAAGTAAGTGGTGAATTTTGATCTTTTCTATAATTTCTCAATGTTTCTCTCTTCTCAACCCCTCTCAAGCTTGAGAAGCTTAATTCGAATAGTTTTTGAATGCTATTGAAGTAATTAATGAATGATAGTAAAGAATTACATAAATTTACATTTATGCTTAATTCTAATGGTTTTTATGTAATATCTCTCTCTCACTCAAGAAATGGTCATACTCATGATCTATTCTCAATCCAAATGAAGCTTTTCATAAAGCTTTTCCTTAATCCAAGATTAATCTATGCTTAAGACCAAATTAATGGCTTTCCCTATGCTTTTAGTTTATGTATTTCATGAATGTTGATGATTCACTCCATTATGAGTTAATGATCCAATTAGGGATCATTCTAATCATTCCCTTAATGATAAGCTTTATCTTTTAAGATAATTGAGATTTATCAGTCATAGCAGCGGAGCTATGGTAAATTTTTTATAAAAATTACACATAAAATAATTTCATTCAAAGCATGAAAAGAGGACTTTCTACCATATTCTAGGAATTATCATCCTAGATTAATTAAAAGAATTTTATTGTAATCATGGAGATGTGGATGTATGCATGTAGATGTAGACGTATAGATGTGGATGTGAATGTGGAGGTGGATGTATGCATGAAGATGTAGATGTGTGGATGTGAATGTGAATGTGGATGTGGATGTATGCATGGAGATGTGGATGTGGATGTGAATGTGGAGGTGGATGTATGCATGTAGATGTAGATGTATGGATGTGAATGGGAATGTAGACGTATAGATGTGGATGTGAATGTGGACGTAGATGTATGCATGTAGATATAGATGTATAGATGTGAATGTGAATGTGGATGTGGATGTATGCATGGAGATGTGGATGTATGCATGTACATGTAGATGTATAGATGTGAATGTGAATGTGGATGTGGATGGATGCATGGAGATGTGGATGTATGCATGTAGATGTAGATGTATAGATGTGGATGTGAATGTGGAGGTGGATGTATGCATGTAGATGTAGATGTATGGATGTGAATGTGAATGTGGATGTGGATGTATGCATGGAGATGTAGATGTATGGATGTGAATGTGAATGTGAATGTGAATGTGGATGTATGCATGGAGATGTGGATGTATGCATGTAGATGTAGATGTATAGATGTGGATGTGAATGTGGAGGTGGATGTATGCATGTAGATGTAGATGTATAGATGTGGATGTGAATGTGGAGGTGGATGTATGCATGTAGATGTAGATGTATGGATGTGAATGTGAATGTGGATGTGGATGTATGCATGTAGATGAAGATGTATGCATGTAGATGAAGATGTATAGATGTAGATGAAGATGTATGCATGTAGATGAAGATGTATAGATGTAGATGTGAATGTGGAGGTGGATGTATGCATGTAGATGTAGATGTATGGATGTGAATGTGAATGTGGATGTGGATGTATGCATAGAGATGTGGATGTATGCATGTAGATGTAGATATATTGATGTGAATGTGAATGTGGATGTGGATGTATGCATGGAGATGTGGATGTATACATGTAGATGTAGATTTATGGATGTGAATGTGAATGTGGATGTGGATGTATGCATGGAGATGTGGATGTATGCATGTAGATGTAGATGTATAGATGTGGATGTGAATGTGGAGGTGGATGTATGCATGTAGATGTAGATGTATAGATGTGGATGTGAATGTGGAGGTGGATGTATGCATGTAGATGTAGATGTGTGGATGTGAATGTGAATGTGGATGTGGATGTATGCATGTAGATGTAGATGTATAGATGTAGATGTGAATGTGGAGGTGGATGTATGCATGTAGATGTATGGATGTGAATGTGAATGTGGATGTGGATGTATGCATAGAGATGTGGATGTATGCATGTAGATGTAGATATATGGATGTGAATGTGAATGTGGATGTGGATGTATGCATGGAGATGTGGATGTATACATGTAGATGTAGATGTATGGATGTGAATGTGAATGTGGATGCGGATGTATGCATGGAGATGTGGATGTATGCATGTAGATGTAGATGTATAGATGTGGATGTGAATGTGGAGGTGGATGTATGCATGTAGATGTAGATGTAGAGATGTGGATGTGAATGTGGAGGTGGATGTCTTTTATGCATATGTTTATGCATACAAATCATTTATGATGAAAATCACTCTTTTAATATAAAAGAATTTCTTTTATGCATCTAATTTATGCATAAAATCATTTATGATGAAAATCACACTTTTAATATAAAAAAATATCTTTTATGCATACAAATCATTTATGATGAAAATCACTCTTTTAATATAAAAGAATTTCTTTTATGCATCTAATTTATGCATAAAATCATTTATGATAAAAAGCACACTTTTAATATAAAAAAATATCTTATATGCATACAAATCATTTATGATAAAAACAATTCTTTTAATATAAAAGAATTTCTTTTATGCATCTAATTTATGCATAAAATCATTTATGATGAAAATCACACTTTTAATATAAAAAATATCTTTTATGCATATGTTTATGCATACAAATCATTTATAATGAAAATCACTCTTTTAATATAAAAGAATTTCTTTTATGCATCTAATTTATGCATAAAATCATTTATGATGAAAATCACATTTTTAATATAAAAAAATATCTTTTATGCATATGTTTATGCATACAAATCATTTAAAGGGTCTTCCTTCTTAAACAGAATCTTTCTTTTATTTTAGAGAGGGAATAATTATAAGATCAAAAAGGGAGGTTCTTACTCCTGTATACCTCGAAGGCTGGGGGAGGAATCTTACATTCTATCCCACTTAAAAAAAATGCGACATGTCCTCATCTCGCAAAGTAGAGCACAACTCTTTTTCTTAAGATCATTTATGATGAAAATCACTCTTTTAATATAAAAGAATTTCTTTTATGCATCTAATTTATGCATAAAATCATTTATGACGAAAGTCACACTTTTAATATAAAAAAATATCTTTTATGCATACAAATCATTTATGATAAAAATCACTCTTACATAAAAGAATTTCTTTTATGCATTCATTTGTGCATAAAAATCATTTATGATGAAAATCGCTCTTTTGAATTAAAAATAAAATTCTTTATGCATCTTTCTATGCATAAAATAAAAATTGATGAAAATAACACTTTTTGGATTAATTTAAATTCTTTACGCATCTATCCATGCATAAATCCAATTTAGTAGGAATTACACTTTTAGAATAAAAAAGTAAAACTTATTTTTACACAGTTTTAGCAAATTTTGCCATAACCTCCTTTGTATGGCTGACCATTTTTCAATTTTTAACTTTCTAAAATCAACTAGAATTTCACCAAGAGTATTTAATTCATTCTAATGTACGCAATTTCTACTTATTTAAGAGAATCATTATGAAAAACTTGATTTTATATCATTCATCTAGGATAAAGAATCGTTGGATTTACTAAAGAAGAGAAGGGAATGCCTTTTTTCAATGAGACATAACATCATTTTCATTTTCGAGAAGACAAAAATCATAAAAACCACTATAATTAAGCATTAATGGAAATTTATGTATTTCCTTACTACCATTCATCAATTAACTTCAATAGCATTAAAAAGCCATTCCAATTAAGCTTCTCAAGCTTGAGAGGGGTTGAGAAGAGAGAAACATTGAGAAATTATGAAAAAAGCTCAAAATTTGCACTTTACCTTACAAATTGCTTGATTCTTTGATCACGGTAGAGGCCCCCAACCAATCAATTGGTTTGGTGTGTGGATGGAGCCACCAATGGAGATTGAAGAAGGAGGGAAGCTCCAATTTCTTCAATTTGGAGAGAATTTTAGAGAATAGTAAAAATTATCATTATTTCAGCATAATTCTCGCATAGTATAATTCTCCTATTTTTTTACAAAGGGCTCAAGTTCTATTTATAGGAGAGGGAGGCTCTAACCAAGACCAACTGATTTCTAGAATTTTCCAGATTCAGTTTGGTTGAATTTGGACCAGATTTGGACCTAGTTTGGTTCGTTTTTGATTCGGTTTGATCCAAGAGAGAGGAGAGATAAAAATATCACATTATTTTTTAGTTTAAAACTCATTCAAGCATGTGAATTAGGTGCCTCCTTGAAGGGACTCCCCTTCCTTACACATGTGTCAAAATGGAATCATTATACCCAAAATATCTCTTTTTTTTAAAAATAATACTCATAGTTTTTTACTAATAAACCTTGTACATAGTCAACTCTTCATCTTATGTGGGCATTTACTCATTTTTGGGTATTCTCTTTTACAAATTGGATTTATCTCCTCCCCACACATGGATTGATCTTATTGGCCCATAGGAACCTTAATTTAAAATTTCGAAAAGAGTTCCCAGCCCCCCTAGTCGGATGTTCATGCAAACATAAAACTAGTCACACCACTTACACACCCAATATGAAATTGCCTTTTTTTCTCAGCATCAGCTATTTTTAAAACAATTCTTTAATGAAACCATTATGTCACTGATCACAATCCTCAAAACCTCTGGTTGAATCCATATTTCCAATCATTCATTCATCGGTGTACTTATGGCATCATTGGATACCAGAACGCACCACTTGTTCACTCAGGGGCCTTTTCGATAGTTCGTAGCTCATAGTAACTGGCAATATATTCACATAACAAAATGGAAACTCCGTGGAAGATCAGCAAGATCAACCAATAGATTCATATAAAAGAGCCATGGACTCATCCGTTGAGGACCAGCAAGATCAATCACAACCAGATCCATGCCCGGTTTCAGAAAACAACTCTTACTCCTCTTTCCAATATCTTCCACGATGCACGTGTGGGTATCTTCGGTGACCCAAAGCCCAAGCATTGTATGGTCAGTACCCTCTAGGATCCTTCGCGGGTCACCTAGCGCTTCACTCATAGGCGGCTTCCTTGGTCCCTCATCCACCGTATCGGAAGCTCACCATTTAAATCGAACCGAGGCTGGTCAAGACCTCGGTCGACCTTGCTACACAAGACGTCCTCCATTGACTCTCCGTCATCAGCACTTGCAACTTTATCAGTTAGGTCTCCACGACCTTAATCACAAGACGGTCAAAATGCTTCCCGAGCATTCTTGACATAAAACAGTCATTTACAAACAGTTTACAAATACAGTTTCTATAATGAACTCTCATCTTTCCACATTATCCCTCATCAATCCACATTACTTATTCTACATTCTCCATTCATATGTGTACTCATTCTTATCCAATCACATCATTTTCCATCTCATCACATCAAATTCATTCACATCACATATCATTTATTCTTCACATTCATACATCCACATCCACATCTACATTCATACATCCGCACATCCACATTTACATTCATACATCCACATCTACATTCATACATCCACACTTCCATTTCCACATCCACACATCCACATTCACATTCATACATCCCCACTTCCATTTCCACATCCACACATCCACATTCACATTCATACATCCATTTCCACATCCACATTCATACATCCACATCCACATCCACATCCATACATCCACATTCACATCTACATCCATACACATCCATTTCCACATCCACATTCATACATCTACATCCACATCCATACTTATCACATCCATATACATCTTTCCTTTCCCATACATCCTTCATATACATACATTTCCATCCATTCTTCGTTCATTTTCATCTATCTTATTCATTTCACATCCTCATATCTATTTATAGAATACAAGAGAATTCTTATTTTTGATATAAGATTTCTTTACGCATCTATTTATGGATAAATTCCATTTTAAGGAGAATAACACTTTCGAAATAAAAATCAATCTTTTATGCATCTTCCTATGCATAAATTCATTTTAAATGAGAATGACACTTTTGAATTAAAATTCAATCTTTTATGCATCTTCTCATGCATAAAATCAAAATTGATGAAAATAACTCTTTTGAACTAAAAATAGATTTCTTTATGTATCTTTCTATGCATAAAATCAAAATTGATGAGAATAACACTTTTGGGTTAAAATAAATTCTTTATGCATCTTTCCATGCATAAATCCAATTTAGTAGGAATTACACTTTTAGAAAAAAAGAATTTCTCTTCTGCATCCAATTTATGCATAAAATCATTTATGATGAAAATCACACTTTTAATATAAAAGAATTTCTTTTATGCATCTAATTTATGCATAAAATCATTTATGATGAAAATCACACTTTTAATATAAAAATATCTTTTATGCATATGTTTATGCATACAAATCATTTATGACGAAAACCACTCTTTTAATATAAAAGAATTTCTTTTATGCATCTAATTTATGCATAAAATCATTTATGATGAAAATCACACTTTTAATATAAAAAATATCTTTTATGCATATGTTTATGCATACAAATCATTTATGATGAAAATCACTCTTTTAATATAAAAGATTTTCTTTTATGCATAAAATCATTTATGAAAATCACACTTTTAATATTAAAAAATATATTTTATGCATATGTTTATGCATACAAATCATTTATGATGAAAATCACTCTTTTAATATAAAAGAATTTCTTTTATGCATTCATTTGTGCATAAAAATCATTTATGAGATGAAAATCACTCTTTTGAATTAAAAATAAAAGTCTTTATGCATCTTTCTATGCATAAAATAAAAATTGATGAAAATAACACTTTTTGGATTAATTTAAATTCTTTATGCATCTATCCATGCATAAATCCAATTTAGTAGGAATTACACTTTTAGAATAAAAAAGTAAAACTTATTTTACACAGTTTTAGAAAATTTCGACATAACCTCCTTTGTATGGCTGACCATTTTTCAATTTTTAACTTTCTAAAATCAACTAGAATTTCACCAAGAGTATTTAATTCATTCTAATGTAAGCAATTTCTACTTATTTAAGAGAATCATTATGAAAAACTTGATTTTATATCATTCATCTAGGATAAAGAATGGTTGGATTTACTAAAGAAGAGAAGGGAATGCCTTTTTTCAATGGGGCATAACATCATTTTCATTTTAGAGAAGACAAAAATCATAAAAACCATTTTAATTAAGCATAAATGTAATTTATGTATTTCCTTACTACCATTCATCAATTAACTTCAATAGCATTAAAAAGCCATTCCAATTCAGCTTCTCAAGCTTGAGAGGGGTTGAGAAGAGAGAAACATTGAGAAATTATGAAAAAAGCTCAAAATTCGCACTTTACCTTACAAATTGCTTGATTCTTTGATCACGGTAGAGGCCCCCAACCAATCAATTGGTTTGGTGTGTGGATGGAGCCACCAATGGAGATTGAAGAAGGAGGGAAGCTCCAATTTCTTCAATTTGGAGAGAATTTTAGAGAATAGTAAAAATTATCATTATTTCAGCATAATTCTCGCATAGTATAATTCTCCTATTTTTTTACAAAGGGCTCAGGTTCTATTTATAGGAGAGGGAGGCTCTAACCAAGACCAACTGATTTCTAGAATTTTCCAGATTCAGTTTGGTTGAATTTGGACCAGATTTGGACCTAGTTTGGTTCCTTTTTGATTCGGTTTGATCCAAGAGAGAGGAGAGATAAAAATATCACATTATTTTTTAGTTTAAAACTCATTCAAGCATGTGAATTAGGCGCCTCCTTGAAGGGACTCCCCTTCCTTACACATGTGTCAAAATGGAATCATTATACCCAAAATATCTCATTTTTTTAATAATACTCATAGTTTTTTACTAATAAACCTTGTACATAGTCAACTCTTCATCTTATGTGGGCATTTACTCATTTTTGGGTATTCTCTTTTACAAATTGGATTTATCTCCTCCCCACACATGGATTGATCTTATTGGCCCATAGGAACCTTAATTTAAAATTTCGAAAAGAGTTCCCAGCCCCCCTAGTCGGATGTTCATGCAAACATAAAACTAGTCACACCACTTACACACCCATTATGAAATTGCCTTTTTTTCTCAGCATCAGCTATTTTTAAAACAATCCTTTAATGAAACCATTATGTCACTGATCACAATCCTCAAAACCTCTGGTTGAATCTATATTTCCAATCATTCATTCATCGGTGTACTTATGGTATCATTGGCAACCAGAATGCTCACCACCTGTTCACTCAGGGGCCTTTTTGATAGTTACTAGCTCATAGTAACTGGCAATATATTCACATAACAAAATGGAATCTCCGTGGAAGATCAGCAAGATCAACCAACAGATCCATATAAAAGAGCCATGGACTCATCCGTTTTGAGGACCATCAAGGTCAATCAACTAGATCCATGCCCGGTTTCAGAAAACAACTCTTACTCCTTATTCCAATATCTTCCACGATGCACGTGTGGGTATCTTTGACGACCCAGAGCTCGAGCACCGTATGGTCAGCACCCTCTAGGATCCTTCGCAGGTCACCTAGCGCTTCACTCATAGGCTGCTTCCTTGGACCCTCATCCACCGTAACGGAAGCTCACCATTTAAATTGAACCGAGGCTGGTCAAGACCTCGGCTGACCTTGCTACGCGAGACGTCCTCCATTGACTCTCTGTCAGCAGTTGCAACTTTATCAGTTAGGTCTGCACGACCTTAATCACAAGATGGTCTAAATGCTTCCCCATCATTCTTGACATAAAACAATCATTTACAAATAGTTTACAAATACAGTTTCTATAATGAACTCTTATCTTTCCACATTATCCCTCATCAATTCACATTACTTATTCCACATTCTCCATTTATATGTGTACTCATTCTTATCCAATCACATCATTTTCCATCTCATCACATCAGATTCATTCACATCACATATCATTTATTCACATCCCAATTCACATGCCATCACATCTCATCCATTCACTCATATCGACGTCACATCATTTCACATACACATTCACATTCATTATTCCACATACACATCCACATTCGTACTTCCACATCCATATATCCACTTCCACATCCGCATTCATACATACATATCCATATCTACATCCATACATCCACTTCCACATGCACACATCCACATCCACATCCACATCTACATCCACATCCATACATCCATTTCCACATTCACATCCACATCCATACATCCATTTTCACATCCACATCCACATCCACATCTACATCCACATCCATACATCCACATTCACATTCATACATCCACATCCACATTCACATTCATACATCCACACCCACATTTACATTCATACATCCACATCTACATTCATACATCCACACTTCCATTTCCACATCCACACATACATTCACATTCATACATCCACATTCACATTCATACATCCACACTTCCATTTCCACATCCACACATCCACATTCACATTCACACATCCACATCCACATTCACATTCACATTCACATTCATACATCCATTTCCACATCCGCATTCACACATCCACATCCATACATCCACATCCACACATCCACATCCATACATCCACATTCACATCTACATCCATACATCCATTTCCACATCCACATTCATACATCTACATCCACATCCATACTTATCACATACATACACATCTTTCCTTTCCCATACAGCCTTCACATACATACATTTCCATCCATTCTTCGTTTATTTTCATCTATCTAATTCATTTCACATCCTCATATCTATTTATAGAATACAAGAGAATTCTTATTTTTGATATAAGATTTCTTTATGCATCTATTTATGGATAAATTCCATTTTAAGGATAATAACACTTTCGAAATAAAAATCAATCTTTTATGCATCTTCCTATGCATAAATTCATTTTAAATGAGAATGACACTTTTGAATTAAAATTCAATCTTTTATGCATCTTCTCATGCATAAAATCAAAATTGATGAAAATAACTCTTTTGAACTAAAAATAGATTTCTTTATGTATCTTTCTATGCATAAAATCAAAATTGATGAGAATACATCCACATTCATACATCCACATTCACATTCATCATCCACATCCACATTCACATTCATATATCCACACCCACATTTACATTCATACATCCACATCTACATTCATACATCCACACGTTCATTTCCACATCCACACATCCACATTCACATTCATACATCCACATTCACATTCATACATCCACACTTCCATTTCCACATCCACACATCCCCATTCACATTCATACATCCACATCCACATTCACATTCATACATCCATTTCCACATCCGCATTCATACATCCACATCAACATCCATACATCCACATCCACACATCCATATCCATACATCCACATTCACATCTACATCCATACATCCATTTCCACATCCACATTCATACATCTACATCCACATCCATACTTATCACATACATACACATCTTTCCTTTCCCATACATCCTTCACATACATACACATCTTTCCTTTCCCATACATCCTTTACATACATACATTTCCATCCATTCTTTTTTCATTTTCATCTATCTGATTCATTTCACATCCTCATAATCTATTTATGGATAAATTCCATTTTAAGGATAATAACACTTTCGAAATAAAAATCAATCTTTTATGCATCTTCCTATGCATAAATTCATTTTAAATGAGAATGACACTTTTGAATTAAAATTCAATCTTTTATGCATCTTCTCATGCATAAAATCAAAATTGATGAAAATAACTCTTTTGAACTAAAAATAGATTTCTTTATGTATCTTTCTATGCATAAAATCAAAATTAATGAGAATAACACTTTTGGGTTAAAATAAATTCTTTATGCATCTTTCCATGCATAAATCCAATTTAGTAGGAATTACACTTTTAGAATAAAAGAATTTCTCTTATGCATCTAGTTTATGTATAAAATCATTTATGATGAAAATCACACTTTTAATATAAAAGAATTTCTTTTATGCATAAAATTATTTATGATGAAAATCACACTTTTAATATAAAAAAATATCTTTTATGCATATGTTTATGCATATTATGATGAAAACCACTCTTTTAATATAAAAGAATTTCTTTTATGCATCTAATTTATGCATAAAATCATTTATGATGAAAATCACACTTTTAATATAAAAAAATATCTTTTATGCATATGTTTATGCATACAAATCATTTATGATGAAAATCACTCTTTTAATATAAAAGAATTTCTTTTATGCATAAAATCATTTATGATAAAAATCACACTTTTAATATTAAAAAAATATATTTTATGCATATGTTTATGCATACAAATCATTTATGATGAAAATCACTCTTTTAATATAAAAGAATTTCTTTTATGCATTCATTTGTGCATAAAAATCATTTATGAGTTGAAAATCACTCTTTTGAATTAAAAATAAAAGTCTTTATGCATCTTTCTATGCATAAAATAAAAATTGATGAAAATAACACTTTGGATTAATTTAAATTCTTTATGCATCTATCCATGCATAAATCCAATTTAGTAAGAATTACACTTTTAGAATAAAAAAGCAAAACTTATTTTTACACAGTTTTAGAAAATTTCGCCATAACCTCCTTTGTATGGCTGACCATTTTTCAATTTTTAACTTTCTAAAATCAACTAGAATTTCACCAAGAGTATTTAATTCATTCTAATGTAAGCAATTTCTACTTATTTAAGAGAATCATTATGAAAAACTTGATTTTATATCATTCATCTAGGATAAAGAATCGTTGGATTTACTAAAGAAGAGAAGGGAATGCCTTTTTTCAATGAGGCATAACATCATTTTCATTGTAGAGAAGACAAAAATCATAAAAACTATTATAATTAAGCATAAATGGGAATTTATGTATTTCCTTACTACCATTCATCAATTAACTTCAATAGCATTAAAAAGCCATTCCAATTAAGCTTCTCAAGCTTGAGAGGGATTGAGAAGAGAGAAACATTGAGAAATTATGAAAAAAGCTCAAAATTCACACTTTACCTTACAAATTGCTTGATTCTTTGATCACGATAGAGGCCCCCAACCAATCAATTGGTTTGGTGTGTGGATGGAGCCACCAATGGAGATTGAAGAAGAAGGGAAGCTCCAATTTCTTCAATTTGGAGAGAATTTTAGAGAATAGTAAAAATTATCATTATTTCAGCATAATTCTCGCATAGTATAATTCTACTATTTTTTTACAAAGGGCTCAGGTTCTATTTGGATTGCTTAGAGCAAAACAACACATGCAGAAGTAAAGTAAAAACGAACTAAGGAGCATACCATTTTTGTTTACAACATTCTAAGTTTGCAACCCAGCCAAGCAGGTAGCATCATCATCAATGTATCTAGAGAACAAGGTAGTTAGTAAAATCTCTCAAGCTAAATGCAGGTCTCTGCCTGTGAGACAGATTCAGATAGTAACCCCATGGTTGTTTGCAATGTTGTGGTAGCCTTGGTAGAGAAACAAGAAATTAGCAGTAAATCTATTTTGAGATCACAAATCAGACTCTTTTTAAGGTTCTATTTCCCAAACATTTAAGGGTCTCTACCCACAGATGTGACTGTGGAGTTGCTGAGCATTTTGGGAAAATTTTATAGGCATTAAGGAGTCTTAGAGGGACTAGGAATTGGTTTATGTAGGAAGCTCTAGCCATCTACTTCCCTATCTCACCCATTGACACTTGCTTCTTCCACCACCACACTCTCATTCTCAAAGCTCTGGTCATCTGCTTCTCTAGCTCACCCATTGATACTTGCTCCGCCACCATGCTCTTATTCTCAAAGCTCTTGCACAGCGCTCAGCACCATGACACTCCATCTCAGAAGGATCGCTTTCTAAGTGGTGTGCCACTTCATAGCCTTGTTTTAAAGCTCAACATGATTGCAACGATGCCTAAGTTGTGTGTTGCTTCATCACTTGGTTCTAAAGCTCAGCATACCTATAAACATCTCATCTAGAGCATAGCATAGATCTTCTATAGAGTGTACGAATCTCTAGTGGAGTGCTACGATCAGCTTACGGGTCTCATTCATCTTGGAGGATTTGCAAGCTCAATTCGGACCTTCCGACGACTCTACTAGCATCTACAATTGTCGCCTCATCATCTTCAAAGGCTTAGCATATTTTTAATTGATTTAAGCACAAGTAGAGCATTAGCGCTTTTGGATATGAAAGTTGTATCGTCACAGTGCCAACAAAGTGCAACTGCCATGGCTAAGCACATTGGAAAGATTTATTTATTTAAAAAAAGAGAAAGTTTTGCATCATCACCATCACTGAAATAGGAAGCTCTAGGCTCAACAAAAGAGTCCTCATCATGGGGCTCAAGAGAGCTCGTATCTCTCAGTTCAATAAGTGACCGCTATCATCGAGTTCACAGCTTTCTAGTTGCCACCACTAGTGCGGAAAAGAAAAAGGGAAAGTTTTTGAATGTTTAGGGTTTTGTTATTTTTACACTTTAGGAATCTCTCCCTTTAAATTATTTGCACTGTCTTCTCGGCTGTTCGCACCTTTGGTCAAAACCACATTACTCTCTTGTCTACAACACCTTAGGGGCGTTTCGCATGCAGCTTGCCTCATTTGGATTTTTGTTGTGTTTATACACAACATGAGCACACTTTGGGGTACTTTCTTATGAGTCTGTACATGTGCCTTGCTTGGGCTTGTTCACATGCTTTTGCACGTTGCGTTTGTTTTTGAGGTGATCATGCGCTTGGTGATTATTGGGCTTGTCTATGCGTTGTGTTTCACAGCCTTCATACATTTTGGGTTTATTTACATGCATGGTGTTTAAGGAGGGGTGTTCACATACGGTGAGTGTTTTTGGTGGGGATTTTTTCACATTGTACACACTGATTCGTGTGTTGAGTGTTAGTTGGGCTTGTTCACACATCATGGATCACATGTCCTATATGCCTTGTGTTTGAGAGTGTGTTTGAGAGGTGTGTTTACACTTGTTGTGCACTGTGTTTTGGTGCGTATACTTTTGGTAGTGCTCACACACAGCCATGGGTTGTTACTTTTAATTTTATCCTTCATTTGCTCACCATGGTGGAGAATTCACATTATCATCGACATCATTCTGACAAAATTTTTGATTGTGATCGTAAGAAAGCCGCTCATGTCATCATGGCTCTATGATTGCTATTATGATTTTCCTTCTCGTGTCATGTGCTCCATTTATATCTTTTACAGAGTTCACACATGCCTTTGGCATTTCGAGGCTTAGGCCTCTACATCCTCGCTTGTCAACTTCTTGCTATCCTGAGGCAGCATATTCATGCCAGTATCAAATGTTTGAGCTTCATAGTTTGATGCCTAGGAATTTTTTACGTTTGTTCGATGAGGAACAAATATGTGCCAAATGGTCTAGGTGGTCCACACACAGTGTTTTCATCACTTCATCGCTTGGCTACATCAGCATGGATGGTTTGGTATATTATTTGCATGGGGATGATTCATCTTTTGATGATGACTTGATTGAGTATCCCACACTCTGGTCATTGTGATTTGTTCCTAAGACATGATGTATTGTATTATACACTCATACACATGATGACGTATTGGACACACACACAACGCACACATGATGACATTGATGTGTATCACACAAAAATGCACATGATCATAGTGATGTACATGCACATGATGCCATTGACACATATGCACATGACGATGATGTATGTGATAGTGATTGTGTGATTCATATCATGTGGGCATGATCTCGAGGACAGAGATGGCAATAAGCACAATGAGCATCGACACTTGTATGCCTATCTTCTTTCCTACAAATCACGTGGACACTTTAGTTGATTGTGGTGACATTTTAGAGGATAGTGTGCATTTGATTAATGATGCATCCATTAGCAAACTTGGGATTATTATACTCATTAACACACTGAGCATCGACACTTCTGTGCCTATCTTCTTTCCTACAAATCACGTGGACACTTTAGTTAATCATGGCGACCTTTTAGAGGATAGTGTGCATTTGATTAATGATGCATCCATTAGCACACTCGGGATTAGTATACCCATTAGCGCTTTTGAGGTTAGTGATACTCTGGATACAAGTGACAGAGATAGACACCTATGAGCATAGATCTGAGTTCTTAGTGTTAGATGCTTTAGGCTATTCTTCTAGGATTTCTATTTGTGGAGATATCACTGATATATGACCAATACTTAGTATTCATTGCGCATTCTTGGCAGTCTTCATGTGGATAGAGTTCATGTGTTTAAGCAATCAAGGATAGTGCATGAGAGTAGTGATGATTTCATCGAGGTGACACATCGTAGTAGGATTATGCGTATTGATCATGTCCATAGTAGATCATATGACATAGATCTTGAGAGATTTGCATTTGATCTAGACATATCCTTAGATCCTATATTGTTGGAGATAGATTTGTTATCGGATGTAGGTCACATAGGGGAACTATTGATGGAGATAGACCATGTTTATGAGGATGACCTTGCAGACCTTGGGGATGTCATAGATGATGATTTAAGAGACGATAACATTTACCTTTCATGTGGATCTCTTTAATATCGTAATAACCCATATCTCAGCTTTATGATCCATCTATTCTAGTCTTCCTTTTGTGAAGAAGAGTATTAATACAGTTACAAAATATAATTTTTTGTGCAGTCTCAAGTACAGAGTCAAAGATTTTAGTGTAGAGTTGAATAACATTGAAGATTCAATTCAAGATCAATGTAAAATTGAAGATTCAAGTTCAGACTCACTTAGCTTTGCAAAAGTTCTCATAGCAAGCAATAGTACCAGGCTAGCAATATAGTATCATTAAGTAAATAAGAAGAGCAAGATTGAAATACTAGCAGCAGTCAATGTTCTAAGTCAATATATAGAGCAACAACAACCAGCTTGGATACTATGTCTAGATACTATGGAGTCTAGATAAATATATTCTTTTGGTAGTGGCTTTAAAGGACTAAAGCTTATTCGATTATAGAGACCATAAGTGATAATTCTAAAAGAAATAGATCTGGATTGCTTATAGCAAAACAACACATGAAAAAGTAAAATAAACAAGAACTAAGGAGCATACCATTTTTGTTTACAACATCCTAAGTTGCAACCCAGCCAAGCAGGTAGCATCATCAATGTGTATCTAGAGAACAAGGTAGTTAGTCAAATCTCTCAAGCTAAATGCAGGTCTCTACCTCTGAGACAGATTCAGATAGTAACCCCATGGTTGTTTGCCAATGTTGTGGTAGCCTTGGTAGAGAAACAAGAAATTAGCAATAAATCTATTTTGAGATCACAAATCAGACTCTTTTTAAGGTTCTATTTCCCAAACATTTAAGGGTCTCTACCCACAGATGTGGCTCTGGAGTTGCTGAGCATTTTGGGAAAATTTTATAGGCATTAAGGAGTCTTAGAGGGACTAGGAATTGGTTTATGTAAGAAGCTCTAGCCATCTACTTCCCTATCTCACCCATTGACACTTGCTTCTTCCACTACCACACTCTCATTCTCAAAGCTCTGGTCATCTACTTCTCTAGCTCACCCATTGATACTTGCTCTGCCACCATGCTCTTATTCTCAAAGCTCTCGCATAGCGCTCAGCACCATGACACTCCATCTCAGAAGGATCGCTTTCTAAGTGGTGTGCCACTTCATAGCCTTGTTTTAAAGCTCAACATGATTGCAACGATGCCTAAGTTGTGTGTTGCTTCATCGCTTGGTTCTAAAGCTCAGCATACCTACAAACATCTCATCTAGAGCATAGCATAGATCTTCTATAGAGTGTACAAATCTCTAGTGGAGTGCTACGATTAGCTTACGGGTCTCATTCATCTCGGAGGATTTGCAAGCTCAATTCGGACCTTCTGACAATGACTCTACTAGCATCTACAATTGTGTCTTCATCATCTTCAAAGGCTTAGTATATTTTTAATTGATTTAAGCACAAGTAGAGAACTAGTGCTGTTGGATATGAAAGTTGTATCGTCACAGTGCCAACAAAGCGCAACTGCCATGGCTAAGTGCATTGGAAAGATTTATTTATTAAAAAAAGAGAAAGTTTTGCATCATCACCATCACTGAGCTAGGAAGCTCTAGGCTCAGCAAAAGAGTCCTCATCATGGGGCTCAAGAGAGCTCTCATCTCAGTTCAATAAGCGGCCGCTAATATCGAGTTCACAACTTTCTAGTTGCCACCACTAGTGCGAAAAAGAGAAAGGAAAAGTTTTTGAATGTTTAGGGTTTTGTTATTTTTACACTTTAGGAATCTCTCCCTTTAAATTATCCGCACTGTCTTCTGGGCTCTTCGCACCTTTGGTCCAAACCTCATTACTCTCTTGTCCACAACACCTTAGGGGCGTTTCGCATGTAGCTTACATCATTTGGATTTTTGTTGTGTTTGTACACAACACGAGCACACTTTGGGGTACTTTCTTGTGAGTTTGTACATGTGCCTTGCTTGGGCTTGTTCACATGTTTTTGCATGTTGCGTTTGTTTTTGGGGTGATCATGCGCTTGGTGATTATTGGGCTTGTTTATGCGTTGTGTTTCATAGCCTTCATACATTTTGGGATTATTTACATGCATGGTGTTTAAGGAGGGGTGTTCACATGCTGTGAGTGTTCTTGGTGGGGATTCTTTCACATTGTACACACTGATTTGTGTGTTGAGTGTTAGTTGGGCTTGTTCACACATCGTGGGCCATGTGTCCTATATGCCTTGTGTTTGAGAGGTGTGTTCACACTTGTTGTGCATTGTGTTTTGGTGTGTATACTTTTGGTAGTGCTCACACACAGCTATGGGTTGTTACTTTTAATTTTATCCTTCATTTCCTCACCATGGTGGAGAATTCACATTGTCATCGACATCATTCTGACAAAATTTCTGATTGTGATCGTAAGGGAGCTGCTCATGTCATCATGGCTTTATGATTGCTGTTATGATTTGCCTTCTCGTGTCATGTGCTCCATCCATATCTTTTACAGAGTTCACACATGCCTTTGGCATTTCGAGGCTTAGGCCTCTACATCCCCGCTCGTCAACTTCTTGCTATCCTGAGGTAGCATATTCATGCCAGTATCAGATGTTCGAGCTTCACAGTTTGATGCCTAGGCATTTTCGGTATTTGTTCGATGAGGAACAAATATGTGCCAGATGCTCTAGGTGGTCCACACACAGTGTTTTCATCACTTCATCGCTTGGCTACATCAGCATGGATGGTTTGGTATATTATTTGCATGGGGATGATTCATCTTTTCAAGACCTTGATGGAGTATCCCACACTACTCTGGTCATTGTGATTTATTCCTAAGACATGATGTATTGTATTATACACTCATACACATGATGACGTATTGGACACACACACACGCACACATGATGACATTGATGTGTATCACATAAAAATACACATGATCATAGTGATTTACGTGCACATGATGCCATTGACACATATGCACATGACGATGATGTATGTGATAGTGATGTGTGCGATTCATATCATGTGGGCATGATCTCGAGGATAGAGATGGCAATAAGCACAATGAGCATCGACACTTGTATGCCTATCTTCTTCCCTACAAATCACGTGGACACTTTAGTTGATTGTGGTGACATTTTAGAGGATAGTGTGCATTTGATTAATGACGCATCCATTAGCACACTCAGGATTCGTATACTCATTAACACACTGAGCATCGACACTTGTGTGCCTATCTTCTTTCCTACAAATCACGTGGACACTTTAGTTGATCGTGGCGACCTTTTAGAGGATAGTGTGCATTTGATTAATGATGCATCCATTAGCACAATCGGGATTAGTATACCCATTAGCACACTTGAGGTTAGTGATACTCCAGATACAAGTGACAGAGACACCTATGAGCATAGATCTGAGTTCTTAGTGTTAGATGCATTAGGCTATTCTTCTAGGATTGCTATTTGTGGAGATATCACTGATACAACACTTCTAGTATTCATTGTGCATTCTTCGCAGTCTTCATATGGATAGAGTTCATGTGTTTAAGCAATCAAGGATAGTGCATGAGAGTAGTTATGATTTCATCGAGGTGACACATTGTAGTAGGATTATGCGTATTGATCATGTCCACTCTTTGTGCCATTAGATTGTATTTTGACACAACTATTTGGCGAATTTGTTTGTAGTTGTATAGATACATACGTCAATGCAACAATATTGGAAGGACAAGGGAAACATGACACTAAACTTAATTGAGATTATACACCTTCCATATGAAGAAAATGTTAAATACTATCTCCACTTTGAGACATTAAAGTAAAAACATGGGCTTTATTTAATTTTCCAAAAGAATTCTAAATATCACTTAAAAGGAACCTTAGAATATGAGAGATCTCTAAAGGGTGTGGTGTTAGAAACAACAAAACAAAAAGTAAATCTCAATGACAGTAACAATGTGCTAAGTTTACGATTGATCCACAGATAAAAACCCATCTTAGACACTATATCAAGATTATAAATCATGATATATATGCTCAAATCAAACGGACATTGAAGTAAAAATATGGGATAATAATGCCAAAGAACACTTGGAAAAGGAACCTTAGAATTGAGGGATCTCCAAAGAGTGTGGTGTTTAGAAACACCA
Organism: Cibotium barometz; assembly: GCF_041138505.1. Lineage (NCBI taxonomy): Eukaryota > Viridiplantae > Streptophyta > Polypodiopsida > Cyatheales > Cibotiaceae > Cibotium > Cibotium barometz. The sequence goes on along the minus strand of NC_141072.1, from coordinate 11,702,209 downwards.
GAAGCAATCAAATTTCAATGAGATTGTTACATTCAAGTTTACAATTCATCCGAAGACAAAAACCCTTCGTAGACACTTTGGTCAAGATAATAATTGAGTACAAATTGTATCTCAAACATAGCGTTTTCTCATGTATCGCTCCAATACATACAAAGTTTCTCTATCATAAGCTGCTTCATTTACTAAAGTGTTGCAAGTATACTTCCGTTTGTTCTTTACATAAATCCAACCAAGTAACCATGCGCGCTGATTGTTGTCTCCAAAAAACTTTGAAGCTTCTCTATATTTTGATTCCACATCTTTGGAAAAATCAAGTAGGTTTCGGGCATATTCCACATTACATTGTAGACGGTATCATAAAAAATTAGCGTGTTATTTTCATCCAGGTCATGAAAAATTCTCCATGCTACATCCAAGTTTTTGTGGTATCCAAATCGATATCCAATTAGAAGATCCATCTTTTGACATGCTGCCTGCCCTACTACGACCTTAAACTTTTGATGGTGTCGAGGAAAGCACAACTCAAGAATGCGTCGAGTCCTTTGTAGTCTATTAGTACTCCAGATCCATACCTCAAACCATTGCATACAAAAACCAAGAAAAGTGAATGCATCTTTGTGAATCAAATGCCAAACACTTGTATTCTCTTCCACAAGATGCATATGTTTGGCCCAGTCTGGACATACATCACCATGTTGCATCTCAATGGTCTTAAGTAAAACACCATTGAGATCAAGTATCAATACTCTTCTTTGTTTCCTTATTGTATCTGGGGGTGGTGGAGTCACCAATGATTGGTGCCACCTCAATAGTAAGTTTTATGTACACTTGAAATCAAAGCTATATGCTTCAACATATCCTGTTGAAAACAAAATGTATGGTTAATGGACATTCAAAATTTTAAATAAATATATTATGTGCCAACAACAACATAAATTCATCCATGATATGGATGGTCTTAAACCTTCATAGACAAACGTGTTAAAACAAGTGATCCTATATTATCAATGAGAGCTAATTACAACAAAACATCCACAAGTTTACTTTCGTTTCATGTTCCCATACTCATCTATGACGTGGCTCCTAGACTTGATTGCATTTCCCTATTGATTGGTGAAGATTGAAATACTAATCTATCTCCATCTCTCTCAAAAGAATATAAACTTCCTAGAGGCCTACTCTTTTGTGTATCAAAATGTAGCTCCTCAACACGTTGCTCTATTTCTTGCACACTTAACTTGTGATTGTTAGATGCAGCTGTACCTGCAAAAACAACTCTCGCTGAGAAACATACTACATCATCGACATGGTTGGCTATCTGTTTGATCCGAGAGGATTGGCCAAGCACATCACCAACATTGGCTCTCTACATTTTCCATTCTATCTAGGCAATTCGAGAGCCATTGATTTGGAGTTTACATGGTTTGGATTTATATTTCATGTATGTAGGAGGGGATGGTTTTTGTAATGGAGCAACTACTTTTATATTAGGCTTAGGACCATGTTCATGGACTCAAGTATGTAAGGGGGCCACGGTTGTCATTTGTGCCCTTTATGACTTTTATGGCCATTTATGATCTTTGGGCATTATCTCTCCTAGACATTTTGTTTGTTCTTGGAGCCTTGGTTTATGGAAGTCTTTTTGCATCCTCTTGGTGAGAGAGGTTAACTCACTTAGGCATCATGGTTCTTTGTATGAGATTATCTCTTTAATATCGTAACCCATATCTCATCTTTATGATCATTCCATTCTAGTCTTCCTTTTGTGAAGAAGAGTATTAATACAGTTACAAAATATAATTTTTTGTGCAGTCTCAAGTACAGAGTCAAAGATTTTAGTGTAGAGTTGAAGAAAATTGAAGATTCAATTCAAGATCAATGTAGAATTGAAGATTCAAGTTCAAAGAGCAAGATTTGTGCAAAGATTCACATTTGTGGATGAGTGATACTTATCAAAATCCTACACCTTCTTTGCATCCCTTTGCTATTTGTTATAGTTCTTGCTGTGACTTCCAAGAAACAGTTGAAATATCAAGAAATAGTTAAAATACCAAGAAACGGTAAAAAATGCCAGCAAATGTTTGCAGATAAAGATTAAACAACAGTGGTTTTCTCATATTAGGTTGTTTACAACTCTATTGGACTAGCACTAATCTTTAAAGATTAGTGTTAATCTGTGGCAATTTAAGAAAACTAGTTCACAGAAGTGTTTTATTGATAAATCAAGTACAACTTTGGAAAAGATTGAGTGTAGACTGTAGCTTCATGTAGAAAACAATGCCAAGTTCTATGTATTTGATGCAAATACAGAGTATGGCCTTGTTGGGAATTGAGCCTAGTCAATTGGTGCGAGTGAGTGTGCCGCATACACCAAAAGGGTTCTCCTAACCTGCATATATGGCCTCTTGAGTGGGAAGGTCTCTCACAAGCATTGATTTGTCCCTCTAAAGCATCATCACTTAGCTTTGCAAAAGCTCTCAGCAAGCAACAGTACTACCAAGCTAGCAATATAGTATCATCATTAAGTAATATAAGAAGAGCAAGATTGAAATACTAGTAGCAATCAATGTTCTAAGTCAATATAGAGTAACAACAACCAGCTTGGATACTATGTCTAGATACTATGGAGTCTAGATAAATATATTCTTTTGGTAGTGGCTTTAAAGGACTAAAGCTTATTCGATTATAGAGACCATGAGTGATACTTCTAAAAGAAATAGATCTGGATTGCTTATAGCAAAACAACACATGCAAAACAACATATGCACTAAGGAGCATACCATTTTTGTTTACAACATCCTAAGTTGCAACCCAGCCAAGCAGGTAGCATCATCAATGTGTATCTAGAGAACAAGGTAGTTAGTCAAATCTCTCAAGCTAAATGCAGGTCTCTGCCTGTGAGACAGATTCAGATAGTAGCCCCATGGTTGTTTGCCAATGTTGTGGTAGCCTTGGTAGAGAAACAAGAAATTAGCAATAAATCTATTTTGAGATCACAAATCACTCTTTTTAAGGTTCTATTTCCCAAACATTTAAGGGTCTCTACCCACAGATGTGGCTGTGGAGTTGCTGAGCATGTTGGGAAAATTTTATAGGCATTAAGGAGTCTCAGAGGGACTAGGAAATTGTTTATGTAAGAAGCTCTGGCCATCTACTTCCCTAGCTCACCCATTGACACTTGCTTCTTCCACCACCACATTCTCATTCTCAAAGCTCTGGTCATTTGCTTCTCTAGCTCACCCATTGATACTTACTCCGCCACCATGCTCTTATTCTCAAAGCTCTTGCACAGCGCTCAACACCATGACACTCCATCTCAGAAGGATCGGTTTCTAAGTGGTGTGCCACTTCATAGCCTTGTTTTAAAGCTCAACATGATTGCAACGATGCCTAAGTTGTGTGTTGTTTCATCGCTTGGTTCTAAAGCTCAGCATACCTACAAAAATCTCATCTAGAGCATAGCATAGATCTTCTATAGAGTGTACAAATCTCTAGTGGAGTGCTACGATTAACTTACGGGTCTCACTCATCTTGGAGGATTTGCAAGCTCAATTTGGACCTTCCGACGACTCTACTAGCATCTACAATTGTCGCTTCATCATCTTCAAAGGCTTAGCATATTTTTAATTGATTTAAGCACAAGTAGAGCATTAGCACTTTTCGATATGAAAGTTGTATCGTCACAGTGCCAACAAAGCGCAATTGCCCATGGCTAAGTGCATTGGAAAGATTTATTTGTTAAAAAAAAGAGAAAAAGTTTTGCATCATCACCATCACTGAGCTAGGAATCTCTAGGCTCAGTAAAAGTGTCCTCATCATGGAGCTCAAGAGAGCTCTCATCTCAGTTCAATAAGTGACCGCTATCATCGAGTTCACAGCTTTCTAATTGCCACCACAAGGGCCTCGCCCATGGATATCTAGACAAGAGACTAATCCATCAGTTTTTCCAAAACCCAACCCGAAAAAACTTCCTTTGCTCGGAAAGCACGGGCGATTCCACCAGGATAACTTTTCTCTAACGTAGTCAAAAGCCTTAACTAACTGAGCTCATCTGACTAAACCCATAAGTCCCATAGTCAGATTAGGGAAAAAGACTGTACTTGGATCATATAGACCAGTGCTTTTTTCCTCATTGTTGAGAGGCACAGCCGTTGATTCTTTTCCATAGAACAATTTTTGTCCGGGATTTACTTCATCTATCGAACTAAACTAAAATTGAGTCTCGATTTACGGATCCATCTGTCCAGCCTAACCATATCCAGTCCCAACCACTGTAGTGATGGGATCCAATTAGGAATTTGGTTAGGTTTTGTCTCGGGTACCAGGGAAAAGAGTTCCCAGGCCCCCTAGTTGGATGTTCATGCAAACATAAAACTAGTCACACCACTTACACACCCAATATGAAATTGCCTTTTTTCTCAGCATCAGCTATCTTTAAAACAATACTTTAATGAAACCATTGTATCACTGATCACAATACTCCAAAATATCTGGTTAAATCTTAATTTCCCATCATTCCTTCATCGGAGTATCTATGGCATCATTGGCAACTAGAACGCTCTCACCACCTGTCCACTCAGGGGCCTTTTCAATAGTTCCTAGCTCATAGTACCCGGCAATATAATCACTTATAAAAAAATCAAGATGGAATCTCCGTTGAAGATCAGCAAGATCAACCAACAGATCCATATAAAAGAGCCATTGAGGACCAACAAGGTCAATTAACCCGATCCATGCTCGGTTTCAGAAAACAACTCTTACTCCTTGATTCAATATCTTCCACAACGCATGTGTGGGTATCTTCGGTGACCCAGAGCCCGAGCACCGTATGGTCAGCACCCTCTAGGATCCTTCGCGCAGGTCACCTAGCGCTTCACTCATAGACCGCTTCCTTTGTAAGATTCCTCCCCCAACCCTTTTTGATGTCTAGTATCTTCCCCTGTAATCAATTCCCTCTTCAGAAATATAAGAGATCTTGTCTCTGCCTGTTTTAGCATAGAGAGAGAAAATATTCTAGAGAGAGAATATTCAAATTTTGAATATTTTTGGATAGAAAAATATCTCATCTTATTAAAATGAATTCCCCTGAAACAGAAATTCAGAAAGAACTTTCCAATGTGCAATTGAAATTAATTGAAAATGGGTATAAAGGACCTTAGCCTAAGGGTCTAGATTTTCAAAAATTCTTGGATTATGGTCCAATTAAGGTTCCTATGAGCCAATAAGATCAATCCATGTGTGGGGAGGAGATAAATCCAATTTTGTAAAAGAAGATACCCAAAAATGAGTAAATGCTCACATAAGGTGAAGAGTTGAAAATGTACAAGGTTTATTCATAAGAAACTATGGGTAATTTTAATAATATGAGATATTTTGGATATAATGATTTTATTTTGACACATATGTAAGGAAGGGGAGTCCCTTCAATGCTCACATAAGGTGAAGAGTTGAATATGTACAAGGTTTATTAGTAAGAAACTATGAGTGATATTAAAAATATGCGATATTTTGGGTATAATGATTCCATTTTGACACATATGTAAGGAAGGGGAGTCCCTTCAATTCTCACATAAGATGAAGAGTTGAAAATGTACAAGGTTTATTAGTAAAAAACTATGAGTAATATCAAAATATGAGATATTTTGAGTATAATGATTCCATTTTTGACACATATGTAAGGAAGGGGAGGGCCTTCAATGAGGTGTCTACTTCACATGGGCAAATTGAATTTTTTATCATAAAAAATTGAGATATTTCATCTCTCCTCTCTCCTCATTCAAGTCTAGTTCCAAAAAGTTAGCTTAACTGACCTAAAAATGGTCAAAATTTGACCAAACTGACTTGGAAAATTCTAGAATCAGTTTGTTTGGTTAGGAGCTCAATTTTTCCTATAAATAGGAGCCTCCCCCTTGTTAAAAAAATATAGTGTTTAGTGCATTGTTACTCTATTTCACCCAAGCCAAGAACTATGAATTTATTGAATAATTCATTAGTTTTTGGCATTTCCCTCTTTCAAAGATTGGTTGGCCACTCTTGTCTAAACAAGAGTTGAACCCTCAAACCATCAAGCCAAAGGAAAGCTTTCAAGTCATTAGTAAGTTGGTGATTCTTCTTTTCACTTATTTTATAGTTTTTATGGCTTTAATGGTTCTTATGCTTTATGTTTTCTTTAAAAATGTTATACCTCATTACAAAAAGGTATTTCCCTGTCTTTTCTAACAAAACCAACCATTCTCTATCCTAGGTGAATGGTTAATTAATTAATGTCAGTTTTTTATAATGATTATTTTATTATAGAAGTGTTACTTTTAGCTTAATTGAATTTTATGCATAGAGGTATGCATATAAGATGACTATTTTATTATAAAAGTGTTACTTTTAACATAATTGAATTTTATGCATAGAGGTATGCATATAAGATGACTATTTTATTATAAAAGTGTTACTTTTAGCATAATTGAATTTTATGCATAGAGGTATGCATATAAGATGAATATTTTATTATAAAAGTCTTACTTTTAGCATAATTGAATAGCATAATTGAATTTTATGCATAGAGGTATGCATAAAAGATGAATATTTTATTATAAAAGTGTTACTTTTAGCATATTGAATTTCATGCAGAGGTATGAAAAAAATATTTAATTTATTATAAAACTGCAAAGAAAAAAAATGATTATTTTATTATAAAAATGTTACTTTTATCATATTGAATTTCGTGCATAGAGGTGAAAAAAATAAATTATTATTTTATTATAAAAATATTACAAAAAAATGATTATTTTATTATAAAAGTGTTACTTTTATCACATTTGAATTTCTTGCATAGAAGTATGCATAAAAGATGATTATTATATTGTAAAAATGTTACTTTTATCATAATTGGATTTCATGCATAGAGGTATGCATAAAAGATATTCTTATATTTAAAGTGTGATTTTCATCACATAAATGGATTTTATGCATAAATTAGATGCATAAATTCTTTTAGTCTAAAAGTATAATTCCTACTAAATTGAATTTATCCATAAGAAGATGCATAAGAGATGTGATAAGAGGTGTAAGGGATGTGATAAGATGCATATGAGATGAGTTAAGATGCATATGAGATGAGTTAAGATGTGATAAGATGAGTTAAGATGTCATAAGATGTGTATGGGATGTGGAAATGGGAGTGTGGATGCGGATGTATACTTTGTTGAGATATCGAGCTTGTCTAGTGAGGCGGTGGCCACTGATGACCCGCCTGGGAGATAGGCCCCACACTTACACCACTGGCATGGTTGGTGAGATCTTGGGTGATATGCGGCCAGTGGGATGACAGGCTGTGTGACAGCCATTCGAGAGACTGGCATAGTTATAGCGCCAGCTCATTTAGTCGGGTTCACACTATAGAGAACCCGTGTATGTATTTGGTTGAGTACCTTTCATATTATTGTGTACTCTTATCTTTGTATATGGTGTGTTGAGTGTTGAGTGAAGAAGAAGAAGATTTTCAGCCTCTCACCTTGTGTGTTCTCTATTAGGGTTTGTGAGTGTGTGTGTGTGCTTGCAAGAGCTCAAGCTCTCTTCCCCCCTGCATCTTTTCATGGTATCAGAGCCTGGTTTGTGCTAAGGGCTGAGCTGCAAGCAAGAGAACCACAGGAAGCGGTACGAGGGTAAGAGCTTCAACTACTCTTCCCTATTGTGTTGGTGACTACACCCTTGTCGGGAGCTCTACGGGAGGCATCGGCAACGATCTCTGATTGAGGAGCTTTCTTCGCGGGAGTAAAGCTATAGGGCAACTATACTGTCCTATCGGACAACATTTTCTGGGCGGAAAACGCGTTTCGGGCGCGTCTGGACCTCCGTTTTTTAGAAAGCAGGCGACTTCGACCACTGCGGGTAAGTCATCGATTCTCTGCAGAACTCTGTTTTAAGAACTACAGGAAGACAGATTGACTGTGCAAACACTGTGGGTGTTGCAAAGAGGTCTACAGTTGCCATTGGGTGTATGTATGCACATTGAAGTCACTGGTTGTGACATTTGAGAGTACTACAGTACCGCTGTGTAGAAAATACTGCAAGTTGTGCAGAAAAAACCAGAGTGCAGTTTCTGGTGAAATTGTGTGTTTGGCAAGATGTCTAATGATGGCATAACATAGATTGTGGCTGAGAAGCTGGATAAGAATAACTTCCATGCTTGGAGGTTCAGGTTGACAAATTTCCTGATGGGAAAAGGTTATTGGGACTACATAGAAGGTGAGCATGAAGAGGCACCGGAGATACCAGATATAAATCCGACTACCTGCAGATGTGAAAGAGTTTAAAGACTGGAACCAAGGAGCCAGGAAGGTTATATATTGGCTATCCATTAGTATACAGGACACCATGATTGGGCACATTCAGGATGCCAAGTCCCCCAAGGAGGCGTGGGACACCTTGGTAAAGCTCTATGAAACAAATACCAAGGCACGTAAGATACAGTTGAAGAATGAACTTCATATTGTGGAGAAAAAGAGCATGTCTGTGAATGACTATGCGTTGAAGATAAAGGGTATTGTGGAATCCCTTGCATCTATTGGTGTGTCAGTAGATGATGATGACAAGGTGGAAGTCTGTCTACGTGGTCTCGGGCCACAATACAAGGCGTTTAAGACGTCTATTCAGACTCGGGAAAACATTCCCAACTTTACAGATTTGGTGTCTACGCTGATTATCGAAGAGAAGAACTTGGGTGAAGACCAACAGTCTTCACAAAGCAAAAACAGTTCAGAGCAACAGGCCTTCTACACGAGTTCAGGAAGAGAACGAGATAGAGGAGGCCGTGGACGCGGTCAAGGAGGTGGCCGAACAGGTAATCAAAATTATGGCCAGCACAGCAGCAGCAACAACAACAGTCCCAGAATCAACAACAACAACAACACGCAGGTGGAAGAGGCAAATTCAGAGGCAGGGGGAGTCAAAGAGGCCGTGGAAATTGGCAAAGGCAATATAATGATGCACGTGAATGCTATTATTGTGGTAAGCCTGGACATGTGCAGGCAGAATGTTATAAGAAGTAGGCTGACATGCAAAATGGGAAAGTGCAGCAAAACAACTATGCATCCTCAAGCAGAAATAATGAGGATAATGAAAGGTTGTTTGTTATGCAGCATGTCGTGAATGCCATGTCTGAAAATGTTGATGCAGCACAAAAAGATAATGTATGGTATGTGGATTCAGGCGCTTCGAACCACATGACGAGTCATGGGGAGTGGTTCAAGGAGATGAAAAACCCGGAAAGACCAGGTTTTGTGGAAACAGGGGATGACACTGCTCATCCAATTGCCCACGTTGGAGATGTGCCATTGTCTATGCAGGATGGCAAAGTGAAGTACCTTGCAGATGTACTTCATGTACCAAACATAACAAAGAATCTGGTTTCAGTTGGCCAGATGATTGAGCAGGGGTTGCAGGTTCGGTTTAACCCCGATGGTTGTTATGTCGAAGACTTCAAAGACAAGTGCAGGTTGGTTGCAAAAGGCAACAGAGTGGGCAGAATGTTTACGTTAGATGTAGACATGCCTGAAATGAGTGCTGCGATGTTTGCAAATGGTTCAGGAGTTGTTACAGACACAGACATATGGCATAAAAGAATTGGACATGTAAATGTGCAGAGATTGAAGTCTATGCAGACAAAAGGAATTGTGACGGGGCTGCCAAAATTTAAAGTGGAAGGTATGTAGAAAATATGTGAAGCATGCCAATTTGGGAAGCAAACAAAGCATGTGTTTCCACGTAACAGATATGTGAGCAGAAATGCACTAGATGTTGTGCATTCAGATGTATGGGGTCCTACGAAGACCATATCTATGGGAGGCTGCAGATACTATGTGACTTTCATTGATGACTACACAAGGAAAGTGTGGGTATATTTCATGAAAGAGAAGAGTGAGGTGTTCACTCGCTTTCAGAATTTCAGAGTTTTGGTTGAAAAGAAAACAGGGAAATATGTAAAGTGCCTAAGGTCAGATGGAGGGAGAGAGTACTTCTCCAATGAGTTCTCTGAATTTTTGAAGAAGAATGGTATTCAGAGACAGTTTACATGCAGATACACTCCGTATCAAAATGGAGTTGCTGAGCGAAAAAACAGGCACATTGCTGAGATTGCGCGAGCATTGATGGAAGAGAAGAGTATGCCGCATTGCTATTGGGCTGAGGCTGTTTCTACAGCAGTATACATCATGAACAGGACTCCAACTGCAGTCATACATGATGTAACTCCAGAGGAGAGGTTTACTGGCAGAAAACCAGATTTGTCTCATCTGAAAGTATGTGCATGTGCCAGATGAGCTGAGAACTAAGCTGGATCCGAAAGCTGAAAAATGTGTGTTTATTGGATATTCCCTTGAGCAAAAGGGATATAGGTGTTATAACCCTGCTACACGTGAGTTAAGGGTAAGTGGGGATGTTGTCTTTGATGAGATGAGCAGCTGGTATGCTGCTGAAAAAGAAGCTGTTGGGGCTGATGTGAGTGGAAGTGTGGTTGCACAGAATGCAGGTCAGCAATCACAGTCTTTGAGTGGACCAGGAGAGTCCTCATCTAGTGGGTCTGTTGATAGACCATGGATTGGCAGGCTGCGTCATAATACCAGTCCTGCAAATGTGATTAGTACATCACGTAAAGGAAAAGAGAAAGTGGTTGAGCCCCTTGGTATGCCTGACATTTCTGCAGGGCATTCTCATGTTGATGGAGAGTCTAGTGGCTCAGATATGAGCCTTGATGAGGAGCTTGGGATCCCAGCTATGAGAACACCTGGTGTAAAGAAGGCTATGGAGGCCATGAATGAAAAGCTGTGAAGATCAGGGAGAGTGAAGAACCCTGTGCAGAGATTTACATATGATGGTTATGTGGCACATCACTATGCATATATGGCAAAGGTTGTGCAGGTTGTTGAACCCACATGCATTGATGAGGCTGTTGGAAATGTGTGTTGGGAGAAAGCTATGGATGAGGAGATGGATGCACTATATGGAAATGAAACTTGGGATTTAGTGCAATTGCCTGAAGGCAAGAAAGCCATTGGATGCAAGTGGGTGTACAAAGTTAAACATAACAGTGATGGGAGCATAAACAGGTACAAGGCTAGATTGGTAGCCAAAGGATATGCGCAGACATATGGGATTGATTATGAGGAAACTTTCAGCCCAGTTGCCAAGATGACAACGGTGAGAGTTGTGATAGCAGTGGCTGCGTCAAAGCAATGGTCTTTACATCAGATGGATGTAAAGAATGCATTCTTGCATGGGGATTTGCAAGAAGAGGTGTATATATTGCAGCCACCTGGTTATGAAGATGTGGGTCACCCCGAGCATGTTTGCAGGTTGAAGAAAACCTTGTATGGCTTAAAGCAAGCACCAAGAGCATGGTCTGACAAGATTTTTGAATATCTTGTCACTATTGGCTTTCATGTAGCCAATGCAGATTTCTCATTGTATGTGAGACATGGTGATAGAGGGGTTGTGCTTGTTGTCATCTATGTAGATGACTTGATCATTACGGGGGACCATGATGCAGAGATCTTTGATGTAAAGATCTTGCTTAGACAGAAGTTCGAGATGAAGGATCTGGGGGAGCTCAGATATTTCTTGGGCATTGAGGTGATTAGGTCACCACATGGTATTGGATTACTGCAGAGTCAGTATGGCTTGGACATGTTGTCCAAGTATGGTATGACAGGCTGTAAGCCTATTTCTGTGCCATTGGATCAGAATGGCAAGTTGAGTGCAGATTCAGGAGAGATCTTGGAGGATCCTACTATGTACAGGAGCATAGTAGGAAGTTTGATCTACATGACGATCACCAAACCAGATTTGAGCTATGCTGTTGGGTTGGTGAGTCAGTTTATGCAAGTTCCACGAAAACCGCATTTGGATGTAGTGAGACGCATACTGAGGTATGTGAAGTCTACTTTACATTGTGGACTATTCTATGAGACTGGGACAGAGATATGTGTACATGGGTACACAGATGCTGATTGGGCTGGTAGTATCTCAGATAGGAGATCTACTAGTGGCTTCATGTTTTCTTTGGGGAGTGCTGCTGTGACTTGGAGCAGCAAGAAGCAGCCTACGGTTGCTCTATCGAGTACAGAGGCCGAGTACATAGGAGCTGCTATGGCAGCATGTGAGGTAGCTTGGTTGAGAAAGCTACTTGCAGATTTGGGTCTATCAGTGGATACACAAGTTGTCATTTTCTGTGACAACATTAGTAGTATACAGTTGGCCAGGAACCCAGTCTTTCATGCTCGTACGAAGCACATAGAGGTCCACTACCACTTCGTCAGAGAAAAGGTCTTGGAAGGAGACCTTGACCTTGTTTATGTCAGCACAGAGGATCAGGTAGCTGACATCTTCACCAAAGCATTGGGTACAGAGAAGCTCCGCAGATTCAGGGCTTCGCTTGGTGTACATGAGATGGAGTTGAGCTCGAGGGGGAGTGTTGAGATATCCAGCTCGTCTAGTGAGGCGGTGGCCACTGATGACCCGCCTGGGGGATGGGCCCCACACTTACACCACTGGCATGGTTGGTGAGATCTTGGGTGATATGCGGCCAGTGGGATGACAGGCTGTGTGACAGCCATTCTAGAGACTGGCATAGTTATAGCACCAGCTCATTTAGTCGGGTTCACACTATAGAGAACCCGTGTATGTATTTGGTTGAGTACCTTTCATATTATTGTGTACTCTTATCTTTGTATATGGTGTGTTGAGTGTTGAGTGAAGAAGAAGAAGATTTTCAGCCTCTCACCTTGTGTGTTCTCTATTAGGGTTTGTGAGTGTGTGTGTGTGCTTGCAAGAGCTCAAGCTCTCTTCCCCCCTGCATCTTTTCATACTTGGAGATGTAGATGTATGCATGTAGATGTAGAAGTATGGATGTGAATGAGAATGTGGATGTGGATGTATACATGGAGGTGCGGATGTATACATGTAGATGTAGAAGAATGGATGTGAATGAGAATGTGGATGTGGATGTATACATGGAGATGTGGATGTATGCATGTAGATGTAGAAGTATGGATGTGAATGAGAATGTGGATGTGGATGTATACATGGAGATGCGGATGTATACATGTAGATGTAGAAGTATGGATGTGAATGAGAATGTGGATGTGGATGTATACATGGAGATGCGGATGTATACATGTAGATGTAGAAGTATGGATGTGAATGAGAATGTGGATGTGGATGTATACATGGAGATGTGGATGTATGCATGTAGATGTAGATGTATGGATGTGAATGAGAATGTGGATGTGGATGTATACTTGGAGATGTAGATGTATGCATGTAGATGTAGAAGTATGGATGTGAATGAGAATGTGGATGTGGATGTATACTTGGAGATATAGATGTATGCATGTAGATGTAGATGTATGGATGTGAATGAGAATGTGGATGTGGATGTATACTTGGAGATATAGATGTATGCATGTAGATGTAGATGTATGGATGTGAATGAGAATGTGGATGTGGATGTATACATGGAGATGCGGATGTATACATGTAGATGTAGAAATATGGATGTGAATGAGAATGTGGATGTGGATGTATACATGGAGGTGTGGATGTATGCATGTAGATGTAGATGTATGGATGTGAATGTGAATGTGGATGTGGATGTATGCATGGAGATATGGATATATGTATATGTGTGATTGCGGATGTGGATGTATGTATGTGGATATGGGATTGGAGGTATGATGTGGATGTACGAACATGGAGGTGAATGTAGAATAATGAACGTGAATGCGTATGGAAAATAATGTGTCATCGATATGAGTAAATGGATGAAAATGAATACACATTGAATGGAATGTGGATTAAGTAATGTGGATTGAGGAAGGATAATGTGGAAAGACGAGAGTTCGATATAGAAACTGTATTTTGTGACTGTTTGTAAATGATTGTTTTATGTCAAGAATGCTGGGGAAGCATTTTGATCGTCTTGTGGATTAAGGTCATGGAGACCTAACTGATAAGTTACAACTGCTGTGACGGAGAGTCAATGGAAGACGTCTCGCGTAGCAAGGTCGACCGAAGTCTTGACCAGCCTCGGTTCGATTTAAGTGGTGAGCTTCCGGTACGGTGGATGAGGGACCAAGGAAGCGGCCTATGAGTGAAGCGCTAGGTCACCTGCGAAGGATCCTAGAGGGTGCTGACCATACGGTGCTTGGGCTCTGGGTCACCGAAGATACCCACACATGGGTCGTGGAAGATATTGGAACAAGAGTAAGAATTGTTTTCTAAAACCGGGCATGGATTTGGTTGATTGACCTTGCTGGTTCTCAACGAGAGTCCATGACTCTTTTATATGGATCTGTTGGTTGATCTTGCTGATCTTCAACGAGAGTCCATCTTGATTTTTATAAGTGATTATATTACCGAGTATTATGGGCTAGGAACTATTGAAAAGGCCCCTGAGTGGATAGGTGGTGAGCGTTCTAGTTGCCAATGATGCCATAGATACTCTGATGAAGGAATGTTGGGAAATTAAGAATCAACCGGATAAATTGGAAGATTGTCATCAGTGACATAATGGTTTCATTAAAGGATTGTTTTAAAGTTAGCTGATGCTGAGAAAAAGGCAATTTCATATTGGGTGTGTAAGTGGTGTGACTAGTTTTATGTTGGCATGAATTTCCGGCTGGGGGGCCTTGGAACTCTTTTCCTTGGTACCCGGGACAAAACCTAACTAACCAAATTTCTAATTGGATCCCATCACTACAGTGGTGGTTGGGCGGTTGGCTAACTCGTGGGACTGGATGGGGTTAGGCTGGACTGATGGATCCGTAAATCGAGACTTAATTTCTGTTACTACGATAGATAAAGTAAATCCTGGATAGTAATTGTTCTATGGATAGGAATCAACGGTTGTGCCTCTTGATGGGGAAAAAAGCATTGATCCCAATGATCCAAGTGCAAGTTTCTTCCTTGATCTGACCAAGTATCTTTATAGATGCAGTCGGGTCAGCTTGATCAGAAATGGTCTTGACTACGTTAGAGTAAAAAGTGATCCTGGTGGAATCGCCCGTGCTTTCCGGATAAAGGAAGTTTTTTCCAGGTTCGGTTTTGGAAAAACCGACGGATTAGTCTCTTGTCCGGATATCCGTGGACGAGGCCCCGAGTGTGGGACTCTGCCCCATGCGAGAAGTGCTACTTCCACTGCTAGTACCCCGAATCCGTTGCTCGATGGGAACAGGGATCTGACAGTTGGTATCAGAGTGAATTGGCTAATAAAGACTGAGAAGCCAAATATGTCAAAAATTTATCAAGAAGCACAAAAAGGTTGAAATTGTGTGATATAATTCATACAACTTGATATTCAAACTAAAAATTTGTAAGTTAGTAATTGGGTCTTCAGATGGAAGTACCGCAATTATATGGAACCCTGACTTGCTTGAGGCCTAGACATGATGGTATTTACCTTATAGTTCCAAGCATCATGACTACCTGTATATACCGAGGGTATAACTGCAGCTCTTTACCAGGCAGTATATACGAGTAAATCTAAGACGTGAAATTATAAGCATTAATGCTATCCAGATGGTGAATTCGAATGTGGTTGATATGATTTTTAATTCTGTTTGGGAACTGATGAGTTGATTTGGATTCTGATTGAAAAATGTTGATCCCTGAAATTTGGTTGAAATGCAATAAGCTGAACGAATCCTCAATGAGGATGAATGGGACGAGTCCCTGTGATATTCATAACTGGAATGATGATAATGATTTTAGCAAATCACTATGAGATTGGTGGATTGTGCTGTCAAATTGCTACTGTTAACTCTTATCACGATAGATCAAGTTAAGGGATGACAATTTGAGAAATTGCTTAACTTAAATTTTCGTGGAGGAATGTTCAAAAAGAAATTTTTCAGTCCGAGGGACCCTTATCATGTTAAAAATATGGATGATATGATCTGAATGAATTATTATTGATGAGTTCTATATAAGGGATACTTATCCCCGTATTCTGTTGGGTTGACCAGAATATAAGGAACCCTAGAATAAATTGGATCTTAAGAAAAAGAGTCGTCCTCTACTTTGCGAGATGAGGACATCTCGCACTTTTTTAAGTGGGGTAGAATGTAAGATTCCTCCCCCAGGCTTCGAGGTTTACAGGAGTAAGAATCTCCCTTTCTGATCTTATAATTATTCCCTCTCTAAAATAAAAGAAAGGATTATGTTTAAAAAAAGGGAGACCCTTTCCCCAGAATACTTCTCAGGAGCCCCACCTGTTTTAAGGATTCAGAACGATAAGTTCAGAAGTGAGAATATGTGTTTTAGATGCCAAGGTTTTGGTCATAATGTTAAAAGACTGCCCGACTCCTGCCATGTCAAGGGCACAGGGAAGTCAAGAACCCCAAAGTCAGAGACCAATTCCTTCGTACCAGTCTAATCAGGGTCTATCTCGGACAGGATTGCTTAATTCCATTAGCTAGGTCTGGCCCATTGATCGGGGTCGAGATGACCAGTCAAATGATTGACGACATGGAGCAGCAAATGCAGGCAATTCATTAAGATATAAAAGCTACCCAGGATTGACAGAAACAGTAGGCAGATAAGAAGAGGACAGTCAGAGAATGCAAAGAAGCAGATATGGTTTTCATTCGAGTACGGCCAAAAGAAGTTCTTTATCTCTGGGAAGTATAAGAAGTTATCCCCCAGATATAGTGGGCCATAATTGATTTCAAAGAAAGTAGGTGACTTAGCCATACGAGCTTCTTCTACCTACTCATCTCTCAAAGTTCATAATGTATTTCATGTGCCAAACCCAATTCATGGAAAGACGGTAAAACTTCAGTGGCAAGATACCCCGTTGGCTTCTAAGTTACGCTAGTTCCTTCTTTTATATAAGTCGTAACTCTTACTTGTCTCTCGCAGTAATCTTACTTCCATCAATCTCCTTTCTTCTTAATCTCTCTTATGGCTTGGCAGCAAGACTTAGTTTTATCCATGATGATTTCTCACTTTCAAGACGCAAGTGAGTCTGTGAAGAAGGATTTCATAGAACTGTATGAGCGCTCACTTTTCCCTCACTTGGGAACTTCTGTAGCTCAGACCAAATGGCGGACTTGTTGAGACATAACTAGGGTAACACCGTGGGGTCGACAGCACTTTCGTAACATGTCTGCTTGGCCATGGTTATTGAAGCTTTGGGTTTGGGTCCCCGATACTACTGCGTGATGAGATCAAGGCATGGTGGATTTTCTGAGCGGGTCTTCTTACTAGCGTGCTTTCTTCTTCATCAGAAGATATGCCTTTATCCCATTTTTGGCTTGCCTCTCATAGGTCCTTTTGTTAGATCACCTCATACCACTGAGGTGGGTGCTCAATAACCGACCGAATTATTCCCATAGATGAGTTACTTTATACGTGTGCAGCTTGTGAGTGTTGCTTTTGTGACCATATGATGGACGGGCTTATGAAATTGTAAAGAATTCTTCTATCTTTACTGTATATGTTCCAAGAATGAATAAAGTTGAAATCTTTGTTCTTGTCTTGAGTCTTGCTCTCTTTGAGACTTTTCTTGGTGGTTAATCTTAATTAAATTTTCTCTCAGTCTCATATTCGTCGTGCATCTTGCGAAATTATCCCAAGTTTGCGAGATGAGGACATCTCACGTTTTTTAAGTGGGGTAGAATGTAAGATTCCTCCCCCAACCCTTTTTGATGTCTAGTATCATCCCCTGTAATCAATTCCCTCTTCAAAAATATAAGAGATCTTGTCTCTGCCTGTTTTGGCATAGAGAAAGAAAATATTTTAGAGAGAGAATATTCAGATTTTGAATATTTTTGGATAGAAAAATATCTCATCTTATTAAAATGAATTCCCCTGAAATAGAAATTCAGAAAGAACTTTCCAATGTGCAATTGGAATTAATTGGAAATGGGTATAAAGGACCTTAGCCTAAGGGTCTAGATTTTCAGAAATTCTTGGATTATGGTCCAATTAAGGTTCCTATGAGCCAATAAGATCAATCCATGTGTGGGGAGGAGATAAATCCAATTTTGTAAAAGAAGATACCCAAAAATGAGTAAATGCTCACATAAGGTGAAGAGTTGAAAATGTACAAGGTTTATTAATAAGAAACTATGAGTAATTTTAATAATATGAGATATTTTGGGTATAATGATTTTATTTTGACACATATGTAAGGAAGGGGAGTCCCTTCAATGCTCACATAAGCTGAAGAGTTGAATATGTACAAGGTTTATTAGTAAGAAACTATGAGTGATATTAAAAATATGAGATATTTTGGGTATAAGGATTCCATTTTGACACATATGTAACGAAGGGGAGTCCCTTCAATTCTCACATAAGATGAAGAGTTGAAAATGTACAAGGTTTATTAGTAAAAAACTATGAGTAATATCAAAAGATGAGATATTTTGAGTATAATGATTCCATTTTTGACACATATGTAAGGAAGGGGAGGGCCTTCAATGAGGCGCCTACTTCACATGGGCAAATTGAATTTTTTATCATAAAAAATTGAGATATTTCATCTCTCCTCTCTCCTCATTCAAGTCTAGTTCCAAAAAGTTAGCTTAACTGACCTAAAAATGGTCAAAAATTGACCAAACTGACTTGGAAAATTCTAGAATCAGTTTGTTTGGTTAGGAGCTCAATTTTTCCTATAAATAGGAGCCTCCTCCTTGTTAAAAAAATATAGTGTTTAGTGCATTGTTACTCTATTTCACCCAAGCCAAGAACTATGAATTTATTAAATAATTCATTAGTTTTTGGCATTTCCCTCTTTCAAAGATTGGTTGGCCACTCTTGTCCAAACAAGAGTTGAACCCTCAAACCATCAAGCCAAAGGAAAGCTTTCAAGTCATTAGTAAGTTGGTGATTCTTCTTTTCACTTATTTTATAGTTTTTATGGCTTTAATGGTTCTTATGCTTTATGTTTTCTTTAAAAATGTTATACCTCATTACAAAAAGGTATTTCCCTCTCTTTTCTAACAAAACCAACCATTCTCTATTCTAGGTGAATGGTTAATTAATTAATGTCAGTTTTTTATAATGATTATTTTATTATAAAAGTGTTACTTTTAGCTTAATTGAATTTTTTGCATAGAGGTATGCATATAAGATGACTATTTTATTATAAAAGTGTTACTTTTAACATATTTGAATTTTATGCATAGAGGTATGCATATAAGATGACTATTTTATTATAAAAGTGTTACTTTTAGCATAATTGAATTTTATGCATAGAGGTATGCATATAAGATGAATATTTTATTATAAAAGTGTTACTTTTAGCATAATTGAATTTTATGCATAGAGGTATGCATAAAAGACATAGTATCCAAGCTAGTTGTTGTTGCTCTATATTGACTTAGAACATTGACTACTGCTAGTATTTCAATCTTGCTCTTATTATATTACTTAATGATACTATATTGCTAGCCTGGTACTGTTGCTTGCTGAGAGCTTTTGCAAAGATAAGTGATGATGCTTTAGAGGGACAAATCAATGCTTGTGAGAGACCTTCCCACTCAAGAGGCCATATATGCAGGTTAGGAGAACCCTTGGTGTATGCGGCGCACTCGCTCGCACCAGTTGACTAGGCTCAATTCCCAACAGGGCCATACTCTGTATTTGCATCAAATACATAGAACTTTGCATTGTTTTTTACATGAAGCTATAATAATCTACACTCAATCTTTTCCAAAGTTGCACTTGATTTATCAAGACAACACTTATGTGAACTGGTTTTCTTAAACTTCCACAGATTAACACTAATCTTTGAAGATTAGTGCTAGTCTAATTGAGTTGTAAATAACCTAATATGAGAAAACCACTTTTTTGAATCTTTATTTGCAAACATTTGTTGGCATTTTTAGAACTTCTTGGTATTTTAACTTTTCTTGATATTTCAACTGTTTCTTGGAAGTCACAGCAAGAACTATAACAAATAGCAAAGGGATGCAAAGAAGGTGTAGGATTTTGATAAGTATCACTCATCCACAACTTTGAATCTTTGCACGAATCTTGCTCTCTGAACTTGAATCTTCAACTCTACATTGATCTTGAATTGAATCTTCAATGTTCTTCAACTCTACACTAAAATCTTTGACTCTGTACTTGAGACTGCACAAAAAATTATATTTTGTAAACTGTATTAATACTCTTCTTCACAAAAGGAATACTAGAATGGAATGATCATAAAGCTGAGATATGGGTTATTACGATATTAAAGAGATAATCTCATACAAAGAACCATGATGCCTAAGTGAATTAACCTCTCACCAAGAGGATGCAAAAAGACTTCCATAAACCAAGGCTCCAAGAGCCAGGACATTTACAAAATTTTGGGTGCAGTATATGCCATTTGACATTATCCACTGTATCAATGGATATATGGGCATGAGCCAAACCATGCAGCATCATCTCCTCATGTGCAAAACCCTTTATGTGTGTATGATGATCCAAGATAACAATTTGATTATCCACATCATCATAGTACTACATCATTGAAAAATCAAGAGGAATCCTCACATGAAAGGTAAATGTTATCGTCTCTTAAATCATCATCTATGGCATCCCCAAGGTCTGCAAGGTCATCCTCATAAACATGGTCTATCTCCATCAATAGTTCCCCTATGTGACCTACATCCGATAACAAATCTATCTCCAACAATATAGGATCTAAGGATATGTCTAGATCAAATGCAAATCTCTCAAGATCTATGTCATATGATCTACTATGGACATGATCAATACGCATAATCCTACTACGATGTGTCACCTTGATGAAATCATCACTACTCTCATGCACTATCCTCGATTGCTTAAACACATGAACTCTATCCACATGAAGACTGCCAAGAATGCGCAATGAATACTGTTGGATATGATAACTAAGATATGAAGATTGATCAAAACATACTCAAGGTGGATCAAAGATTGTACAAGACATCATGAATATGAGGGACAAAAATTGGTATATACAGAAAATTGATATGAGATTAACACAAGAAGACACTAATTGTAATTAGACATGAACCAAACTTACATAATACCTTGATCACGACTTGTACCTTATTTAGAGTCTCCTCTACCCTATTTTTAGTTGCATGAGTTGCATGAACAACATGCACCAACCATTTGTAGGCTTTACACACCAACACCACTGACCACTAGCCTATCAACCACATATTAAATTGGACTAAGGAGTTGGGATTACATTTATCCAACAATCCCCCCTTAAGACCAACTTCTTACAAAACATGAATCAAGTCTAACAAACCTCCTTGACACAATGAGTCAGAGTCCCCCCTTAATAACAACATAGGGTAGTGTACTCTCCTCTACAACTCGTCAAGTTGGAACAACATAAGTCTTGACTCAACCACATACATGACATAATCTAAAAAGCATACTCCTCATCTACATCTTTTATACTGAGACTAGACTAGAACAAAGATTTGTTTCTTCTTGTTGGTTGACTTCTTCAACCACATGTGCCTTTGCTTGCTTTTGATCTTTTTGGTAGCACTTTAAGGATGGATGATTCGTCTTTCCACAATACTCACAAGGATGTTTGGAGAAACAATCCTTAGTAAGATGATTTGTACGACCACAAATAGTACACTTCTTCTTTGCTGATGTCGTAGTAACAGTATATGCATAAGGATCTATCACATCCTTTGTAATCTTCTTGTCTTCTTCCTGCAAAGAATTTATGATACTTTCCAAAGAAGGGACTGGCTCCTTCTCTTTAAGTACCGTCACAATTTGTCTAAAGCTTGAAGGTAAGCTTTTAAGCAGGATAGCAATAGCATCTTCTTCAGGAACAGGAGATTTTACATAAACCAACTGTGTCATTAAGCTCCTCAACCTATTAATCAAAGCTGCTAAATTTTCATTACTCTCCATGGTTAGATCAAAGAGTTGCATCTTCAAACTGATCTTGGAATGCTTTGCCTTTGCACCAAAAGTACGTTCTAATAATTCCCAAGCTTCCATAGAGCTGACTCAACATCATCAATATAATGAATAAAATCATCTTCTAAAGCAGTAATAATAATACCAAGTGCTTGTTCATGTTTTGCTTGAAGTGCAGCCGTTGTCTCTTGTAACTGCAGCAGAAATACCAGCTTCATCTTCACTAAGTGGCTTGACCGTACTCCACAGATTTTTCTTCATGAGGTAGCCCTTCACCTTGATTTGCCAGGTATGGAACCCAGTTCCATTGAATTTATCGGGGAATTTGGAACTCATGATGATAAAATATGATGATTGATGTTGAAAACTTGCTCACATAGATGATTTAAGCCCAAATAACAAAAATATCATCAATATAAATCAAAATAGGTATCACCATGTTGGAGGAGCAAAAATTACAGAAAAGAGGTGACTGGAAAAACGATGCGTGCAACTGCTACAGTGGACCATATGCCTCCAAATTTTGTGTGCTCAATCTTCACTTGATGGACTTGCAATGCCTCAGAGGAATTGGCACAATCGAAGCGACGAAGGCGAATGGTTCACAAAACTGCAGAAATCGGGCTGCGCTAATGGCGATGGGAAATTCGCCCAGCTGCATTGAAATTGGGCGTTGATCTTCGAATTGTAGCAAGCGTGGGAGCAAAGCTAAGAGTCTATATCAAAATCTTGGGGTATGATCAACTCAAGTGCACACATGGAATCAAACTACAGCATGTGGTTCAAACTGAGAAAAATTGGTTATGGTGATTAAGAAATTGATTAAGATTTTTGCTAATCAACTAAACCTAATTGAGTCAAGCTCTAATACCAAATGTTGGATATGATAACTAAGCTATGAAGATTGATCAAAACATACTCAAGGTGGATCAAAGATTGTACAAGACATCATGAATATGAGGGACAAAAATTGGTATATGCAGAAAATTGATATGAGATTAACACAAGAAGACACTAATTATAATTAGACATGAACCAAACTTACATAATACCTTGATCACAACTTGTACCTTATTTAGAGACTCCTCTACCCTATTTTTAGTTGCATGAGTTGCATGAACAACATGCACCAACCATTTGTAGGCTTTACACACCAACCACTGACCACTAGCCTATTAACCACATATTAAATTGGACTAAGGAGTTGGGATTACATTTATCCAACAAATACTAGAAGTATTGGTCGTATCAATAATATCTCCACAAATAGAAATCCTCGAAACATAGCCTAATGCATCTAACACTAAGAACTCAGATCTATGCTCATAGGTGTCTCTATCTCACTTGTATCCACAGTATCACTAACCTCAAGTGTGCTAATGGGTATACTAATCCCGAGTGTGCTAATGGATGCATCATTAATCAAATGCACACTATCCTCTAAAAGGTCGCCACGATCAACTAAAGTGTCCACGTGATTTGTAGGAAAGAAGATAGACACAGAAGTGTCGATGCTCAGTGTGTTAATGAGTATACTAATCCCGAGTGTACTAATGGATGCATCATTAATCAAATGCACACTATCCTCTAAAATGTCACCACAATCAACTAAAGTGTCCACGTGATTTGTAGGAAAGAAGATAGGCATACAAGTGTCGATGCTCATGGTGCTTGTTGCCATCTCTGTCCTCGAGATCATGCCCACATGATATGAATCGCACACATCACTATCACATACATCATCGTCATGTGCATATGTGTCAATGGCATCATGTGCACGTACATCACTATGATTATGTGCATTTTTGTGTGCAAAAGCATGTGAACAAGCCCAAGCAAGGCACATGTATAAACTCACAAGAAAGTACCCAAAGTGTGCCCGTGTTGTGTACAAACACAACAAAAATCCAAATGATGCAAGCTGCAAGCAAAACGCCCTTGTGGAAACACTTAAGATAGTCCACTAAGTCTTAACTTGGAGAAAATTTCGTGTTTATCTAGCGTAGGGCTTTCACTTAATCTATTGGAAAGCTACCCGACTAATCGGGTCCACCCGTCCGTAGGATGGTGCCATCGGGACATTCCATCCTCCCACTTTCCACCCTACTCATGCGTCAATTTGTTTTCTAATTAATCCTACCACACTATTCGACATAAATAAACATGTTCCTTAATTAATTAAGGCCTTTTTCACAAGGTTTGTTGAAACAGCCTTTTTACACAATACAATCATGCCAAAGACAAGATATATATATATATAAAGTTTATACATGAATCAATTCCATACAAGCCAAACCGGCTCTCTTATTCTTTTCCTTTATTCTGCCGATGATCTAGAATTCGGCCTTCCAGCCTCTACATGATGTGGGGGGCAAAACCCTACAGGACCATACACCTCATCGTGGCCGTTGGCGAGGACTCAAACCGGCCTGTCTCCCTCTCAGGCTCCATCACTTGATCCTCCCGCCCCTCAGAGGGATGTCTGCACACTAGGGTGGGCTTATTCACTGCACTAGCCTGGGCCCTCAGAACTAGGCAGCATCATAATCTCTCGCCTCAATCGGCAAACCTTATTCTCCCAATGGTATGAGGGATACCTTGGGCCATTCCCGGGCTTTGCTAACGATGCCGCCCGGCTACACAAGCACAAAACGGAGTTAGCGTTGAAGCTAGGACTGCATATATGGCCTCTTGAGTGGGAAGGTCTCTCACAAGCATTGATTTGTCCCTCTTGAGTGGGAAGGTCTCTCACAAGCATTGATTTGTCCCTCTAAAGCATCATCACTTAGCTTTGCAAAAGCTCTCAGTAGAGCAAGCAACAATACCAAGCTAGCAATATAGTATCATTAAGTAATATAAGAAGAGCAAGATTGAAATACTAGTAATAGTGAATGTTCTAAGTCAGTATAGAGTGACAACAACCAGCTTGGATACTATGTCTAGATACTATGGAGTCTAGATAAATATATTCTTTTGGTAGTGGCTTTAAAGGACTAAAGCTTGTTCGATTATAGAGACCATGAGTGATACTTCTAAAAGAAATAGATCTGGATTGCTTATAGCAAAACAACACATGTAGAAGTAAAGTAAAAACGAACTAAGGAGCATACTATTTTTGTTTACAACATCCTAAGTTGCAATCCAGCCAAGCAGGTAGCATCATCATCAATGTATATAGAGAACAAGGTAGTTAGTCAAATCTCTCAACGTAATGCAGGTCTCTGCCTGTGAGATAGATTTAGATAGTAGCCCCATGGTTGTTTGCCAATGTTGTGGTCTCTGCCTGTGAGATAGATTCAGATAGTAGCCCCATGGTTGTTTGCCAATGTTGTGGTATCCTTGGTAGAGAAACAAGAAATTAGCAGTAAATCTATTTTGAGACCACATATCAGACTCTTTTTAAGGTTCTATTTCCCAAACATTTAAGGGTCTCTACCCGCAGACGTGGCTGTGGAGTTGCTGAGCACTTTGGGAAAATTTTATAGGCATTAAGGATGCTCAGAGAGGGACTAGGAATTGGTTTATGTAAGAAGCTCTAGCCATCTACTTCCCTAGCTCACCCACCATTGACACTTGCTTCTTCCACCACCACACTCTCATTCTCAAAGCTTTGGTCATCTGCTTCTCTAGCTCACCCATTAATACTTGATCTGCCACCATGCTCTTATTCTCAAAGCTCTCGCACAGCGCTCAACACCATGACACTCCATCTCATAAGGATCGCTTTCTAAGTGGTGTGCCACTTCATAGCCTTGTTTTAAAGCTCAACATGATTGCAAAACGATGTCTAAGTTGTGTGTTGCTTCATCACTTGGTTCTAAAGCTCAGCATACCTACAAACATCTCATCTAGAGCATAAGCATAGATCTTCTATAGAGTGTACAAATCTCTAGTGGAGTGCTACGATCAGCTTACGGATCTCATTCATCTTGGAGGATTTGCAAGCTTAATTCGGACCTTTCGATGACTCTACTAGCATCTACAATTGTCGCTTCATCATCTTCAAAGGCTTAGCATATTTTTAATTGATTTAAGCATAAGTAGAGCATTAGCGCTTTTGGATATGAAAGTTGTATCGTCACAGTGCCAACAAAGCACAACTGCCATGGCTAAGCGCATTGGAAAGATTTATTTATTTAAAAAAAAAGACAAAAAGTTTTGCATTATCACCATCACTGAGCTAGGAAGCTCTAGGCTCAGCAAAAGAGTCCTCATCATGGAGTTCAAGAGAGCTCTCATCTCAGTTCAATAAGTGGCCGCTATCATCGAGTTCACAACTTTCTAGTTGCCACCACTAGTGCGGAAAAGAGAAAGGAAAAGTTTTTGAATGTTTAGGGTTTTGTTATTTTTACACTTTAGGAATCCCTCCCTTTAAATTATCCGCACTGTCTTTTGGGCTCTTCGCACCTTTGGTCCAGACCACATTACTCTCTTGTCCACAACACCTTAGGAGTATGCCTTGTGTTTGAGAGGTGTGTTCACACTTGTTGTGCATTGTGTTTTGGTGCGTATACTTTTGGTAGTGATCACACACAGCCATGGGTTGTTACTTATAATTTTGTCCTTCATTTGATCACCATGGTGGAGAATTCACATTGTCATCTCGACATCATTCTGACAAAATTTCTGATTGTGATCGTCGCTCATGTCATCATGGCTCTATGATTGCTATTATGATTTGCCTTCTCGTGTTTTCATCACTTCATCTCGCTTGGCTACATCAGCATGGATGGTTTGGTATATTATTTGTGTGTATGATGATCCAAGATAACAATTTGATCATCCACATCATCATAGTACTACATCACTAAAAAATGAAGAGGTATCCTCACATGAAAGGTAAATGTTATCGTCTCTTAAATCATCATCTATAGCATCCCCAAGGTCTGCAAGGTCATCCTCATAAACATGGTCTATCTCCATCAATAATTCCCCTATGTGACCTACATCTGATAACAAATCTATCTCCAATAATATAGGATCTAAGGATATGTCTAGATCAAATGCAAATCTCTCAAGATCTATGTCATATGATCTACTATGGACATGATCAATACGCATAATCCTACTATGATGTGTCACCTAGATGAAATCATCACTACTCTCATGCACTATCCTCGATTGCTTAAACACATGAACTCTATCCACATGAAGACTGCCAAGAATGCGCAATGAATACTAGAAGTATTGGTCGTATCAGCGATATCTCCACAAATAGAAATCCTAGACGAATAGCCTAATGCATCTAACACTAAGAACTCAGATCTATGCTCATAGGTGTCTCTGTCACTTATATCTGGAGTATCACTAACCTCAAGTGTGCTAATGGGTATACTGATCCTGAGTGTGCTAATGGATGCATCATTAATCAGATGCACACTATCCTCTGAAATGTCACCACACGATCAACTAAAGTGTCCACGTGATTTGTAGGAAAGAAGATAGGCACACAGAAGTGTCGATGATGCTCAGTGTGTTAATGAGTATACTAATCCCAAGTGTGTTAATGGATGCATCATTAATCAAATGCACACTATCCTCTAAAATGTCACCACAGTCAACTAAAGTGTCCACATGATTTGTAGGAAAGACGATAGGCATACAAGTGTTGATGCTCATTGTGCTTGTTGCCATCTCTATCCTCAAGATCATGCCCACATGATATGAATCGCACACATCACTATCACATACATCATCGTCATGTGCATATATGTGTCAGTGGCATCATGTGCACGTACATCACTATGATCATGTGCATTTTTGTGTGATACACATCAATGTCATCGTGTGCTTGTGTGTGTGTCCAATACGTCATCATGTGTATGAGTGTATAATACAATACATCATGTCTTAGGAATAAATCACAATGACCAGAGTGTGGGATACTCAATCAAGTCATCAAAAGATGAATCACCCCATGCAAATAATATACCAAACCATCCATGCTGATGTAGCCAAGCGATGAAGTGATGAAAACACTATGTGTGGACCACCTAGACCATCTGGCACATATTTGTTCCTCATCGAACAAATGCCAAAAATGCCTAGGCATCAAATTGTGAAGCTTGAACATCTGATACTGACATGAATATGCTGCCTCAGGATAGCAAGAAGTTGACGAGCGAGGATGTAGAGGCCTAAGCCGCCTCGAAATGCCAAAGGCATGTGTGAACTCTATAAAAGATATGGATGGAGTACATGACACGAGAAGGCAAATCATAATAGCAATCATAGAGCCATGATGACATGAGCGGCTCCCTTACGACGAGGATCACAATCAAAAATTTTGTCAGAATGATGTTGATGACAATGTGAATTCTCCACCATGGTGATCAAATGAAGGATAAAATTAAAAGTAACAACCCATGGCTATGTGTGAGCACTACCAAAAGTATACGCACCAAAACACGATGCACAACAAGTGTGAACCCACCTCTCAAACACAAGGCATATAGGACATGTGACCCCCCACGATGTGTGAACAAGCCCAACTAACACTCAACACATGAATCAGTGTGTACAATGTGAAAGAATCCCCACCAAGAACACTCATAGCATTTCAAAAACTTTTCCTTTCTCTTTTCTGCACTAGTGGTGGCAACTAGAAAGCTGTGAACTCGAGGAGAGATGAGAGCTCTCTTGAGCTCCATGATGAGGACTTGCTAAGCCTAGAGCTTCCTAGCTCAGTGATGGTGATGATGCAAAACTTTTTCTCTTTTTTTTATAAATAAATCTTTCTAATGCGCTTAGCCATGGCAGTTGCCCTTTGTTGGCACTGTGATGATACAACTTTCATATCCAAAAGCGCTAATGCTCTACTTGTGCTTAAATCAATTAAAATATGCTAAGCCTTTGAAGATGATGAAGCGACAATTGTAGATGCTAGTAGAGTCGTTGGAAGGTCCGAATTGAGCTTGCAAATCCTCTAAGATGAATGAGACCCATAAGTTGATTGTAGCACTCCAATAGAGATTTGTACACTCTATAGAAGATCTATGCTATGCTCTAGATGAGATGTTTGTAGGTATGCTGAGCTTTAGAACCAAGCGATGAAGCAACACACAACTTAGACATTGTTTTGCAATCATGTTGAGCTTTAAAACAAGGCTATGAAAAGTGGCAAACCACTTAGAAAAGCAATCCTTCTGAGATGGAGTGTCATGGTGTTGAGCGCTGTGCGAGAGCTTTGAGAATAAGAGCGCTGTGCGAGAGCTTTGAGAATAAGAGCGTGGTGGCAGAGCAAGTATCAATGGGTGAGCTAGAGAAGCAGATGACCAGAGCTTTGAGAATGAGAGTGTGGTGGTGGAAGAATGAGAGTGTGGTGGTGGCAGAGCAAGTATCAATGGGTGAGCTAGAGAAGCAGATGATCAGAGCTTTGAGAATGAGAGTGTGGTGGTGGAAGAATGAGAGTGTGGTGGTGGAAGAAGCAAGTGTCAATGGGTGAGCTAGGGAAGTAGATGGCAGAGCTTCTTACATAAACCAATTCCTAGTCCCTCTGAGACTCCTTAATGCCTATAAAATTTTCCCAATATGCTCAGCAACGCCACAGCCACATTTGTGGGTAGAGACCCTTAAATTTTTGGGAAATAGAACCTTAAAAAGAGTCTGATTTGTGATCTCAAAATAGATTTACTGCTAATTTCTTGCTTCTCTACCAAGGCTACCACAACATTGGCAAACAACCATGGGGTTACTATCTGAATTTGTCTCACAGGCAGAGACATGCATTTAGCTTGAGAGATTTGACTAACTACCTTATTCTCTAGATACATTGATGATGATGCTACCTGCTTGGCTCGGTTGCAACTTAGGATGTTGTAAACAAAAATGGTATGCTCCTTAGTTTATTTTTACTTTACTTCTGCATGTGTTGTTTTGCTATAAGCAATCCAGATCTATTTCTTTTAGAAGTATCACTCATGGTCTCTATAATCGAACAAGCTTTAGTCCTTTAAAGCCACTACCAAAAGAATATATTTATCTAGACTCCATAGTATCTAGACATAGTATCCAAGCTGGTTGTTGTTGCTCTATATTGACTTAGAACATTGACTATTGCTAGTATTTCAATCTTGCTCTTCTTATATTACTTAATGATACTATATTGCTGGCTTGGTACTATATTGCTAGCATGGTACTGTTGCTTGCTGAGAGCTTTTGCAAAGCTAAGTGATGATGCTTTAGAGGGACAAATCAATGCTTGTGAGAGACCTTCCCACTCAAGAGGCCATATATGCAGGTTAGGAGAACCCTTGGTGTATGCGGCACACTCGCTCGCACCAGTTGACTAGGCTCAATTCCCAATAGGGCCATACTCTGTATTTGCATCAAATATATAGAACTTTGCATTGTTTTCTACATGAAGCTACAATTTACACTCAATCTTTTCCAAAGTTGCACTTGATCTATGCACTTCAAGACAACACTCCTGTGAACTAGTTTTCTTAAACTTCCATAGATTAACACTAATCTTTGAAGATTAGTGCTAGTACAATTGAAATGTAAACAACCTAATATGAGAAAACCACTGTTGTTTAATATTTATTTGCAAACATTTGTTGGCATTTTTACCATTTCTTGGTATTTTAACTATTTCTTGATATTTCAACTGTTTCTTGGAAGTCCCAGTAAGAACTATAACAAATAGCAAAGGGATGCAAAGAAGGTGTAGGATTTTGATAAGTATCACTCATCCACAACTGTGAATCTTTGCACGAATCTTGCTCTCTGAACTTGAATCTTCAATTCTACATTGATCTTGAATTGAATCTCCAATGTTCTTCAACCCCTACACTAAAATCTTTGACTCTGTACTTGAGACTGCACAAAAAAATATATTTTGTAACTGTATTAATACTCTTCTTCATAAAAGGAAGACTAGAATGGAATGATCATAAAGCTGAGATATGGGTTATTACGATATTAAAGAGATAATCTCATACAAAGAACCATGATGCCTAAGTGAGTTAACCTCTCACCAAGAGGATGCAAAAAGACTTTCATAAACCAAGGCTCCAAGAACAAACAAAATGTCTAGGAGGGATAATGTCCAAAGATCATAAATGGTCATAAAAGTCATAAAGGGGGCACAAATGACAACCGTGGCCCCCTTATATACTTGAGTCCATGAACATGGTCCTAAGCCTAATATAAAAGTAGTTGCTCCATTACAAAAACCATCCCCTCCTACATACATGAAATGTAAATCCAAACCATGTAGACTCCAAATCAATGGCTCTCGAAGAGGTATCCTCACATGAAAGGTAAATGTTATCATCTCTTAAATCATCATCTATGGCATCCCCAAGGTCTGCAAGGTCATCCTCATTAATATGGTCTATCTCCATCAATAGTTTGCCTATGTGACCTACATCCGATAACAAATCTATCTCCAACAATATAGGATCTAAGGATATGTCTAGATCAAATGCAAATCTCTCAAGATCTATGTCATATGATCTACTATGGACATGATCAATACGCATAATCCTACTACGATGTGTCCCCTGGATGAAATCATCACTACTCTCATGCACTATCCTCAATTGCTTAAACACATGAACTCTATCCACATGAAGACTGCCAAGAATGCACAATGAATACTAGAAGTATTGGTCGTATCAGCAATATCTCCACAAATAGAAATCCTAGAAGAATAGCCTAATGCATCTAACACTAAGAACTCAGATCTATGCTCATAGGTGTCTTTGTCACTTGTATCCGGAGTATCACTAACCTCAAGCACTAACCTTAAGTGTGCTAATGGGTATACTAATCCTGAGTGTGCTAATGGATGCATCATTAATCAGATGCACACTATCCTCTAAAATGTCACCACACGATCAACTAAAGTGTCCACGTGATTTGTAGGAAAGAAGATAGGCACAGAAGTGTCGATGCTCAGTGTGTTAATGAGTATACTAATCCCGAGTGTGCTAATGGATGCATCATTAATCAAATGCACACTATCCTCTAAAATGTCACCACAATCAACTAAAGTGTCCACGTGATTTGTAGGAAAGAAGATAGGCATACAAGTTTCGATGCTCATTGTGCTTGTTGCCATCTCTGTCCTCGAGATCATGCCCACATGATATGAATCGCACACATCACTATCACATACATCATCGTCATGTGCATATGTGTTAGTGGCATCATGTGCATGTACATCACTATGATCATGTGCATTTTTGTGTGATACACATCAATGTCATCATGTGTGCATGTGTATGTGTTTGTCCAATACATCATCATGTGTATGAATGTATAATACAATACATCATGTCTTAGGAACAAATCACAATGACCAGAGTGTGGGATACTCAATCAAGTCGTCAAAAGATGAATCATCCCCATGCAAATAATATACCAAACCATCCATGCTGATGTAGCCAAAGGGATGAAGGGATGAAAACACTGTGTGTGGACCACCTAGACCGTCTGGCACATATTTGTTCCTCATCAAACAAATGCCGAAAGTTCCTAGGCATCAAACTGTGAAGCTCGAACATCTCATACTGGCATGAATATGCTGCCTCAAGATAGCAAGATGTTGACGAGCGAGGATGTAGAGGCCTAAGCCACTAATGCCAAAGGCATGTGTGAACTCTGTAAAAGATATGGATGGAGTACATGACACGAGAAGGCAAATCATAATAGCAAACATAGAGCCATGATGACATGAGCAGCTCCCTTACGTAAGAAGCTCTTGCCATCTACTTCCCTAGCTCACCCATTGACACTTGCTTCTTCCACCACCACACTCTCATTCTCAAAGCTCTGGTCATTTGCTTCTCTAGCTCACCCATTGATACTTGCTCTGCCACCACACTCTTATTCTCAAAGCTCTCGCACAGCACTCAACACCATGACACTCCATCTCAGAAGGATTGCTTTTCTAAGTGGTGTGCCATTTCATAGCCTTGTTTTAAAGCTCAACATGATTGCAAAACGATGTATAAGTTGTGTGTTGTTTCATCGCTTGGTTCTAAAGCTCAGCATACCTACAAACATCTCATCTAGAGCATAGCATAGATCTTCTATAGAGTGTACAAATCTCTAGTGGTGGAGTGCTACGATCAGCTTACGGGTCTCATTCATCTTGGAGGATTTGCAAGCTCAATTCGGACCTTCCGACGACTCTACTAGCATCTACAATTGTCGCTTCATCATCTTCAAAGGCTTAGCATATTTTTAATTGATTTAAGCAGCACAAGTAGAGCATTAGCACTTTTGGATATGAAAGTTGTATCGTCATAGTGCCAACAAAGCGCGACTGCCATGGCTAAGCGCATTGGAGAGAAAAAGTTTTGCATCATCACCATCACTGAGCTAGGAAGCTCTAGGCTCTGCAAAAGAGTCCTCATCATGGAGCTCTCTCATCTCAGTTCAATAAGTGGCCACTATCATCGAGTTCATAGCTTTCTAGTTGTAAGATTCCTCCACAGCCTCTCAGGATGTCGAGTATCTTCCCTTGTAATCAATCCCCTCTTCAGAAATATAAAAGATCTTGTTTTTGCCTGTTTTGGCCTAGAGAGAGAAAATATTCTAGAGAGAGGTTATTCAGATTTTGAATATTTTTGGATAGAAAAATTTCTCATCTTATTAATATAAGTTCCCTTGAAACAGAAGTCCAAAAAGATTTCCAGAAGGTGCATTAGAAATCAAGTATAATATGCTCAAGAGGCCTTATCCTAAGATTTTTTAAAAAATTTTAAAGGTTCCTATGGGCCAATAGGATCAATCCATGTGTGGGGAGGAGATAAATCCAATTTGTAATAGAAAATAACCAAAAATGAGTAAATGCCCACATAAGATGAAGAGTTGACTATGTACAAGGGTTATTAGTAAAAAACTATGAGTATTACTAAAAAATGAGATATTTTGGATATAATGATTCCATTTTGACACATGTGTAAGAAAGGGGAGTCCCTTCAAGGAGGCACCTACTTCACATGCTTGAATGAGTTTTAAACTAAAAAATAATGTGATATTTTTATCTCTCCTCTCTCTTGGATCAAACTGAATCAAAAAGGAACCAAACCGAATCAAAAAGGAACCAAACTAGGTCCAAATCTGGTCCAAATTCAATCAAATTGAATCTGGAAAATTCTAGAAATCAGTTGGTCTTGGTTAGAGCCTCCCTCTCCTATAAATAGAACCTGAGCTTTTGTAAAAAAATAGGAGAATTATACTATGCCAGAATTATGCTGAAATAATGATAATTTTTACTATTCTCTAAAATTCTCTCCAAATTGAAGAAATTGGAGCTTCCCTCCTTCAATCTCCATTGGTGGCTCCATTAGCATACCAAACCAATTGATTGGTTGGGGGTCTCTACTGTGATCAAAGAATCAAGCAATTTGTAAAGTAAAGTGTGAATTTTAATCTTTTTCCATAATTTCTCAATGTTTCTCTCTTCTCAACCCCTCTCAAGCTTGAGAAGCTTAATTGGAATGGCTTTTTAATGCTATTGAAGTTAATTGATGAATGGAAGTAAGGAAATACATAAATTCCCATGTATGCTTAATTTTTATGGTTTTTTTTATGATTTTTATCTTCTCTAAAATGAATATGATGTTATGCGTCATTGAAAAAAGGCATTCCTCTCTCTTCTTTAGTAAATCCAACCATTCTTTATCCTAGATAAATGATTAATGGATAAAATCAAGCTTTTCATAATGTTTCTCTTTGATAAGTAGAAAATGTTTACATTAAAATGATTTAAATACTCTTGGTGAATTTCTAATTAATTTTAGAGAGTTAAAAATTGAAAAATGGTCAGCCATACAAAGGAGGTTATGGCAAAATTTTCTAAAATTGTGTAAAATAAGTTTTACTTTTTTTTTAATTCAAAAAGAGTAATTCCCATCGTATATGTATTCTTAAAGTGTTATTTTTCATCCTAGGTGTATAGAAAAGTGCATACTAAAAATATTTTATTAAAAAAGTGTTACTTCTTTAGAATTAAATTCTATGCATAGAAGGAAGCATATTGAAATTGTTATTTTGATTATAAAAGTGTTATTTTCATCATAAATGATTTTTATGCATAAATGGATGCATAAAAGAAATTCTTTTATATTAAAAGAGTGATTTTCATCATAAATGATTTGAATGCATAAACATATGCATAAAAGATCTTTTTATATTAAAAGTGTGATTTTCATCATAAATGGATTTTATGCATAAATTAGATGCATAAGAGAAATTCTTTTATTCTAAAAGTGTAATTCCTACTAACTAGAAATCAGTTGGTCTTGGTTAGAGCCTCCCTCTCCTATAAATAGAACCTGAGCCCTTTGTAAAATAATAGGAGAGTTATACTATGCCAGAATGCTGAAATAATGATAATTTTTACTATTCTCTAAAATTCTCTCCAAATTGAAGAAATTGGAGCTTCCCTCCTTCTTCAATCTCCATTGGTGGCTCCATCAGCATACCAAACCAATTGATTGGTTGGGGGCCTCTACCGTGATCAAAGAATCAAGCAATTTGTAAGGTAAAGTGTGAATTTTGATCTTTTTCCATAATTTCTCAATGTTTCTCTCTTCTGAACCCCTCTCAAGCTTGAGAAGCTTAATTGGAATGGCTTTTTAATGCTATTGAAGTTAATTGATGAATGGAAGTAAGGAAATACATAAATTTCCATGTATGCTTAATTTTTATGATTTTTTTTATGATTTTTGTCTTCTCTAAAATGAATATGATGTTATGCCTCATTGAAAAAAGGCATTACCCTCTTATGGATGTAGATGTGGATGTGGATGTGGATGTAGAAATGTGGATGTGAAAATGGATGTATGGATGTAGAGGTGAATGTGGATGTACGAATGTGGATGTGAAGGTGCTTTTTTTGGATGGTGTTATTGAGCTCAGAGAGCGTAATAAATGTGTTTACCATGCATGGAGTGTGGGACCCTGCCCCGCGCAAAAAGTGCTACTTCAGCTGCTAACACCCCTGAAATTGTTGCGCGGTGGGGACAGGGATCTCACAGTTGGTATCAGAGCTATGTGGCTAATGAGGATCAACCGAGAAGCCAAATATGTGCACTAAAAGGTTGTAATTGTGTGATAAAATTCATATAATTTGATATTCAAACTGAAATTCGTAAATTGGTAATTGGGTCTTCAGATGAAAGTACCACAATCGTATGGAATCCCTGACTGTTTGAGCCCTAGACATGATGGTATTTACCTTATAGTTCCAAGAATCGTGACTACCCGTATATACCGAGGGTATAACTGTAGCTCTTTACTGATAGTATATACGAGTAAATCTAAGACTTGAAATTATAAGCATTAATGCTATCTAGATGATGAATTCGAATGTGGTTGATATGATTTTTAAATTCTGGTTGTGAACTGATGAGTTGATTTGGATTCTGATTGAAAAATGATGATTCTCGAAATTTAGTTAAAATGTAATAAACTGAGAAAAACCACAATGAGGATGAATGGGACGAGTCCCTGTGATGATGTTCATAATTGGAATGATGTTAATGACTACAGCAAATCACTATGAGATTAGTGGATTGTGCTGGCAGATTACTACTGTCAGTGGATCAAGTTAAGGGATGATAAATTAAAAATCTAAAAAATTGAAATCCCCATGGAGGACTGTTCAGATGGAAAAATTCAGTCTGATGGACCATTATTGTGTTAAAGATATGAATGAAATATTTTGAATAAATTATTAACTGATAATGCGTTCTATATGAGTATCTTTATCCCTTGATTTTGTGGAGAGCCGACCTATTTAGAGAACCCCGAAATTAGTTGAATCAAAAATCGGATTGAATCATAAATAAAGAGACTTAACAAGAATTTTCGTATTGATAGGAACATGGATCGAGGTCGTTGCTCGTGGTAGAAATGTTAACCCCCAACTCGATAAAGAAGAGCTCAACCTGGATGTTCGTAAAACTCTTCATAGTTCGCAGCCTGGACCTTTCAAGGGAGAAGGGGAAAACTTGGGCGAGGCTATGGAGAAGTGGATCGAATCAATGGAAGAATACTTCAATGTCATCGGGTACAATGAGAAGAGCAAAATGGCTCTTGCAAGGCTAAATATAGTGGAGTCAGCTAGAGTGGCATGGAGAAACCACTGCGAGACAAACCGTCTCGACCGAAATACCCAAACCTGGATTGATCTCAAAATTTACCTAAGGACGAGGTTTTGTCCTCCCGACTTTTTAGTAGAAACAAAGATGAACGAATTCTTAGAGTTAACCCAGGGGAGTAGAACTATTGAAGCATATCACCAAGCATTCGTACTCCTCCTCAAATACTCGCCTCTGCTGGATGAAGAATAGCTGATGGCCAGGTTCATTAGGGGGACTAAACAAACCTTTGAATATCCTCGTGATTGAAGAATGCCAAGCCAGTTTCCATGGCCGAAGTAGTTTGGATGGCAAAGGATTTCGCCAAGGCCTTTGATGTCAAAGTCTCGCCAAAGCCAGCACCATCACCTTTCAAAAGGTTTTTATTCCCAGAAGGTGATTCCAACCTTCCTCCGCCTAAGAGATATCACGGTCAAACCCAAGATATGGGAAGTTCCAGAATGGAAGAAATGTCCTTTTCTCGAAACTCAATCCCCTGGATTTCAACTTCAGAAGTTCCACCCTTGAACAAGAGAGTGAAATGCTATAACTATCAAGGGTTTGGACATCGTAGCATGGATTGCCCAACTCCTTTTGGATCAAGGTTTTCAGGGCAGGAAAATCAGGGATCAAGATTCCAAACTCTAGCCCCTTCCGTCCAGAGTAATCAGGGTTCTATCCGCCCAAAATCAGGGAAATCCTAGAGGTAGGCCCTCTATCCAACCTGCAGTTTCAATCCAAGGTAATACAAGACCTCCACCTCAAAATAGAGGAAGTCAAAGAGAGTTGTTCCCAAATCGACCGTCCACTTCCAAGGCAGTAACGCTGGACGTGATTGAAGAAGAAGAAGATGATGAAAGAGATCATACTCCACCTGCAAGATGAGGACATCTCGCGTTTTTTAAGTGGGGTAGAATGTAAGATTCCTCCCCAGCATCTCAGGATGTCTAGTATTTTCCCCTGTAGTCAAATCCCTCTTCAGAAATATAAAAGATCTTGTTTCTACCAGTTTTGGCCTAGAGAGAAAAATCTTCTAGAGAGTGGTAATTCAGTTTTTAAATATTTTTGGATGAAAAAATATCTCTTCTTATTAAAATAAGTTCCCCTGAAACAGAAGTTCAAAAAGATTTTCAGAAGGTGCATTAGAAATCAAGTATAATCTATTCAAGAGGCTTTATCCTGAGGGTCAAGATTTTTTCGAAATTTTAAATTAAGGTTCCTATGGGCCAATAAGATTCATCCAAATGTGTGGAGGAGAAAAATAGAAGAAATAAAGAAAATCCCCCCAAAAATGAGTAAATGCTCACATAAGATAAAGAGTTGACTATGTACAAGGTTTATTAGTAAAAAACTATGAGTATTACTAAAAAAATGAGATATTTTGGGTATAATGATTCCATTTTGACACATGTGTAAGGAAGGGGAGTCCCTTCAAGGAGGCACCTACTTCACATGCTTGAATGAGTTTTAAACTAAAAAATAATGTGATACTTTTATTTATCCTCTCTCTTGGATCAAACCGAATAAAAAAGGAACCAAACCGAATCAAAAAGGAACCAAACTAGATCCAAATCTGGTCCAAGTTCAACCAAACTCAATCTGGAAAATTCTAGAAATCATTTGGTCTTGGTTAGAGCCTCCCTCTCGTATAAATAGAACCTGAGCCCTTTGTAAAAAAATAGGAGAATTATACTATGCCAGAATTATGCTGAAATAATGATAATTTTTACTATTCTCTAAAATTCTCTCCAAATTGAAGAAATTGGAGCTTCCCTCCTTCTTCAATCTCCATTGGTGGCTCCATCAGCATACCAAACCAATTGATTGGTTGGGGGTCTCTACACCGTGATCAAAGAATCAAGCAATTTGTAAGGTAAAGTGTGAATGTTGATCTTTTTCCATAATTTCTCAATGTTTCTCTCTTCTCAACCCCTCTCAAGCTTGAGAAGCTTAATTGGAATGGCTTTTTAATGCTATTGAAGTTAATTGATGAATGGAAGTAAGGAGATACATAAAATTCCATGTATGCTTAATTTTTATGGTTTTTTTTATGATTTTTATCTTCTCTAAATTGAATATGATGTTATGTCTCATTGAAAAAAAGGAATTCCCCTCTCTTCTTTAGTAAATCCAACCATTCTTTATCCTAGATGAATGATTAATGGATAAAATCAAGTTTTTCATAATGTTTCGCTTTGATAAGTAGAAAATGTTTACATTAGAATGATTTAATACTCTTGGTGAACTTCCAATTAATTTTAGAGAATTAAAAATTAAAAAATATTAAAAGAGTGATTTTCATCAGAAATGATTTGTATGCATGAATTAGATGCATACAAATCATAAATGGATTTTATGCATGAATTAGATGCATAAGAGAAATTCTTTTATTCTAAAAGTGTAATTCCTACTAAATTGGATTTATGCATGGAAAGATGCATAAAGAATTTATTTTAATCCAAAAGTGTTATTCTCATCAATTTTGATTTTATGCATAAATAGATGCATAAAGAATTTTATTTTTAATTCAAAAGAGTTATTCTCATCAATTTTGATTTTATGCATATACACTCCATGCAACTTGAACACATGATCCACAAACTGTTTTGCAACACTGTATCAATGGATATATGGATATGAGCCAAACCGTGCATCATCTCCTCATGTGCAAAACCCTTTATGTGTGTATGATGATCCAAGATAACAATATGATCATCCACATCATCATAGTACTACATCACTGAAAAATGAAGAGGTAAATGTTATCGTCTCTTAAATCATCATCTATGGCATCCCCAAGGTCTGCAAGG
Organism: Cibotium barometz; assembly: GCF_041138505.1. NCBI lineage: Eukaryota > Viridiplantae > Streptophyta > Polypodiopsida > Cyatheales > Cibotiaceae > Cibotium > Cibotium barometz. The sequence goes on along the minus strand of NC_141072.1, from coordinate 11,662,374 downwards.
TCATCCTCATAAACATGGTCTATCTCCATCAATAGTTCCCCTATGTGACCTACATCCGATAACAAATCTATCTCCAACAATATAGGATCTAAGGATATATCTAGATCAAATGCAAATCTCTCAAGATCTATGTCATAGAGGCACAGCCGCGTTGATTCTTTTCCATAGAACAATTTTTATCCGGGATTTACTTCATCTATCGAACTAAACAAAAATTGAGTCTCGATTTACGGATCCATCAGTCCAGCCTAACCCCATCCAGTCCCATGGGAACCACTGTAGAGTGATGGGATCCAATTAGAAATTTGGTTAGGTTTTATCTCGAGTACCAGGGAAAAGAGTTCCCAGGCCCCCTAGCCGGATTTTCAAGCAATTTAACTCTAGTTCACACCACTTACACACCCAATATGAAATTGCCTTTTTCCTAGATTCAAATGTATTTAATTCAGTCATTCAATGAAATCATAGTGTTACTGATCATAAACTTCCAAGTATCCAGTTGAATCTTAATTTCCAATCAATCCTTCATCGGAGTATCTATGGCATAATTGGCAACAACCAGAACGCTCACCACTTGTTCACTCAGAGGCCTTTTCTATAGTTCCTAGCTCATAGTACCCGACAGATAATCACTTATAAAAATCAAGATGGAATCCTCAAAGATTAGAAGAACAACCAACAGATCCATATAAGAGAGCTATGGACTCATCAGTTGAGGACCAGCAAGGTCAATCAACTAGATCCAGACTCGGTTTCAGAAAACAACTCTTACTCCCTGTTCCAATATCTTCCATGATGCACGTGTGGGTATCTTCGGTGACCCAGAGCCCGAGCATCGTATGGTCAACACCCTCTAGGATCCTTCGCAGGTCACGTAGCGCTTCACTCATAGGCCGCTTCCTTGGTCCCTCATCCACCGTATCGGAAGCTCACCATTTAAATCGAACCGAGGTTGGTCAAGACCTCGTCTCGCGACCTTGCTACGTGAGACGTCCTCCATTGACTCTCCGTCATCAACAGCAGTTGAAACTTTATCAGTTAGGTCTCCACGACCTTAATCACAAGATGGTCAAAATGCTTCCCCAGCATTCTTGACATAAAACAGTCATTTACAAACAAGTCACAAATACAGTTTCTATATTGAACTCTCGTCTTTCCACATTATCCCTCATCAGTCCACATTACTTATTCCACATTCCATTCATATGTGCACTCATTCTCATCCAATCACATCATTTTCCATCTCATCACCTCAGATTCATTCACATCACATATCATATATTCACATCCCAATTCACATGTCATCACATCTCATCCATTCACTCATATCGACGACACATCATTTCACATACACATTCACATTCATTATTCTACATACACATCCACATTCGTACATTCACATCATACATCCAATTCCACATCCACATTCATACATACACATCCATATCCACATCCACATTCATACATACACATCCATATCCACATCCACATCCATATCCACATCCACATTCATACATCCTATCTACATCCACATCCATACATCCATTTTCACATCCACATCCACATCCACATCCACATGCATACATCCATTTCCATATCCACATTCATACATCCACATCCACATTCCATATCTACATCTATACATCCACATCCATACCCACATCCATACATCCACATTCACATTCACATCCATACATCCATATCCACATTCCACATTCATACATCATATCCCATACATCCACATCCACATTCACATTCATACATCCATATCTACATCCATACATCCATTTTCACATCCACATTCATACTTCCACATCCACATCTACATTCATACATCCACATCCACATCCACATCCATACACATCCACATCCACATCCACATTCACATCCATACATCCATATCCACATTTCACATCTACATCCATACATCCACATCCATACCCACATCCATTTACATCTATCTGATTTCTATCACATCTTATCACATCTATTTATAGAATATAGGAGAATTCTAATTTTTTGATATAAAGATTCTTTACGCATCTAATTAGGCATAAAGATAACTTTAGTAGGAAACTTTAGTAGGAATAACACTTTTATAAAAATCCTTTTATGCATCTATTTAGGCATAAGTTCAATTTTAAGGAAAATAACACTTTCGAATTAAAAATAAACCTTTTATGCATTTTACTATGCATAAATTCCATTTTAATGAGAATAACACTTTCAAAATAAAAATAAATCTTTTATGCATTTTACTATGCATAAATTTCATTTTAATGAGAATAACACTTTCAAAATAAAAATAAATCTTTTGTGCATTCTACTATGCATAAATTACATTTTAATGAGAATAACACTTTCAAAATGAAAATGAATCTTTTATGCATCTAACTATGCATAAATTTAATTTCAAAAAAAATAATACTTTTGAAATAAAAATAAATATTTTATGCATTTTACCATGCATAAATTCCATTTTAATGAGAATAACACTTTCAAAATAAAAATAAATCTTTTATGCATCTAACTATGCATAAATTTAATTTTAATGAAAATAATACTTTTAAAATAAAAATAAATCTTTTATGCATCTTTCTATGCATAAAATCAATATTGATAAGAATAACTCTTTTGAATTAAAAATAAAATTCTTTATGCATCTTTCTATGCATAAAATCAAAATTGATGAAAATAACTCTTTTGAATTAAAAACAAAACTCTTTATGCATCTTTCTATGCATAAAATCAAAATTGATAAGAATAACTCTTTTGGAATAAAAATAAAATTTTTTATGCATCTATTTATGCATAAAAATAAAATTCTTTATGCATCTATTTATGCATAAAATTAAAATTGATGAGAATAACTCTTTTGAATTAAAAATAAAATTCTTTATGCATCTATTTATGCATAAAATTAAAATTGATGAGAATAACTCTTTTGAATTAAAAATAAAATTCTTTATGCATCTATTTATGCATCAAATCAAAATTGATGAGAATAACACTTTTGGATTAAAATAAATTCTTAATGTATCTTTCCATGCATAAATCCAATTTAGTAGGAATTACACTTTTAGAATAAAAGAATTTCTCTTATGCATCTAATTTATGCATAAAATCCATTTATGATGAAAATCACACTTTTAATATATAAAAAAATCTTTTATGCATATGTTTATGCATACAAATCATTTATGATGAAAATCACTCTTTTAATATAAAAGAATTTCTTTTATGCATCTATTTATGTATAAAAATCATTTATGATAAAGATCACACTTTTAATATAAAAAATATCTTTTATGCATATGTTTATGCATAGAAATCATTTATGATGAAAATCACTCTTTTAATATAAAAGAATTTCTTTTATGCATCTATTTATGCATAAAAATCTCTTATGATGAAAATGACACTTTTAATATAAAAAAATATCTTTTATGCATATGTTTATGCATACAAATCATTTATGATAAAAATCACTCTTTTAATATAAAAGAATTTCTTTATGCATCTATTTATGCATAAAAATCATTCATGATGAAAATAACACTTTTATAATCAAAATAACAATTTCAATATACTTTCTTCTATATGCATGGAATTTAATTCTAAAGAAAGTAACACTTTTTTAATAAAATATTTTTAGTATGCATTTTCTTATACCTAGGATGAAAATTAACACTTTAAGAATACATATACGATGGGAATTACTCTTTTTGAATCAAAAAAATTAAAACCTATTTTTCACAATTTTAGAAAAAATTTTCCATAACCTCCTTTGTATGGCTGACCATTTTTCAATTTTTAATTCTTTAAAATTAATTGGAAGTTCACCAAGAGTATTTAAAGAATGGTTGGATTTACTAAAGAAGAGAGGGGAATGCCTTTTTCCAATGAGGCATAACATCATAATCATTTTAGAGAAGACAAAAATCAATGAGGCTTGATGGTTTAAGGGATCTAATCTTGTTTGAAACAAGAGTGGCCACCAATCTTTAGAAGAGGAAAGGTCAAAAACTAATGAATTATGAGTAAATTCACAGTTTTTGGCTCTTGGGAGAAGCAAGGTACTAGTACAAAAAACAATATTAAGTTTTAACAAAGAGGGAGGCTTCTATTTATAGGAAAAAGTGAGCCTCTAACCAAGCAAACTGATTCTAGAATTTTCCAAATCAGTTTGGTCAATTTTTGACCATTTTTAGGTCAGTTTAGCTCACTTTTTGGATCTAGTTGAAACAGGAGAGAGGAGAGATAAAAATATCTCATTATTTGGGAGTTTAAAACTCTCCCCCACATATGAAATAGGCGCCTCCTTCATGAGGGGAATTCCCCCATACTGAGGTGTCAAAAATGCATCATTTCTTTTAAATATCTCTCTTTTTTAACTAATAACCTTGTCCTTAGTCAACTCTTCATCTTATGTGAGTATTTACTCATTTTTGGGAGGATTTTCTTTATTTCTTCCATTTATCTCCTCCAGACATTTGGATGAATCTTACTGGCCCATAGGAACCTTAATCTAAAATTTGGAAAAAATCTTGACCCTCAGGATAAGGCCTCTTGAACAGATTATACTTGATTTCTAATGCACCTTCTGAAAATCTTTTTGAGCTTTTGTTTTGGGAGAACTTATTTTAATAAGAAGAGATATTTTTCCATCCAAAAATATTTAAAAACTGAATTACCACTCTCTAGAAGATTTTCTCTCTCTAGGCCAAAACTGGTAGAAACAAGATCTTTTATATTTCTAAAGAGGGATTTGACTACAAGGGAAGATACTGGACATCCTGAGAGACTGGGGAGGAATCTTACATTCTACCCCACTTAGAAAACACGAGATGTCCTCATCTCGCAGGTGGAGTATGATCTCTTTCATCTTCTTCTTCTTCTTCAATCACTTCCAGCGTTACTGCCTTGGAAGTGGACGGCCAATTTGGGAACAACTCTCTTTGACTTCCTCTATTCTGAGGTGGAGGTCTTGCATTACCTTGGATTGAAACTGCTGGTTGGCTAGAGGGTCTACCTCTGGGATTTCTTTGATTTTGGTATTACTCTAGACGGAAGGGGCTGGAGTCTGGAATCTTGATCCCTGATTTTCTTGCCTTGAAAACCTTGATCCAAAAGGAGTTGGGCAATCCATGCTGTGATGTCCAAACCCTTGACAGCTATAGCATTTCACTCTCTTGTTCAAGGGTGGAACTTCTGAAGTTGAAATCCAGGGGATTGAGTTTAAATTCTTGTTAAGTCTCTTTATTTATGATTCAATCCTATTTTTGATTCAACTGATTCTGGGGTTCTCTAAAATAGGTCGACTCCCCACAGAGTCAAGGGATAAAGATACTCATATAGAATGCATTATCAGTTAACAATTCATTCAGAATTATCTCATTCATATCTTTAATACAATAATGGTCCATCAGACTGAACTTTTCTATCTAAACAATCCTCCATGGGGATTTCAAATTTTCAGATTTTTAATTTATCAACCCTTAACTTGATCCACTGATCAAAAGTTAACAGTAGTAATCTGCTAGCACAATCCACTAATCTCATAGTGATTTGCTGAAGTCACTAACGTTATTCTAGCTACGAACATTATCACAGCCAGGGACTCGTCCCATTCATCCTCATTGTGGTTTTGCTCGGCTTATTACATTTTAACCAATTTTAAAGAATCATCATTTTTCAATCAGAATCCAAATCAATTCATCAGTTCACAACCAAAATTTAAAAATCATATCAACCACATTCGAATTCATCATCTGGATAGCATTAATGCTTATAATTTCAGGTCTTAGATTTACTCGTATATACTGCCAGTAAAGAGCTGCAGTTATACCCTCGGTATTGAAAGAAAGTAATAGGGGTGGGTTAGTCCCTCACCAAGGGAGTGGCTCATGAAGGAGTCACCACTTAGCATCTCACAAGAGTTCACACCTACTTACTAGCTGTCCATGGCCTTGGGCCCATAATGCTTTCTTACAGGTATATACGGGTAGTCATGGTCCTTGGAATTATAAGGTAAAGACCATCATGTCTAGGCCTCAAGCAAGTCAGGGATTCCATACAATTGTAGTACTTCCATCTGAAGACCCAATTACTAATTTATGAATTTCAGCTCAAATAACAATTTGTATGAATTTCATCACACAATTCTGATCTTATATTGCTACTTCATAAATTTTTGACATTTTTGGCTTTTTGGTTGATCCTCATTAGTCAATTTGCTCTAATACCAATTGTAAGATCCCTGTCCCCATTGCGCAACAATTTCAGGGGTGCTAGTAGCGGAAGTAGCACTTCTTGTGTGGGGCAGGGTCCCACGCTCGGGGCCTCGCCCATGGATATCTGGACAAGAGACTAATCCATTGGTTTTTCCAAAACCGAACCTGGAAAAACTTCCTTTGCCCGGAAAGCACGGGCGATTCTACCAGGATAACTTTTCCCGAACGTAGTCAAAAGTCTTAACTAACTGAGGTCATCTGACCAAACCCGTAAGTCCCATAGTCAGATCAGGGAAAAAGATTGTACTTGGATCATAGAGACCAACGCTTTTTTCCTCATTGAGAGGCACAGTCGTTGATTCTTTTCCATATAACAATTTTTGTCCGGGATTTACTTCATCTATCGAACTAAATAGAAATTGAGTCTCGATTCACGGATCCATCAGTCCAGCCTAACCCCATCCAGTCCCATGGGTTAGCCAGCCGCCCAACCACTATAGTGATGGGATCCAATTAGGAATTTGGTTAGGTTTTGTCCCGGGTACTAAGGAAAAGAGTTCCCAAGCCCCCTAGCCGGATTTTCAAGCAAATTTAACTCCAGTCACACCACTTATACACCCAATATGAAATTGCCTTTTTCCTAGATTCAAATTTATTTAATTCAGTCATTCAATGAAATCATAGTGTTACTGATCATAAACTTTCAAGTATCCAGTTGAATCTTAATTTCCAATCATTCCTTCATCGGAGTATCTATGGCATCATTGGCAACCAGAACGCTCACCACTTGTTCACTCAGAGGCCTTGTCTATAGTTCCTAGCTCATAGTACCCGGTAGATAATCACTTATAAAAATCAAGATGGAATCCTCGTTGAAGATCAGCAAGATCAACCAACAGATCCATATAAGAGAGCTATGGACTCATCAGTTGAGGACCAGCAAGGTCAATCAACTAGATCCATACTTGGTTTCAAAAAACAACTCTTACTCCATGTTCCAATATTTTCCACGATGCATGTGTGGGTATCTTCGTCGGCGACCCAGAGCCCGAGCACCGTATGGTCAGCACCCTCTAGGATCCTTCACAGGTCACCTAGCGTTTCACTCATAGGCCACTTCCTTGGTCCCTCATCCACCGTACTACCGGAAGCTCACCATTTAAATCGAACCTAGGCTGGTCAAGACCTCGGCCGCGACCTTGCTACGTGAGACGTCCTTCATTGACTCTCCGTCTCAGTAGTTGCAACTTTATCAGTTAGGTCTCCACGACCGTAATCACAAGACAGTCAAAATGCTTCCCCAGCATTCTTGACATAAAACAGTCATACAGTTTCTATATTGAATTCTCGTCTTTCCACATTATCCCTCATCAGTCCACATTACTTATTCCACATTCCATTCATATGTGTACTCATTCTCATCCAATCACATCATTTTCCATCTCAGCACCTCATATTCATTCACATCACATATCATATATTCACATCCCAATTCACATGTCATCACATCTCATCCATTCACTCATATCGACGACACATCATTTCACATACACATTCGCATTCATTATTCTACATACACATCCACATTCGTACATCCACATCATACATCCAATTCCACATCCACATTCATACATACACATCCACATCCACATTCATACATCCACATCCACATTCATACATCCATATCCACATCCACATCCATACATCCATTTCACATACACATTCGCATTCATTATTCTACATACACATCCACATTCGTACATCCACATCATACATCCAATTCCACATCCGCATTCATACATACACATCCACATCCACATTCATACATCCACATCCACATTCATATATCCATATCCACATCCACATCCATACATCCATTTCCACATCCACATCCACATGCATACATCCATTTTCACATCAACATTCATACATCCACATCCACATTCCATATCTACATCTACACATCCACATCCATACCCACATCCATACATCCACATTCACATTCACATTCACATCCACATCCATACATACATCCATATCCACATTCCATATTCATACATCCACATCCACATCCACATTCACATTCACATTCATACATCCATATCTACATCCATTTTCACATCCACATTCATACTTCCACATCCACATCCACATCTACATTCATACATCCACATCCACATTCACATCCATACATCCATATCCACATTCCACATCTACATCCATACATCCACATCCATACCCACATCCATTTACATCTATCTGATTCCTATCACATCTTATCACATCTATTTATAGAATGTAGGAGAATTCTAATTTTTTGATATAAAGATTCTTTACGCATCTAATTAGGCATAAAGACAACTTTAGTAGGAATAACACTTTTATAAAAATCCTTTTATGCATCTATCTAGGCATAAGTTCAATTTTAAGAAAAATAACACTTTCAAATTAAAAATAAACCTTTTATGCATTTTACTATGCATAAATTCCATTTTAATGAGAATAACACTTTCAAAATAAAAATAAATCTTTTATGCATTTTAATATGCATAAATTTTATTTTAATGAGAATAACACTTTCAAAATAAAAATAAATCTTTTATGCATTTTACTATGCATAAATTCCATTTTAATGAGAATAACACTTTCAAAAAAAATAAATCTTTTATGCATCTAACTATGCATAAATTTAGTTTCAATAAAAATAATACTTTCAAAATAAAAATAAATCTTTTATGCATTTTACTATGCATAAATTCCATTTTAATGAGAATAACACTTTCAAAATAAAAATAAATCTTTTATGTATCTAACTATGCATAAATATAATTTCAATGAAAATAATACTTTTGAAATAAAAATAAATCTTTTATACATCTTTCTATGCATAAAATCAATATTGATAAGAATAACTCTTGAATTAAAAATAAAATTCTTTATGCATCTTTCTATGCGTAAAATCAAAATTGATGAAAATAACTCTTTTGAATTAAAAATAAAATTCTTTATGCATCTTTCTATGCATAAAATCAAAATTGATGAAAATAACTCTTTTGAATTAAAAATAAAATTCTTTATGCATCTTTCTATGCATAAAATCAAAATTGATAAGAATAACTCTTTTGGAATAAAAATAAAATTCTTTATGCATCTATTTATGCATAAAATCAAAATTGATGAGAATAACTCTTTTGAAAGAAAAATAAATTTCTTTATGTATCTATTTATGCATAAAATCAAAATTTATGAGAATAACTCTTTTGAATTAAAAATAAAATTCTTTATGCATCTATTTATGCATAAAATCAAAATTGATGAGAATAACTCTTTTGAATTAAAAATAAAATTCTTTATGCATCTATTTATGCATAAAATCAAAATTGATGAGAATAACACTTTTGGATTAAAATAAATTCTTAATGTATCTTTCCATGCATAAATCCAATTTAGTAGGAATTACACTTTTAGAATAAAAGAATTTCTCTTATGCATCTAATTTATGCATAAAATCCATTTATGATGAAAATCACACTTTTAATATAAAAAAATATCTTTTATGCATACAAATCATTTATGATGAAAATCACTCTTTTAATATAAAAGGATTTCTTTTATGCATCTACTTATGCATAAAAATCATTTATGCTGAAGATCACACTTTTAATATAAAAAAATATCTTTTATGCATATGTTCATGCATACAAATCATTTATGATGAAAATCACTCTTTTAATATAAAAGAATTTCTTTTATGCATCTATTTATGCATAAAAATCATTTATGATAAAAATCACACTTTTAATATAAAAAAATATCTTTTATGCATATGTTTATGCATAGAAATCATTTATGATGAAAATCACTCTTTTAATATAAAAGAATTTCTTTTATGCATCTATTTATACATAAAAATCATTTATGATGAAAATCACACTTTTATAATCAAAATAACAATTTCAATATACTTCCTTCTATGCATGGAATTTGATTCTAAATAAAGTAACACTTTTTTAATAAAATATTTTTAGTATGCATTTTCTTATACCTAGGATGAAAATTAACACTTTAAGAATACATATACGATGGGAATTACTCTTTTTGAATTAAAAAAATTAAAACTTATTTTTCATAATTTTAAAAAATTTTGCCATAACCTCCTTTGTATGGCTGACCATTTTTCAATTTTTAATTCTTTAAAATTAATTGAAAGTTCACCAAGAGTATTTAAATCATTCTAATGTAAACATTTTCTACTTATCAAAGCGAAACATTATGAAAAACTTCATTTTATCCATTAATCATTCATCTAGGATAAAGAATGGTTGGATTTATTAAAGAAGAGAGGGGAATGCCTTTTTTCAATGAGGCTAACATCATAATCATTTTAGAGAAGACAAAAATCATAAAAACCATAAAATGAAATAGAAAAGAGAAGAATCTCCAACTTACAAGGAGAATTTGAGAGCTTTCCTTTGGCTTGATGGTTTGAGGGATCTACTCTTGTTTAAAACAAGAGTTGCCACTAATCTTTAGAAGAGGGAAAGTCAAAAACTAATGAATTATGAGTAAATTCACACTTTTTGGCTCTGGGGAGAAGCAAGGTAACAATGCAAAAAACACTATTAAGATTCAACAAAGGGGGAGGCTTCTATTTATAGAAAAAAGTGAGCCTCTAACCAAGCAAACTGATTCTAGAATTTTCCAGATTAGTTTGGTCAATTTTTGACCATTTTTAGGTCAGTTTAGCTCACTTTTTGGATCTAGTTGAAACAGGAGAGAGGAGAGATAAAAACATCTCATTATTTAGGAGTTTAAAACTCTCCCCCACATGTGAAATAGGCACCTCCTTCATGAGGGAAATTCTTCATGAGGTGTCAAAAATGCATCATTTCTTCTAAATATCTCTCTTTTTTAACTAAGAACCTTGTCCTTAGTCAACTCTTCATCTTATGTGAGTATTTACTCATTTTTGGGGGATTTTCTTTATTTCTTCCATTTATCTCCTCCACACATTTGGATGAATCTTATTGGCCCATAGGAACCTTAATTTAAAATTTTGAAAAAATCTTGACCCTCAGGATAAGGCCTCTTGAACAGATTATACTTGATTTCTAATGCACCTTCTGAAAATCTTTTTGAACTTCTGTTTCGGGGGAACTTATTTTAATAAGAAGAGATATTTTTCCATCCAAAAATATTTAAAAACTAAAATACCACTCTCTAGAAGATTTTCTCTCTCTAGGCCAAAACTGGTAGAAACAATATCTTTTATATTTCTGAAGAGGGATTTGACTATAGGGGAAGATGCTAGACATCCTCGGAGGCTGGGGAGGAATCTTATAGGGAGCCGCTCATGTCATCATGGCTCTATGATTGCTGTTATGATTTGCCTTCTCTCATGTCATGTGCTCCATCCATATCTTTTAACAGAGTTCACACATGCCTTTGGCATTTTGAGGCTTATGCCTCTACATCCTCGCTCGTCAACTTCTTGCTATCCTGAGGCAGCATATTCATGCTAGTATCAGATGTTCGAGCTTCACAATTTGATGCCCAGGCATTTGTTTGATGAGGAACAAATATGTGCCAGATGGTCTAGGTGGTCCACACACAGTGTTTTCATCACTTCATCGCTTGGCTACATTAGCATGGATGGTTTGGTATATTATTTGCATGGGGATGATTCATCTTTTGGCAACTTGATTGAGTATCCCACACTCTGGTCATTGTGATTTGTTCCTAAGACATGATGTATTGTATTATACACTCATACACATGATGACTGACGTATTGGACACACACACACACACACACACATGATGACATTTATGTGTATCACACAAAAATGCACATGATCATAGTGATATACATGCACATGATGCCACTGACACATATGCACATGACGATGATGTATGTGATAGTGATGTGTGCGATTCATATCATGTGGGCATGATCTCGAGGACAGAGATGGCAACAAGCACAATGAGCATCGACACTTGTATGCCTATCTTCTTTCCTATAAATCACGTGGACACTTTAGTTGATTGTGGTGACATTTTAGAGGATAGTGTGCATTTGATTAAATATGATGCATCCATTAGCACACTCGAGATTAGTATACTCATTAACACACTGAGCATCGACACTTCTGTGCCTATCTTCTTTGCTCTTTAATGTAATGTTTTCTCCTTCTCTTTACTAAAATAATAAGTAGGGCATATGTAGGTTTATGTTTTATCACTATTAATTGTACATCCTTGATTGCACGCTCAGGTGCTATACAAGGATTTTTTTCATGATAGTAGTATGCATAAAGGGCTCTATGCATAAAAAGGAATCTAGGCATATAGATATTACATATAAAACACCTATATGCATGTATATTAGAGAATACTCTAATATTCACACATATTAGAGTATACATATAAATCTATTATGCCATATATATACTCTATGCATGCATAATAGAGAATACTCTAATATGCATGCATATTAGAGTATACATATAGATCTAATATGCCATATGCATACTCTATGCTGCATGCATAATAGAGCATGCAAAGCTCTAATATGCATGCATAGAGCATGCATAAAGCATACATATGCATACATGGAGAATAGATATGTTCTATGTATGCACACTAGAGCTTTCATAGAGAATACATATGTTCTATGCATACATGCATATTAGAGCTATTCATGCTTGTTGTTGTTGGGTGACCACTACTCGATAAACCTACTAAGTGTCTCTGGTTATATGTGCAACAATACACTAGTGTGATATAGAAAACATACACTAAAATATGCAGAAAGAATAGCGTATTTGTCTTATAAGAGATATGAAACAGAGGGCTTACGCAAAATAGATGTTGACTCATTTATATTACCCAATTGGAACATAAAACATAAACAAAGAAGACTTGAAAGACGAATATATAGAATGATAAACCACCTAGCCAAAAGTAGCATGTATACAGATTTCCATTACATCTTTATACTTTTGAATGCGCAATTATAAAGTGGCACAAGAGATGGCATCGTGCTTTGATCATGGCTTATTTACATAAATAATGTCCTGATTAACCAAGTTGACATTACATCTTTATACTTTTGAATGCGCAATTATAAAGTGGCACAAGAGATGGCATCGTGCTCTGATCATGGCTTATTTACATACATAATGTCCTGATTAACCAAGTTGACTATAGTGTTAAATGCATCGGATTGTGCCAACGGCTTTGACATTCGGGCGTCGTTCCGGCTCGACGGTTGTCTAGCTCGGTGGTTGTTTGGCCCCAACACCTGACATGCCTAGCGGGTCAGATTCCAAATCTGACAACCGAACCTTAAGTCTTACTTGATGTTGATATAGTGGAACATATCACCCAGTGATAGTAACCATGTTGGATACGCCTTAGCATCCTCCTCAGCTAGGGCACATTCCTGATCCTAAACTCCACACAAGTGCTTGTTCGGTTACACACATCTGTGGTCCCCCTTGTCTTCTTATCTGACTTCTTAACCCTGACCTACTTGGGCATGTTCCTACTTCCACAGTCTAGAGGATCTAGTCTTCAACACTGCCCATCTCATCATCATCATTGCCACCACGAGGAGTAGTTGGTTTGGACTGTTTGAGCTGCGTGGTGCTGGGGCGAGGTTGGGGAGGGGATGATGGTGCAAGGAATGCTGTTCCTGCAGAGAAAAAGGTGTCCATCCTCCTCCAGGCTTGGGATTTTGGCAGGTTGTCCGCAACAATGGCATCAGCTAGGATTTGCATGTAGAAACAAGCCTGACAGATTGTTTGTGTGAGGTTTCCCTATTGCCTGATTGTTGTGTGTTGCAAGTCACTAAGCTTGGTATGGACAGATGTGAGTTTGGGGTAGAAGGTCACATTCTTGGCCTCTTTAATGCTGGTGATGGCCTCTTTAATGCTGGCAATGTTGCGTGTTGGACGTCACTGAGCTTGGTATGGACAAATGTGAGTTTGGTGGAGAAGGTCACCTTCTTGGCCTCTTTAATGCTGGCGATGGCCAACATGTCCCCTTGTGTGTCATAGGGATTCTTTCGCTGAGTGATGGGTCTCTTCCTTGCTACCTTGGATTTGAGCTCATCAACGTGAGCTTGAATTTCCTTGTTGTCCTCCGTGGCATGCTTGTGCTGGTCCTTGTAGCCCATCTTCATGCTGCCATCTTATCTTGTAGCTCATCATAGTTCTTGTGGAGCACCACCACATGGTCTTTCAAGAGGGCCAAGGGTGAGTCTTCCCTTGATGTGGCTCCCCCACAGAATGGCACCATCGCTAGTTTTAGGTTCTACATGTCAATTGGCTCGTCTAGGTTCTTAGATAGTACCTAGGGCATTCTTCTCTTTGTATCAAGCGAGCTCTTGCTCCATCTAGTCCATCCTCAGGAGGAGGTCATCATGGGTTGCAGATCCCTTTGGTGGGAAGGCGGACTCGGTTGGAGCTTTTGGGGCTTGCAACACTACCGACTCTTGTTGGGCACAGTGGTTGAGCTTAGTGCTCCAGAATATGAGCATCCCCTTCATCATCCGAGTCAACGTCCTCCCTTGGTTTGATTGCTTGCACTAGCCTGTGAGGATCAGGCGGAGCTCGTCCATGAGGTTGTCTCATAGATGACTCAAGTCATCTTACAGGGTGTCGGAGAGCTCGGCCAAGACTTCAGTGTCGATTTGGATGGTATTGGAAGAGGGGCTGGTGTGCGCTTTTAGTTGGACTTCCAAAAAGCTGATTTGCATTTTATCCTTAAGGACTTGGTCTTTGAGCGAGTGGAGGAAGCCAGTGAAGTAGGTGGTGGCTCATCTTTTGGCTTCCTTAGCAACAATTACTTCCCTCTGCGCATCTGCCACCTACTCTCTTAAGTTGTCATTCTCCTACTAGAGTGATTAATGGTGTCTTGTAGGCGAAGAATGTAGGCATTAGTTTCGTATGTGCGGAATGGATCCTCCCCCTCAAAGCACTAGGTCAGGTACATGGCATACCGTCTAGTCGTGGGTATGTCGAAGGGTAGGTGATGGGCGGAGGGACCTATAGGGGTGGAGACCACCACCAACTGTGCAGGGGTGACTCGGGCTATTGGAGGTCGACAACTCCACCAATACTCGTTGCTTCTTTTCTTTGGACACTTGGGAGGCCAACACCATCTTGCGCTTGAATTGGGACACCATGGCCGTTGATTAGGTGTGCCCCATTTCAAAGTTCAATCTAGCCATCCTCTCTGAACTGACCACCTTGATCAAGATGTGCACGATTTGTGGCTCTATGCTTCTAGAGCGTTTTGCATTTTGTCTTGTTGGGGTGGGTTCTATACTACCACAACACCATATGGAAACAACACCATTAGTAGTTGTCCCATATTGGTATGGGTGTTACTCTTTTGGCTTCCTTTTGCAGCTTGGTGAAGTAGAGGGTGGGACAAATGACATCCTTTCTTTTCTCCACCTTTCCGAATCCATCCCATGGCTATGCTGTTGAGATGTGCTATGTTTTATTCTACAGCCCCACAGGGTCTCCAAGACCATTCTATAGTAGTAGAGAATGGTTGAGGTGCTCTTGTGGTTTTGGAGTTTGTGCTCTCCACCACTGACTTGGTCTCCAAAATGCTAGACCATGTAGTTGTGCTTTTCTAAGGGAATTTTTGTAAGGCCGTCGAGGGGGGAAACTTTAGCCATTCGGCCACCAAATCTTCTGTTAGGTTCATCTCGATGCCGTGCAGGTTGATGGTTGTGCCTGCCTACAGTTGCCTAAAAAGTTCATCAGCATGAGTGTGCACTGGCATTGTGTGCTATGGCATGTTGAGAAAATCAGCAAGCCGATGATTCGCAACCACCCCTGCACATCAGCACTATATGTGGAAATGTTGTTGAAGGGTTTAAAGGTGCCCCTGGTTGCGACAGGGGAAGAAGATACTGTGCGACAAGAGAGTGCAGCAAGTGTCGCCAGGCGCGATGGTTTGCGAAGAGCTTAGTGTAGGTGCATGGTTTGCGAAGAGCTTAGTGTAGGTGCATGGGGATGGTAGCATGATAAACTGGCTACTTCGCAGTAGTTTGGCAAGAAGTGGGACATTTTTAAGCCTCTCGAATCCATGTCTAGGGTAACTCCGATGAGTTCAAAATGACCAATCAATTGCCACAGCCATATATCTCAGTCAAGATATGTGTCGGCCACATAGGTTCGGGAGGAAAACTAGCCACGTAATATCTCGGGCGAGATACATGGCAACATGATCGGGCAATCTAGTCAAGATCTAAATGTATCTCGGTCAAGATAGCTGGAGTTATTGACTAGATTGCCCAGTCACATGGTGGTGGCGTGCCAAGTGAACATGTACATTCATATCTTTGGAGAGATATGAAAATCCATACAAAGTTTCTTGGGCGAGATAATTATATATTTATCATATCATGGGCGAGTTTCGAAATCGAATTAATTATATATTTATCATATCGCAGGCAAGATATGTAAATCAAATTAATTATATGTTTATCATATCTCGGTGAGATACGTAAATCGAATTAATTATATATTTATCATGAGATACGTAAATCGAATTAATTATATATTTATCATATTTCGGGCGAGATACGTAAATCAAATTAATTATATATTTATCATATCTCAGGTGAGATACGTAAATCAAATTAATAATTTATATATTTATCATATCTCGGGTGAGATACTTAAATCAAATTGATAATTTATATATTTATCATATCTCAAGTCAGACACTTGAATCAAATTGATAATTTATATATTGAAAGCAAAAATGAAATGTCGGTGCCACATATCTCGTCCGAGATATGTGCACCCTAAAATTCCCAAACTCTCCTTGCCTTTCATTATTTGACGTCCTTTTCTTAGCTTTTTCGGATCTACTTACATGAGCACTTATCGTCATCTATCACCTTCGCTGGAGCTCGATCGAGCTGTTGCTATTGTTGATCTCGCTCGAGCTGTTGTTGTCTGCCCGTTGGACCCATATTTTTGCCCAGGTAAGCCCCTAGTTTAATTAGTAATGGATTTTTAAGCTTTGGGCAAAACATTTCTATTAACACATTAATTAATGTAACCTAATTATTATAAAGCATAATTAACAAAACCAGCGTGCATTCGTTTATGCGTCGGTCTGCATTTGTTTATATGCGAGTTTGCATATGAAAGTAGTAATTAATGAAACTAGTAAGCTCTGCATTCAAAACCAGGGTCTGCACTAGTAATTAATGAAACCAATAATTAACAAAACCATTAAGAAGGCTAATTAAATCATCAAAACATAAAAGCTGATCAAATTTTGGTCGTTATGCATGTAAAACCACGTTTTAAAACCCAGCCAAACCCATTAAGCAGGTTATTAAATGAAGCCTCTATGGGCTTAATGCATGAAGCCCTATGCAACATGAATTATGGCTTTATAGGATGAAGCCTTTATGCATAAGGGCTTATTGCATGAAGCCTTATGCAAGATTCATTATGGCTTCATGCATGAAGCCCTATGCAACATGAGTTATGGCTTTATAGGATGAAGCCTTTATGCATAAGGGCTTATTGCATGAAGCCTTTATGCATAGAGGCTTTATGATTAAGCCTTAAAGCTTTATGCATACAAGCCTTATTCATGAAGGCTTAAGCATAAGGCCTTTATGCATAAAGACTTAATCATAGGGCTTTATACATAGAGGATAGAGGCTTTTCTCATCATTAATAACTCTATAGTATTGCCCTAGTAACCTTACATGTCATAGTATTAGCGAAGTGTCCAACCAACCACTCACACCCCTTGGAACATATGCATGTATCACCAACCGTGCAACCTATAATTGCTCCTAAAGCAACGAGGTTCTTGTGTCCATAATTAACAAAAGACCCTCTTGCCCCATGTAGACTACAATGGCCCGCAACAACATTTCTGAAATTGTTTCAAGCCTACATGGCTGGCCCCCAAGCAACGTATTTGCCCTTTGGGTTTCTCGAGGTGGATGGCCTCTGTGACCACAATCCCCTTTTGTTCTTGTCCCAAGGTGTAGAGGTTATGTGGAGGTGTTTTCATGTTGTGTCTATAGGCACTGCATTGAGGGGGCTTCCTATTGCTTTTCCTCAAGCTTCTATGAGAGGATGGACTTCTTAATGCTGGCAAAGTCCTCTTTGAGTTCCTTTTTTCTCTTCTCCTTTGCTCCCGTCTTTCTATTCTTCCCCTTCTTCTTTTATCCAAACTCAAACGCCCACTTCTTTTGGACTGTGTTTGCCCTGATGAACTCCCCTCTTCCTAGGGCTTTACAATAGATTCTTCCTTATGCTCTATGCTCTTTTTGTGGCCTGCTCCCTCCTTCTTGCCCAACTCCTTAATGTGCTTTAAAAAAAGTTGTTATGTATGGGCCAATCTTTGTCTTGGTGTTCGGGGGCGGCTGACTTTGAGAAGATGCAGGGGGGAAGAGAGCTTGAGCTCTTGCAAGCAGACACACACACTCACAAAACCCTAATAGATAACACACACAAGGTGAGAGGCTGAAATCTTCTTCTTCTTCACTCAATACTCAACACACCATATACAAAGATAAGAGTACACAAGGTACTCAACCAATACATACAAGGGTTCTCTATAGTGTGAACCCAACTAAAATGAGTTGGCGCTATAACTATGCCAGTCTCTAGAATGGCTGTCACACAGCCTGTCATCCCACTGGCCGCATATCACCCAAGATCTCACCAACCATGACAGTGGTGTAAGTGTGGGGCCTATCCCCCAGGCTAGTCATCAGTGTCCACCACCTCACTAGATGAGCTCGATATCTCAACAGTCCTCCTCGAGCTCAACTCCATCTCATGTACACCAAGCGAAGCCCTGAATCTGTGGAGCTTCTCTGTACCCAATGCTTTGGTGAAGATGTCAGCTACTTGATCCTCTGTGCTGACATAAACAAGGTCAATATCTCCTGCCAAGACCCTCTCTCTGACGAAATGATAGTGGACCTCTATATGCTTCATATGAGCATGAAAAACTGGGTTCCTGGTCAACTATATACTGCTAATGTTGTCACAGAAAATGACAACTTGTCTATTCACTGATAGACCCAAATCTGCAAGTAGCTTTCTCAACCAAGCTACCTCACATGTTGCCATAGCAGCTCCTCTGTACTACTCGGCCTCTGTACTAGATAGACCAACCGCCGTAGGCTACTTCTTGCGCTGCTCCAAGTCACAGCAGCACTCCCCAAAGAAAACATGAAGCCACTGGTAGATCTTCTATCTGAGATATTACCAGCCCAATCAGCATCTGTGTACACATGTACACATATCTCTGTCCCAGTCTCATAGAATAGTCCACAATGAAAAGTAGACCTCACATACCTCAGTATGCATCTCAATGCATCCAAATGCCATTTCCGTGGAACCTTCATAAACTGACTCACCAACCCAACAGCATAGCTCAAATATGGTCTAGTGATTGTCATATAGATCAAGCTTCCTACTATGCGCCTATACATAGTAGGGTCCTCCAAAATCTCTCCTGAATCTGCACTCAACTTGCCATTCTGATCCAATGGCACTGAGATAGGCTTACAGCCTGTCAGACGATACTTGGACAACATGTCCAAGCCATACTGTCTCTGCAGTAATCCAATACCATGTGGTGACCTAATCACCTCAATGCCCAAGAAATATCTGAGCTCCCCCAGATCTTTCATCTCAAACTTCTGTCTAAGCAAGATCTTTACATCAAAGATCTCTGCATCATGGTCCCCCATATAATGATCAAGTCATCTTCATAGATGACAACAAGCACAACCCCTCTATCACCATATCTCACATACAGCGAGAAATCTGCATTGGCTACATGAAAGCCAATAGTGACAAGATATTCAGAAATCTTGTCAGACCATGCTCTTGGTGCTTGTTTTAACCCATACAAGGCTTTCTTCAACCTACAAACATGCTCGGGGTGACTCACATCCTCATAACCACGTGGCTACAACATATACACCTCTTCTTGCAAATCCCCATGCAAGAATGCATTCTTTACATCCATTTGATGTAAAGACCATTGCTTTGATGCAGCCACTGCTATCACAACTCTCACTGTTGCCATCTTGGCAACTCGGCTGAAAGTTTCCTCATAATCAATGCCATATGTCTACGCATATCCTTTGGCTACCAATCTAGCCTTGTACCTATTTATTCTTCCATCACTGTTATGTTTTACTTTCTACATCACTGTTATGTTTTACTTTGTACACCCACTTGCATCCCCCAATGGCTTTCTTGCCTTCATGAAATTGCACTAAGTCCCAAGTTTCATTTCCATATAGTGCATCCATCTCTTCATCCATAGCTTTCTCCCAACACACATTTCCAACAGCCTCATCAATGCATGTGACCTTAGGCACTTTTTAAAAAGAATGAGTTCTCTGAATTTTTAGGTAAGTACTCTCCCCCTCCATCTGACCTTAGGCACTTTACATATTTCCTTGTTTGCTTTTCAACCACCATAACTCTGAAATTCTAAAAGTGAGTGAACACCTCACTCTTCTCCTTCATGAAGTATACCCACACTTTCCTTGTGTGGTCATCAAATAAACGTCACATAATACCTGCAGCCTCCCATAGATATAGTTTTCGTAGGACCCCATACATATGAATGCACAACATCTAGTGCATTTCTGCTCACATATTTGTTACGTGGAAACACACGCTTTGTTTGCTTCCCAAATTGGCATGCTTCACATATTTTCTCCATACCTTCCACTTTAAATTTTGGCAGCCCTGTCACAATTCCTTTAGTCTACATAGACTTCAATCTCTCCACATTCACATGTCCAATCCTTTTATGCCAAATGTCTATGTCTATGTCTGCAACAATTCCTAAACCATTTGCAAACATTGCAGCACTCACTTCAGGCATGTTTACATTCAATGTGAACATTCTGCCCACTCTGTTGCCTTTTGCAACCAACCTGCACTTGTCTTTAAAGTCTTCAACATAACAACCATCAGGGTTAAACCAAACCTGCAAACCCTGCTCAATCATTTGGCCAACTGAAACCAGATTCTTTGTTATGTTGGTACATGAAGTACATCACTTTGCCATCTTGCATAGACAATGGCACATCTCCAACATGGGCAATTGGATGAGCAGTGTCATCCCCTGTTTCCACAAAACCTGGTCTTTCCGGGTTTTTCATCTCCTTGAACCACTCCCCATGACTTGTCATGTGGTTCGAAGCACCTGAATCAACATACCATACATCATCTTTTTGTGCTGCTTCAACATTTTCAGACATGGCATTCATGACATGCTTCATAACAAACAATCTTTCATTATCCTCATTGTTTCTGCTCGAGGATGCATAGTTGTTTTGTTGCAATTTCCTATTTTGCATATCGGCCTGCTTCTTATAACACTCTGCCTGCACATGTCCAGGCTTACCACAATAAAAATATCCACGTGCATCATTATACTGCCTTTGCCAATTTCCATGGCCTCTTTGACTCCCCCTGCCTCTGAATTGGCCTCTTCCACCTGCGTGTTGTTATTGTTGTTGTGAATTCTGGGACTATTGTTGTTGCTGCTTTGCTGGCCATAATTCTGATTACCTGTTCGGCCACCTCCTTGACCACGTCCACGGCCTCCTCTACCTCGTCCTCTTCCTGAACTTGTGTAGAAGGCCTATTGCTCTGAACTGTTTTTGTTTTGTGAAGACTGTTGGTCTTCACCCAAGCTCTTCTCTTCTATAATCAGCGTAGACACCAAATCTGTAAAATTGGTAATGTTTTCCCGAGTCTGAATAGACATCTTGAACGCCTTGTATTGTGGCCCGAGACCACGTAGATAGACTTCCACCTTATCATCATCATCTACTAACACACCAACAATAGATGCAAGGGATTCCACAATACCCTTTATCTTCAACGCATAGTCATTCACAGACATGCTCTTTTTCTCCACAGTATGTTCATTCTTCAATAGTATCTTGCGTGCCTTGGTATTTGTTTTATAGAGCTTTACCAAGGTGTCCCACGCCTCCTTGGGGGACTTGGCATCCTGAATGTGCCCAATCATGGTGTCCTGTATACTAACGGAGAGCCAATACATAACTTCCCTAGCTCCTTGGTTCCAGTCTTTAAACTCTTTCACATCTGCAGTAGCAATCGGATTTATGTCCGCGGATTTATGTCCGGTATCTCCGGTGCCTCTTCATGCTCACCTTCTATGTAGTCCCAATAGCCCTTTCCCATCAGGAAATTCGTGAACCTGAACCTCCAAGCATGGAAGTTATTCTTATCAAGCTTCTCAGCCACAATCTGTGTTATGCCATCATTTGACATCTTGCCACACACACAATTTTACTAGAAACAGCACTCTGGTTTGTCCTGCAACAAACTGTTGTATTTTCTGCTACAGCACCCACAGTGTCTGCACAGCCAATCTGTCTTCCTGCTTTCTCCAAGCACATTGTGAGGTGTGTAATGTGTTCTTTTTTCTTCCTAAATGCACTAAAGTCATCCATAAACACTATCATGATGCTCATGAAGGTGGTCAGATATTCATAGAATATTTCTTGAACCATCCTCTAGAATGTATTAGGATCATTTTTTAGCCCAAATGTCATCACATTGGAGGCAAATGCTCCCCATTCTTTCATAAAAGCAATCTTTTCTTTATCATCCTGGGTCATTTGCACTTGATCGTACCCACTAAATCCATCCAAGAAAGAATATGTTTCATGCCCCACTACTGCATCCTGCAAGGAATCAATCAAAGGCAATGGAAATGGGTTGAATATAGTGGAAGAATTCAGCTTAAGCTTCCCATTATTTTTTGGAATGATGACTACCGGTGAGATAGCCACATTCCGCCCAATCCACATGATAGATGAACCCCAGCTTTAATAATTTGTCAATCTATTCCTTCACTTGTTTGGCATAGTTTGGGTTCATCCTGTACCTCCTCTGCCTGATTGGGGTTGCATCTTCTTTAGGTTAATTTTATGCTAGTAGAAACTTGGATCAATCCCCTTCATGTCAGAATAGTTCCAAGAAAAGACATCCTTGTAGGAATTAAACAATTCTAGGAGCCTCCCTCTGATATCCTGATTCAGAGTTTGGCACTAGTCCTGACTGTCTTGGGTTCTTAATCATCCCCTATGTTCACCTCCTCGAGCTTGTCTTCTTGAACTCTAATATTTTGTTTCCTGAGCTTGGCTTCCTCCTGTTTTAGAGCCACCATGGCTTTTTCCTCTTCTACCTGTAGCTCTTTCACATTATCCTGAGTATCCTCTTCCTCTTTACAAGTGATGTCCGCATTGAATATCACTTCAAGATGAGCTACCAGGACCTTTGGGTCATACCTTTGCGAAATCCTTTCTTTGTCTACTTTAAACAGTGAAAGTAGATCTGGATTCTCCTTCAAGATCTTCTCTTCTTCATTATCTTCTACCCCTTCTAGCTAGTTCAGGCCCTTTGCATGCATTGGTCAGTTTATCGGGTTTAGCCTGTCCTTTCCTACCATTGAGATGCAAAATTTCTTTTTTCCTCTTCTGATTGTGATCTTGTCATCTCCCAGTTATGCTTTATTCTTCCATTTTTGAGCCAAGGCCTTCCTAGGAGCATGGGATATTCACCTACTATCTCGATCATCTTGAGAACAATGAACCTAGCAGTGAAGCTACATCCTGCCACCTCTATCTGTTCTCCCCTGATTATCTTGACAGGTTAGACCTTCTCTGGTCAGCCATGCATTTCTGGAATAGAGCAGGCTACATGTTAGTGATCCCTAGCTTTTTAGCCAATCTATCTGATATTATGTTTACCCCTGACCCATGAAGAGTTTAGTGCCATGCTCATGGTAGTGATTCTACTTTCTTTACTAGCACAAAAGAAAGGTAAGGGAAGTAGTATAGTAACCCCTCTTCTTTTGGTAGTGATTCTACTTTCTTTACTAGCACAAAATCAAGGTAAGGGGAAGTAGTATAGTAACCCCTCTTCTTTTGGAAAGAAGAAGAAGAAGATGGTGAAATGTGACAAGCTAGAGCATATGCCAAAAGCATGAAGCAATGGGAGGTAGATGAGAAGAATCGTACTTTGGAGCCATCAAAGAAAGTAGAAGTCAAGTAATAGTGGGGGTGGGTTTAGAGAGAGTTTTTTGGAGCAAGATTTTTTTGTCATCCACTCTCTTTCTATACCCTCTATAACCCTTATCCTCTCTCTATATACCCTCTATTACCCATGTGCTCTCTCTCTTCTCCCCTCATCCTCCCTCTTCCCAAGCCGAGAGCCCACCACCCCTCACTCCATCTAATCTCTATGTCTATCTCTCTCTTTAATTCCCCTCTTATTGAGAATCATTAAGAAATTATAGAAAAGATCAAAATTCACTATACTTATCTTATAATTTTCTTGATTCTTTGTTCACGGTAGAGGCCCCCAACCAATCAATTGGTTTAGTATGTTGATGGAGCCACCAATGGGAATTGAAGAAAGAGAGAAGTGTCAAAAACTAGTGAATTATTAAAGAATTCATAGTTCTTGGCTTAGGTGGAGTAGCGTAACAATGCATAAGACACTATATTTTTTTTAACAAGGGAAGGCTTCTACTTATAGGAAAAATTGAGCTCCTAACCAAACAGACTGATTCTAGAATTTTCCAAGTCAGTTTGGTTGAATTTGGACTAGATTTGGACTTAGTTTGGTTACTTTTTTATTCGATTTGGCTCCATTTTGATTTGGTTTGGTTCAAGAGAGATGAGAGATAAAAATATCATATTATTTTTGAGTTTAAAACTCATTCAAGCATGTGAAATATGCACCTCCTTTAAAGAACTCCCCTTCCTTACATATGTGTCAAAATTTTATTGCTCATAGTTTTTTACTAATAAACCTTGTACATTTTCAACTCTTCATCTTATGTGAAATATGCACCTTCTTTAAAGAACTCCCCTTCCTTACATATGTGTCAAAATTTTATTGCTCATAGTTTTTTTACTAATAAACTTTGTACATTTTCAACTCTTCATCTTATGTGAAATATGCACCTTCTTTAAAGAACTCCCCTTCCTTACATATGTGTCAAAATTTTATTGCTCATAGTTTTTTGCTAATAAGCCTTGTACATTTTCAACTCTTCATCTTATGTGAGCATTTACTCATTTTTGGATACCCAAAATATCTCATATTTTTAATATTGCTCATAGTTTTTTACTAATAAACCTTGTACATTTAACCTTGTACATTTTCAACTCTTCATCTTATGTGAGCATTTACTCATTTTTGGATATCTTCTTTTACAAATTGGATTTATCTCCTCCCTACACATGGATTGATGCTATTGGCCCATAGGAACCTTAATTGGACCATAATCCAAAAATTTCTGAAAATCTAGACCCTTAGACTAAGGTTCTTTATACCTATTCCCAATTAATTCCAATTGCACATTGGAAAATTCTTTCTGAATTTCTGTTTCAGGGGGATTCATTTTAATAAGGTGAGATATTTTTCTATCCAAAAATATTCAAAATCTGAATATTCTCTCTCTAGAATATTTTCTCTCTCTAGGTTAAAACAGCCACAAACAAGATCTCTTATATTTCAGAAAAGGAATTGATTACAGGGGAATATGCTAGACATCAAAAAGGGGGTTGGGGGAGGAATCTTACATTCTACCCCACTTAAAAAAATATAAGATGTCCTCATCTCGCAAACTGGGATAATTTTGCAAGATGCACGAATATGAGACTTAGAGAAATTTTTTTAATCAAGATTAACCACCAAGAAAAGTCTTAAAGAAAGCAAGATAAGAACAAGATTTAAACTTATTCATTCTCGGAACTTATACAGTAAAGATAAAAGAACTCTTTACACTTCCATAAGCCCGTCCATCATATGGTCACAAAAGCAGCACTCACAAGATGGGGTAACTCATCTATGGGAATGATTCTGCTGGTTATTGCCGCACATATCTCAGTGGTATGAGGTGATCTAACAAAAGGACCTCTGAGAGGCAAGCCAAAAATGGGATAAAGGCATATCTTCTCATGAGGAAGAAAACACGCCAGTAAGAAGACCCGCTCAGAAAACCCAAGATGCCTTGATCTCATGACGCAGTAGTATCGGGGACCCAAACCCAAAGCTTCAATAACCATGGCCAAGCGGACATTGTTACGAAAGTGCTGCTGACCCCAGGGTGTTACCCTAGTTATGTTTTGATAGGTCCGCCATTTGGTCTGAGCTACAGAAGTTCCTAGGTGAGGAAAAAGTGAGCGCTCATACTGTTCTATAAAGTCTTTCTTCACAGACTCTCTTGCATCTTGAAGGTGAGAAATCATCAGGGATAAAACTAATTCTTGTTGCCAAGCCATGAAGGAGATTAAGAAAGAAAGGAGATTGATGGGAGTAAGATTACTGTGAGCGACAAGTAAAAGTTACGACTTATATAAAGGAAGGAGCTAGCGTAACCTAGAAGCCAACGGTAACTTGCCACTGAAGTTTTACCGTCTTTCCATGATTTGTGTTTGACACATTTTTCTATAGAAGGCATTAAGAATTTTGAGATGAGGAGATAAAAGAAGCTTGTAGGCTAAGTCACCTACTTTCATTGAATTCAGATATAAGGGTCACAATATTTGGGGGATAACTTCTTATACTCCCCAAGAGATAAAGAACTTCTTTTGGGCCGTACTCGAATGAAAACCAAAACCTTGGTATCCAAAATACCGATTCTCACTTCTGAACTCATTGTTCTAAATCCTTAAAACAGGTGGGACTCCTGAGAAGTATTCTAGGGAAAGGGTCTTCCTTTTTTAAATAGAAACTTTCTTTTATTTTAGAGAGGGAATAATTATAAGATCAGAAAGAAAGATTCTTACTCCAGTATACCTCGAAGGTTGGGGAGGAATCTTACATTCTACCCCACTTAAAAAGTGCGAGATGTCCTCATCTCGCAAGGTAGAGGAGGACAACTCTTTTTCTTAAGATCCAATTTTATTCTGGGGTTCCTTATATTCTGGTCAACCCAACAGAACACTGGGATAAATATCCCTTATATAGAACTCATCATTAAATAACAATTCATTCAGATCATATCATTCATATCTTTAACATGATAATGGTCCATTAGACCGAAAAGTTTCCTTCGAAACATTCCTCCACGGAAATTTCAGTTAAGCTAGTCCTCAATTTGACATCTCTTAACTTGATCTACCGGTCAAGTATTAACAGTAGCAATCTGACAGCACAACCCACTAATCTCATAGTGATTTGCTGAATTCGTTATCATCATTCTAGTTATGAATATCATCAGAGGGACTCGTCCCATTCTCCCTCATTGTGGTTTCATTATATTTCAACTAATTTTTAAAAATCAACATTTTTCAATCAGCATTTTCAATTAGAATCCAAATCAATTCATCAATTCTCAAACAGAATTAAAAATCATATCAATCACATTCGAAATCATCATTTGGATAGCATTAACGCTTATAATTTCAAGGCAGCTACTAAACACAGCAGTGGTGTAAATTTAGAATGGCCACCCATGCACATCATGGGTGTCAAATCATGTTGAGCTTAACATCTCAACACCCAGTAATATGTGCCCTTAGAACCTGTACTTGCTAATGGAGAAGAGACCAACAATGGGGTTCCACAATGTTGGCTAGGTATGCTCCACCTTCAAGGAAAAGAAGCTACACTTTCATTACCAAGAAGCCAAAGGAGAAAGTTCCACTAGCTTCTAGTTATTATGGGTGAGGAGAATTTTGGTGATGCCTACAAGAGGAATCAGAGCCCCAAAAAAAGCCCTTGGTAGGTGTAAATATGAGAAAGAGTAGCTACAGGTAGCCTTTAGATCCTTATGGTCTTATGTTTGATAGAGTAGAGATGATTGAGCTGCATGTAGAGAGTGACAAAAATTAGATGTGGTGGTTGGTGACGTTCATGATGATGATACATTGTTGTATGCATCTGACATCCACATGGAATCTGTTCACATGGTAACATAGGTTTTTTGAGAGTGAAATACTAAGAGAGGGTG
Organism: Cibotium barometz; assembly: GCF_041138505.1. Lineage (NCBI taxonomy): Eukaryota > Viridiplantae > Streptophyta > Polypodiopsida > Cyatheales > Cibotiaceae > Cibotium > Cibotium barometz. The sequence continues at coordinate 11,634,098 of NC_141072.1, read as the reverse complement.
GTTGTAAATAATCATAATCTATCCATGATGTAGGAATGATGGGAAATAAGTGAATGGCTATCCATGATGTAGGAATGATTAGAAATAAGTGAATGGATGTAGAATGGTGTTAAGAATGACTCATGGTTGATCATGTGCATGATCATGTGCATGGGGATGATGCATTGGTATATACATCCAATGTCTATACATAGGTGGTAGTCCACTTGACATGGAGAGGGGGCACCACCAATTGAGGAAAGGCCAAGAGAAGTTGCTAAGTTAGGTAGTTTTGAGAGTTGCCAATTTGGAATGCATGGTGCAGAGAAGATCAGGGGACAGAGAGGAAAAACATTGAGTTTTTTAACATAGAGCAGAGAGAGAGCTGAAGTTCTATATGAACAGAGGATTTGGACAATAGAGGGTGGGGAATAGGATGGTTAGAGAGGCACAATTAAAACTAAATTAAAGAGGAAACACCAATAATAGAGGCTATGATTCAAATTACAGAGGTATTTGGAGAATTTGGGTATGTGGGATTCATAACCAGAGCAGAGATGGATATATAGGTTAAGGCAAAGGTGAATTGGAGGGCCAGAGCATTTGGAGCACATACTCTGTTAGAACTTGTTTCTTCCCCACACCTTCTTTTGATTGTTGGAGCTGATGTAAGTTGTAAGATGGTTGTTACTTGCTGGGAGTTCATCACACAGGGCTTCATCTTCTTCAATTCGATCAAGAAATGCATCCTTTAAAGCATAAAATTGCCATCAGTTTTTTGTCTTGTTGTTGTAAGATCCATTGAGAAAGGATTGCTGTAAGTTTTATATGAGTGTTGTGTGGGTGTCCAAAGTATTCGGTATCTGATGGTTCAACTTTTGGACAATGGATTACTGTTTATGAGTTTTGAGTCTTGATCTTGTGTATGTGTTGGGCTAAAGGAATCATTCAGTGGTTGTATTGGTTTAACTTCATCAATTTAGAGGGTTTGTATTATTTTTTTAGAGATTAAGCATGGATTGCTAGCATGAATCGGGTCCCTGAATTGTACAACTCATTTGAGGGAGATCATCAAAAGGAATTTTTGGTTCTTGACTAAGTAGACACAAGTTTGAGTTGGACATGATCAAAGGGGGGACATAGCAACAAGTAGTGCTGGTATGTTTTGGATTCAGGCGTGTCATGTGAGGAGAAAAGTAAGTGGATTTATGTGGATTTTCAAGAAGAGAGTCAACTAGGGACAAATTTGGTATCCATATGACTATGAAGCAAGATAGATTTAGACCTAAATTGAGGTATTACTCAGACTCAAAGTTTGGCCAACTGGGGAACAACTGGTCTGCGGTGTTGTGAAGCTAGAGAGGAAAGTGAAATTACAGGTTTTCGGGAATCTAAGAAGAGGGATCATTTGGTTGAGGACAATTTTTGACTTGGGTTTAGGGAGGTTGATATAGAAGCAAAGGATGGTGAAGGTGTGAGATATAATCATGGGGCTTTTTCTGAGGTTTAGAGTAGATGAAAGTCCATGGATCTAGAGAAGTAGTGGAGAACAAGGGACTGAATACATTTCTTCAAAGAGGTAAGGTGATCTAGGAGCCCCCATTTTTTCTAGCTCTCTATCTCTCTGTTATGTAGTATTTGGTGTTGTTATAGAGGCGATCACCCAGAGACCTCACATGTTTTGATTCCCCCACTGAGGATTGAAGAGATTTTGTTGATCTGCTGGTTGGAACCCACTTGATGAGACCATGTCAGGTATTGGATATGAAGTGTTTAGAGGGAAAAGGATTGAGGATGTCAACCAATTTTTAAATAGGATTGAGCTGGTAGCTTTAAGTAGTAACATAGATGAGGCTGCATACAAGCTGAAGATGGTGAGTGTGATATTGGAAGGACTAGCTAAGGAATGGTATGAGGATGTTGTTTATAGATGCTAAAAAAGGGGGATTGGGATAGGTTAAAAGAGGCATTGAGGAGGAAATATGGAAAGGTAGATAGTCCTAAAGATTGATGGAGGGAGCTAGGTAAGTTGGAGAGGATGAAGAGATGCTAGCCTTTTTGGGAACGTTTGCGGATGTTTGGAGAAGGATAATCAGAGCCTTGGGGGAGAACCGAGTACCACTAGACTTCTTGAAAAAGGATTGGTTTACTGGTGGTGTATTGCATGGTAGTATTAAAGAAAAGGTGAAGTTGAAGGATTGCAACACATTTGCTGAAGATGTAAGGATAGAAACTAAGCAAATGGAGAAAGAAGATGAGAAAGCTGGAGCTAGCAAGGAAGGAAAGAGAAGCTGGTATGTAAATCAAATAGGAGTAGGTACAACATGGTCCTATAGTGGATCCTCCACCTTTGGACCTACATTTGGAAAGGGGAGTTTTAGTGGAATCTCCAAGGTTAATGGAATCAAATAGGGCTCAAGATGGATTACATCAGGAGATCTAGAGACTTACTGAATAGATTGGCAATCTTAACCTTGTTGTTCAAGGGATTTAGAATCAAGTGGGAAGGCCACAAGGATAGACATAGCCAAGAAATAGATTGGAACAAGTACAATGTTTCAATCGTGGAGAGAGAGGACACATAGCACCTTAGTGTCTTCAACCTTGAATGGAGCCAAGTGGGATATACCCAGTGATTTAGAGATAGGAAGGGGATAGAACTTTGGACCATAAAATTGGGGAAATGGGAATCAGGTGCCAATACAGGATCAAGCTCATGCTTCCTTGGGAAATGTGAGCATTTTGGAGGCTATGTTGGAGGAGACAAATGGGGTTCATGTGATGGCCACCAATAAAATGACAAGGATGCAAAGGTCACAATTTGAAGTGGTAAATAGGGAAGAAAGAGCCAAGAAGAGATCAAAGAAAGGGAAATCTCCCATGGATTGAGGGGAATGTAGAAAACAGGAAAGGCTAGGGCCATGAGAAGGAAGATTGGGATGGGATATTTTCAGCTCTGGGAGAAGGCCAAATACCATATAGTTTGTTGGTAGATGTAAAGCACAAGAAGGTTGACATTACCTATGGACAACTGCTAGCATCAGAAGGGTGAAGGTTAGAGTGCATGAAGCAAGTGTGGTTCAGTTGAGTAAGAAGTCAGATGTATTTCCTGTGGTAGATGTCGCAATCCATGGTAGAAAGATAAGCAAATTTTACATTGATAGTGGAGCTCGAGTATGTGTGATTACTGAGAAAGCAGTTCATGCCCTAAAGTTGGATTGATAAGTTACATTGATAGTTCAGCTCGGGTATATGTGATTACTGAGAAATTAGTTCTCTAATATGCATGCAAATAGGTGTTTTATACATAATATCTCTATGCATAGATGCCTCTTTATGCATAGATTCCTTTTTATGCATAGAGCCCTTTATGCATTCTAGTAGCATGAAAAAACAAAACTCCTATAGCACCTGAGCATGCAATCAAGGATGTACAATTAATAGAAAGGGTTTAGGGTGCAGAGGTTAGCTAAATATATAAGAAGGACAAGGTGTTGGACCAAAAAAAGAAGAAGACCTACAAACGTATGAACCATAAACATCAAGCTTATTGCAAAAAAATGAGAGAGAGGGTTTCTCACCTTATGTGAAAATATCTAGTGAAAATAATTTATTTTCAATATTAAGTGTGATAAAACGTAAACCTACATATGGCCTACTTATTAGTAAAGAGAAGGAGAAATCATTACGTTAAAGAGCACACCTTCATATATTGCATGCTTACGGAGAGAAGAGAGAGGGAAATAGCATAACCTTTTGATTAGAGAAGGGAGATGAGGGGTTTTCCAAGGAGGGATATTATACGAGGAGGGTTTTTCCAAGGAGGGATATTATACGAGGTAGATGAGGGTTGAGGGAGATGAGGGGTTTTCCACCAAGGAGGGATATGAGAAGAGGCAAATGAGGGTTGAGGGAGATGAGGTGAGGGTTTTCCAAGGAGGGATATGAGAAGAGGGAGTCGATAGATGCATGAGGAGGAATGTGGAGGGAAAAACGAGCTAGCTGGCAAGAAAAACCCACTGCTTGCAAATGGAGAGAAGATATAGTGTCAACAAGTCTTTCTTTGGAAAAGCCTTAAGGACCCACTTGCATGATGAGAAGGCAAAAAAGAGCAGGGTGTATTATTAGTCTATGGCAAAAAGTATTGGGTTAGCACATGGACTTCTTCTTTCTTAGGTGTATTATTAGTCTATGGCAAAAAGTATTGGGTTGGCACATCCTTCTTCTTTCTTTCTTTTTTGAAAACTAGTTGGCTTTTTTAATTAAAAAAAATTTGTTGTTTTTGTTTTTGTTTGAAAACTCCATCAATGGCAAAAAGTATTGGGTTGGCACATGCTTTCTTTGAAAACTAGTGTGACTCGTGGGGCGCGGAGAGTGGGTCCCGGTTTAGAGAATCGGACAATGGCTTTTTGGTTTTCAAAGTTGGAGCCGTGAATGACTACTAAGCAGCTGCTTCTTCTTCTTTTTCTTCTTCTTCTTTTTCTTCTTCTGTAACATTTTGTTGAATGCTGACTTAAGGAAAAGAAAATTTTTAAATATTGTCCGGTCGTAGAATCTGGTGGAAAAACGCAAGGAAAATTGGTATCAATCGAACTCTTCCAGTAGTGTACCAATAATATATTGCTATATATGAAAGTATAATATAGCCCAATGCTCCCTCGCCTTTCCATCTACTTCTTCTCTTCTCTTGTGGTGGTGGAAGCAAGCAATATTCACCAACAAGCAAGCATCAAAGCAAAGCAAAGCCAGTAATTAGCAAAATGGCCATCGAGGTGTGCAGCGACAAGGTGGAGTGCAAAGTGTGGGGCAGCCTTTGAGGACGCCCACAACTGCCTGCCCAAGGCTGTGCCGCACGTGATCGCGGGCGTGGAGTACGAGGGGAGCGGCTTCAAGGCGGGCTCCGTGAGAACCATCCACTTCCAGAAGAGTAAGCGTATTTATAAACTCTTGTGCATTAGGCATCTCCCCAACCCAATTTGATGTGAAATTTGGGTCATAATTTATTTATTTTTAGGCTACGCCGAGAAGATCTCCAAGGAGAAGCACCTGGAGCACGTGGTGTTGTACATCAAGGAGAAGCTGGAGGAGGTGGATCACGAGTCCCTCAAGCTAACAGCGGTGGTGGTGGAAGGCGGCTTCCTGGGCGTCCTCGTCAAGCACTACAAGTTCACCATGCATGTCAAGGAAGGGGCCCAGCCCAGCACCTGCGTGCTGCACTGGTCCTTCGAATATGAGGCTCTCTCCGAGAAGCATCAGCCCCACATCCCTCTGGCTCTCAAGGAGGTGGTTCCCGTCGGCTTCAAGGATTTGGAGGCCTACCTGCTCGCCCACCCCGACTGCGCGCAGTGATTGCTCGCAGAGATACCATCCACGTATCCGTCGTTTTAATAATAAGTACATGCTCTCTTACTTATGTACTCCTCCATGTGACATGTATACAAGTGCTTTTTTACCAATGGAACACTAGTATGCTTTATTATGTGGCATTTGGATGCCATAAGTATCTACTCCATGTATGTGACATGTATACAACTATTTTCCAATGGAACACCCTCATGAGCCTTGCACTAAGGGGGGGAAGAGAAGAATGCAAGGGTAGATACAGGGCTTGCCTAAATGTTATAACCCCCCCTTTTTTGGGAAGCTAGGTCACCTCATTTGCATCACTTCACTCACTCTATACAGTTTTATATTCTCGGTATGGTTCTTCTTTCTCAATCTAAAAAATCCAGCTTTGATATAGCAACCGCCTACAAATGTTTCAATTCCTCTATGGGATCCTTGTCAATCTAGGAAATACCGTTACGTTCCAGGAAATTCTAAGAAGCTCCAACGTACTTTTTTAAATCCCTATGTAGACAATGCCATTTATAGGATTCATAAAATTATAATATTTGTTAGCATATAATCATTTTTATCTAGCATAAAATCATACCACTGTAATTTTGAAAGTTATTCATATATAGATCTTCGGAGCATTGAGAATGCAGATCGACCCCTCTTCTCAAATTTTCTATTTCGTGCCTTGCTTGAGCTAACATGCCTGAGCTAACATCTTGGAAAATAAACTGGGAGCCTCTCAATAGCTTTAAAGAAATGCCATGATGTCAAAAAAGCTCCTATGAGCCCTATTAAAAGACGTGGCGTTTTCAATCACCCCAAAGAGAGATCTTACGTGGTGTTTCAGGGGGTAAACACCCCAATGAGGAATCTTAAACCTGGAGTCATCCTTTAAAGATGTCATTCATGAAACATTAGTGTCAAGTGTTACTTATTTTGTACACCTTATTCTCTACCACTCTTTAGGTCTTGTAATAATTTAATCTTAGAAGAGAGTATGCTAATGGTATATGTGTTTGTCTTAAAACTACATCCTGAACAAAGTTGAGGTGAAATGCTATAAATTTTGACACATCATTGAGCAGTATTGTAGGTGCTAAAAATTAAACAAATTGACATGTATCATGTAAGGAAAAAGAGAAAGCAGATCTACCTTTGATAATGCTTGATGTTTCAATTAGCCATTCATTTGTTGTGATGGGAATAGTGACTGAGAACAAAGCCTTGATGAGGAGTTTAGAATCTTGATTGTGGTTACACTTGGTGGCATAGATCCAAAGTAGCGTTGAGAACAAATGGTAGTGATGAGAAGTTTGGGATTTTGACTATTGTTACACCTAATGTACAAATAGAAAAAGTAGTGTTGAGAATACATGGTAGTGATTGACATGTATGCATGTCAATGAGGATTATATATCTAATGGACAGGTTAAGATATGATGGGTATAAAAACCTCATTATGCTTATATGGTTAAAGCAATATAGGAAATAGAGCCCACATGTTTTGAGGAGTCACTTAGACACAAACATTGGGAAGATGCCATGGGTGAAGAGATGGCTGCATTGGATACAAATGAGACATGGGAGAGAGTTAGTGCCTTGGCCTAAGGAGAAAAAGGAAATTTTAAGTCCACGGGTCGATAAAGTAAAGGAAAATTCAAATGGGTCTATAAAATAAAGCAGATTTCAAATGGGTTTGTGATCAAATGTATAAGGCAAGCTTGGTAGCCAAGGGATGTGCACAGACCTATGGCATTGATTATACATTTAGTGTAACCACCTAGATATGAGGATGATGTATATCCAAATTTTTCTTTTGCATGTTGCATAAAGCCTTGTATAGCTTGAAACAGGTATCTAGAGTATGGTGGTACAAGATATGAGAGTATCTTGACACTATTAGATTCCATATATCTACATCATTTTTTTTTTGCTTTATGTGAAAATGTTATGAGGAATATATTCATATTCCCACATTTCCCATTATTTTTGAATTATCCTAGATAGGTTTAGATTGGGATGCTTTTCTAAATCTAGGTGATCGTAGCTTACTTTATGTGTACGGAGGTGAATCCGTACATGCGTGGGAGTACTGGTTATATCGTCTTGATGTTATGAGTTTTGGTATGGTTATTTGTATTTTTAGTCAATTAAGTTTTTAATTGATTGGCATAGTTGATGTGATTGTAGATTCTTTGATTGGATTATGCAGGCAAGTTGGTGGTGGTGGTGGATTGTAGATTCTTTGATTGGATTTGTGTGTCATCGGATATTATTTGATTTTGTGACAAAAAGACTTATTATTTCCTTTTGGGTATCATCCATATTTATTGATGATGTATATATATTTATTGGGACATGTGAAAGCTCCCTTGTGCATATTTGAATTTACAAGAAATGTACACATTTGTATGGTTTTAGGTTTACATCTATTTTTTATTAGATTAGCTTGTATGTTATTTTAAAGAAGTTGATATTTTTGTAAGAGGGCACTATTTTGAGGCCCACAAGTTATTTCAAGTAATATACTTAAATACACCAAGAGGAAGTGTGGGATCACTTTTGTGTGGGGGAAAATTGAACCCAATCTTGTGTCATGTGAAATTATTTATTCTATTCTTTGCTTGGTGTTTAATACTTTGCAATTAATTTATTGGGTTCATGTCAACCTCCCCCAAGCCTTTAAAGCTTATACTTATAAGATTATAAAAGCTTAAAGATTTAAATCTTTATAAACCTTAAAACTTTATAAGCTTTACAAAGCTTTTCTTAAAGATTCTCAAAAAAGCTATCAAGCCTCATTTTTTTTTCAAATTCCTCACCCAAAACGCAACCATAGCTTTGGAAATTATTTTCTCCCTCACTAGTAGTTTCCAAAAAATTTCAAACTGTTTTTTGCTTTCTAAAATCATTATTTTTTATCCAAAATTGCTATTTTTGAACCCAAACATTTCTTACAAATTACCTAAGAATCCAAAAAACTTCTCTAAAATGTTTTTAGAGCTTAGTAAGAAATTGGGCACATTTTCGACCACTTATGCATACTTATTTTAATCAAGCTACCCAACAAATAAATTATTTATTGATTGTTTTTAAAACTAACACACGTGAGACTTTCTTTCTATATCAGAATATTTAGTACACACCGCAATGACTTGCCCATCTCCTCATAATCATCGTCAACCATCGAAACTCCTACAAATTATAATGGAATGTCTCTGACTCACTTGTATTATATTGCAATTCACACTTATTCGAGGCATTGTTACACATCTTCAACAATAAACCTAAAGATGAATGGTCAAAGAGTTGGACGGAAGATCATGAAGTTGTTTTGTTATGATCCCCATTGGCAAAACTCACATCTTTCCTCGTAATATTTAGTTTTGTCAACTCATGAAACAACATGGAATCATTTGAGGATACAAAATTGAAGATGATACCACCATCGCTAGTGAACACTTTCTTACTCATTTAAGTTACCCATCAATCTCACTAACCCCCTAAGAAGATATTTGTCACAGTACATTATAAAATAAAACTTACTTTCTCAAACATAAATCACCCATTCAATCTTTATTCTAAATTTATATTCACTTATTACTCCAGCATGAAACTAATAAATAATAAACAGATATTCCTTGTTAATCCTTTTTTCAAGGATTTTCCACAACCACAAGAAATGGAAATATCTGTCATAGATATTCAGTCAAGCATAAAGGCCACCCCATCAAAGAATCTTAATGGCTACTTGATCGTATCCTTGTTGCAAAGAATTACATAAGATTCTATTTATATTTAATTCTAATGGTTTTTCTCTCTCTCACTTAAGAAATGGTCATACTCATGACCCTTTTCAATCCAAATGAAGCTTTTCATAAGGCTTTTCCTTAATCCAAGATTAAGCTATGCTTGAGGCCAAATTAATGGCTTTTTTCTATACTTTTAGTTTATGTTTATCGATGATTCAATCCATTATGGATTGATGATCCAATTAGAGACCATTCTAATTATTTCCTTAATGATAAGCCTTATCCCTTAGAAAAAATTGAGACTTATCAGTCATAGTAGCGGAGCTATGGTAAAAATTTTATAGAAATTACGCATAAAATAATTTCATTCAAAGCATAAAAAGAGGACTTCCTACCATATTCTAGGAACTATCATCCTAGATTAATTAAAAGAATTTTATTAGGCATGGAGATGTGGATGTTTGCATGTAGATGTAGATGTATGGATGTGAGTGTGGATGTGGAGGTGGATGTATGCAAGTAGATATAGATGTGGAGGTGGATGTATGCATGTAGATATAGATGTATAGATGTAGATGTGAATGGAGATGTGGATGTATGCATGTAGATGTAGATGTATAGATGTAGATGTGGATGTGGAGGTGGATGGATGCATGTAGATGTAGATGTATAGATGTAGATGTGAATGGAGATGTGGATGTATGCATGTAGATGTAGATGTATAGATGTAGATGTGAATGGAGATGTGGATGTATGCATGTAGATGTAGATGTATAGATGTAGATGTGGATGTGGAGGTGGATGGATGCATGTAGATGTAGATGTATAGATGTAGATGTGAATGGAGATGTGGATGTATGCATGTAGATGTAGATGTATAGATGTAGATGTGAATGGAGATGTGGATGTATGCATGTAGATGTAGATGTATAGATGTAGATGTAGATGTATGCATGTAGATGTGAATGGAGATGTGGATGTATGCATGTAGATGTAGATGTATAGATTTAGATGTGGATGTGGAGGTGGATGTATGTATGTAGATGTAGATGTGGATGTAGATGTGGAGGTGGATGTACACATGTAGATGTAGATGTATAGATGTGGATGTGAATGTGGAGGTGGATGTATGCATGTAGATGTAGACGTATAGATGTAGATGTGAATGGAGATGTGGATGTATGCATGTAGATGTAGATGTATAGATGTGGATGTGGATGTGGAGGTGGATGTATGCATGTAGATGTAGATGTGGATGTGGATGTATGCATGTAGATGTAGATGTATAGATGTGGATGTGAATGTGCATGTAGATTTGGATGTATGGATGTGGATGCATGAATGTGCATGTAGATGTGGATGTGAAAATAGATGTATGGATGTAGATGTGGATGTATGGATGTGAATGTGGATGTGGATGTGGATATATGTATGGATGTGAATATACGATATGTGATGTGAAAGAATCTGAAGTGATGAGATGGAAAATGATGTGATGGGATGAGTATACATATAAATGGAATATGGAATAAGTAATGTGGATTGATGAGGGATAATGTGGAAAAATGAAAGTTAAAATAGAAACTGTATTTTAAACTGTTTGTAAATGCTGTTTGTAAATGACTGTTTTATGTCAAGAATGCTGGGGGAGCATTTTGACCATCTTGTGATTAAGGTCGTGGAGACCTAACTGATAAAGTTGCAACTGCTGAGACGGAGTCAATGAAGGACGTCTCGCGTAGCAAGGTCGGCCGAGGTCTTGACCAGCCTCGGTGCGATTAAAATGGTGAGCTTCCGGTACGGTGGATGAGGGGCCAAGGAAGCGGCCTATGAGTGAAGCGCTAGGTCACCTGTGAAGGATCCTAGAGGGTGCTGACCATACGGTGCTCGGGCTCTGGGTCGCCTAGGATACCCACCGTGCGTCGAGGAAGATATTGGAACAGAGTTGGAGTTGTTTTCTGAAATCGGGCATGGATCTGGTTGATTGACCTTGCTGGTCTTCAATGGATGAGTCCATGGCTCTTCAATGGTTGATCTTGCTGATCTTCAATGAGAGTCCATCTTGATAAGTGATTATATTGCCGAGTATTATGTGCTAGGGATTAGGAAACGGCCCCTGAGTGGACAGGTGGTGAGCGTCCTAGTTGCCAATGATGCCATAGATACTCTGATGAAGGAATGATGGGAAAATTAAGAATCAACTGGATAAATTGGAAGATGGTGATCAGTGATACTATGGTTTTATTAAAGGATTGTTTTAAACTGGTTGAGTCTGTGAAAAGACAATTTCATATTGGGTGTGTGAGTGGTGTGACTAGTTTTATTTTGCATGAACATCCGGCTAGGGGGCCTTGGAACTCTTTTCCTTGGTACCCGGGACAAAACCTAACCAAATTATTAATTGGATCCCATCACTATAGTGGTTGGGCGGTTGGCTAACCCATGGGATCGGATGGGGTTAGGCTGGTCTGATGGATCCGTAAATCGAGACTCAAACTTTTGTTTTTACGATAGATAAAATAAATCCCGGACAGTAACTGTTCTATGGATAGGAATCAACGGCTGTGCCTCTTGAATGGGGAAAAAAGCGTTGATCCCAATGATCCAAGTGCAAGTTTCTTCCTTGATCTGACCAAGTATCTTATAGATGTAATTGGATCAACTCGATCAGAAATGATCTTGACTACGTTAGAGTAAAAAGTTATCCTGGTGGAATCGCCCGTGCCTTCCGGTAAAGGAAGTTCTTTCGGGTTCGGTTTTGGAACAACCGACGGATTAGTCTCTTATCCGGATATCCGTGGGTGAGGCCCCAAATGTGGGACCCCTGTCCCGCACGAGAAGTGCTACTTCCGCTGCTAGTATCCCGAATCTGTTACTCGGTGGGAACAGGGGGATCTTACAATCCATTAGCACACTCTGGATTAGTATACTCATTAACACACTGAGCATTGACACTTATGTGCCTATCTTCATTCCTACAAATCACGTGGACACTTTAGTTGATCGTGGCGACATTTTAGAGGATAGTGTGCATTTGATTAATGATGCATCCATTAGCACACTCGGGATTAGTATACCCATTAGCACACTTGAGGTTAGTGATACTCTGGATACAAGTGACAGAGACACCTATGAGCATAGATCTCAGTTCTTAGTGTTAGATGCATTAGGCTATTCTTCTAGGATTTCTATTTGTGGAGATATTGCTGATACGACCAATACTTCTAGTATTCATTGCATTCTTGGCATTCATGTGGATAGAGTTCATGTGGTTAAGCAATCGAGGATAGTGCATGAGAGTAGTGATGATTTCATCGAGGTGACACATTGTAGTAGGATTATTATGCATATTGATCTCATGTCCATAGTAGATCAGAGGACATAGATCTTTAGAGATTTGCATTTGATCTAGACATATCCTTAGATCCTCTATTGATGGAGATAGATTTGTTATCGGATGTAGGTCACATAGGGGAACTATTGATGGAGACAGACCATGTTTATGAGGATGACCTTGCAAACCTTGGGGATGCCATAGATGATAACATTTACCTTTCATGTGAGGATACCTCTTCATTTTTCAGTGATGTAGTACTATGATGATGTGGACGATCAAATTGTTATCTTGGATCATCATACACAGATAAAGGGTTTTGCACATGAAGAGATGATGCATGGTTTGGCTCATGCCCATATATCCATTGATAGAATGGATCATGTGTCAAATGGCATATAATTCACCCAAAACTTTGTAAATGTCCTAGCTCCAAAGAAAATAGGATCATTTTGGCACCCGCAGAAGGAACCAAAAGAACATATGTCAAGGTTGGCATCATGCAAGGGTAAGAGCAAACCAATGCCATCATCCCATTTAGCATCAATTGAAAAGTCAAAGACATGACCCACTGCATCAGGTATAGGGGCATGAGTTGAACAAAAAAGTAAATGTCCCAGCTCCAAAGAAAATAGGATTGTGTCGACACCCATAGGACCCAAAAGAACATGTCTCAAGTGTTGAAATGTCAAGCTCGTATACAGCTGGAGGATAGCACATGGGTGCTGACAGAGTGACAGTATGGTAGATAGATATCGTGTGGTGTGTTTATGACCGCATCCAGTTGGTCATGTGTGGTGTGGACATTACATTAGGTTTACTTTGTAGTGTGGACATAACACTATGTTGTGTTCCCTTTTGTGTGTGTGAGAGAGATGGTGACTATGGCTTCTCTCCTTCTTTATGGTTGATGGATATGGATTAGGGTTTGCGTCCCTTGTGTGTGCTGCCTCCTGCTTCTGTTTTTTATCATGGTATCAGAGCCAAGAGCTCATTAGCTGTGTTGTGAGAGTGAGTGAGAGAAGAGGGAAGAAGAAGAAAAAGCTGTGAAGGAAGCCATTGAAGCTGTGGAGCAAAAGAAAGCTATGGAGCACACACCGGCATCAGATCTGAGAGCTAAGGACCATTGGTGAGTGTAGCAAGACCCCCTCTGCGGATTGCAGGTATCAAAGAGCAGGTTCAGTGAAGATTGAAGGGCATAAAGCAAAGAAAAAATTCTGGTTTTTTCTCTAAAGCTTTCATGGAAAGCTTGAAGTGAATGTACTCCTGGAAAATGTACACACAAAGGCACGTGTATTTGGGCTTGCAAATGTATTAACAAAGTGGGCACAAGCAACATACAGAATCTTGAAGCAGATTGATGCATACAGATTTGATTAAAATCAAGAGAAAGTGGATTTATGTAAAAGTTTCTGGTTTTTCACACAAACGGTGGACATACCCCCCGTGGAGGATCAATTGCAGGAGCTACAGAGAAAATTGAGCTAAACCCTTCATACCCAAGGTAGATTAGGTCATTGCTAACAAGCCTATCAAGTCAATTTTGATTTCCCCTCTCTCTACAACCCACAAGAGCAGGCGGCGCATTCCTCTGCAGAAGGATGGACAGTTTCATTTGATTTCATGCAATTCACTCATTTGGACACCAAATTGAATGATTTAAAGCTTGGAGAGTTTAGCAAAGACATTGCTAAGGACTTGTGATGCTTGGTTGCAGCTCATTTCATGTATTTGGAGCTCATTGAAGTGATTTATCAGAGGTGTGCAGGTTTGCAGAAAGTCTGTCCAAAAACAGAGCAGTCTTAATCAAGGCATTAATCCTTGTCTATATCAAATTGGCCTAATTCCTCTGGTACAAGTAGAGTCCTATGAGTTGCTAAAATTTTGAATCAAAAAGTTTTGGATTTGGAGAAGATTTGAAGGAGATAATGCAATTTTAGTGAGAGGTGGTACCTGACAGGTGCAGAAAAATTCAAACCAGAGGTTACAAAAATTGGTGGTTCTCATTCCCCTTGAAGAATTGGATCAAACCCTTCTAGGATATGTTGGAGCAATGTGTTGGGAAGCTAATGCAAGTTGAATCATTGCATTTGGACAAGATTTGAAGGATTTAGAGCAAGATCTTTGACTGGTTCTCTGGCGAGAAAAAAAACCAGAAAATTTTTTGTGAAGGAGTTTCATTTGATTTCAACTTTGATCGAGTGTACATTGTTGGTGAATCATTGTGGGATGTAAATGCACACAATTTGCAAGCATTTGATGTGATTTGGAAAGATTTGGAGCATTACAGGTACTTCGTACATTGTAATCGAAAGGGTACATCTACTCTATTTTTTTGCAACAATGGGAGATGGTCCGATACAGATTGTTGGAGAGAAGCTTGATCGCACTAACTTTCAAGTGTGGAAGTTTCGAATGAAGAGTTTTTTGAAAGGCAAAGATTTATGGAGTCTCGTCTCGGAGGAAGACCCGGAGCCATATCTACCTCCTCAACCAAATAATGCTCAGTTACTGGCTCACAAGCAATGGGTAGAGCGGTCTTCGAAAGTGTTGCATTATTTTTCCATATGTGTAACAGATGCCTTGCTTATTCACATCCAAGATGCAGATACACCGAAAGAAGCATGGGGTATATTGTGCCGAATGTATGAGACAGACACTGGTGCAAGGAAGATACAACTAAAGCAACAGATTCACAGTGTCACACGAAGGAATAGGAGTATACATGATTATGTTCAGGAAATCAAGGGTTATGCTGATTCCTTGTCATCAATCCATGCCCCGATGGATGATGATGATTTGGTTGCTCTCACATTGCGTGGTTTGGGCAAAGAGTACAAATCTTTTGACACTTCCATCTCAGTAAGGTTGGGAGGAATGCCAGACTTTAATGAGCTTGTGTCATTGCTCATTGTGGAAGAATTGAAGCTTGGCCTTGGTGGTATGAGTGTTACATGTGGTGCATCCTCGTCAAGCAATGATGAGCATGCAAGGAATCAGGCTTTTTACTCATCTAGAGGCTTTCGAGGCAGGGGGAGATTTACCCCTCGAGGCCGTGGAGGACGTGGTTGGAATGACAGGTCTCCTCAACCCCAATCAAATCAGAATTTTCAGAATTCACAGTCATCATTTGGATCACGTGGAGGTCGTGGATTTCAATCCCATAGGGGGAGATTTGGAACAGGTGCTCGTGGTAGAGGACGATGGCAAGGTCCTCAACAAAATTTGAATGGGATTGAATGTTACTATTGTGGCAACAAACTTGGACATTTGGCAAAAGATTGTTACAAAAAGCAGAATGATGTGAGGAATGGAAGACCACAACATGGAAATTATGCATCTACCAGTAACAATGATGGGAGTTCGAATCATCTTTTTGCAATGAAGCATGTTATGGGGACAATGGATTCTCAGAATGCTGGGGATGAGTCATGGTATATGGATTCAGGTGCCTCAAACCACATGACATGTCATGGTGAGTGGTTTGAGAAGATGCAACCATTGGATACAAATGGTTATGTGGTCACAGGAGATGATACTCAGCATCTTATAACACATGTTGGCAGTGTGCCTTTGAGGATGCATGATGGAAATGTGAAGAATATGTCAGAAGTGTTATATGTACCATCCATCACAAAGAGTTTGGCATCAGTAGGACAAATGGTTGAGCAGGGACTACAAGTCAGATTCAATGAGAAAGGCTGTTTTGTGGAAGATTTTAAGCATGGCTGTAGATTGATTGCCAAGGGCAAGAAGGAAGGAAGGTTGTTCAAATTGGATGCAGGCATACCAGAATTGAGCTCAGCCATGTTTTCAAAGAGCAATGGGATTGTGCAGGACATTGACATGTGGCACAAGAGGATTGGACATGTCAATATACAGAGATTAAAGAACATGCAAACAAGAGGCATTGTCAGTGGATTGCCTCGATTTAAATATGATGGACATATGCATGTTTGTGAAGCCTGTCAGTTTGGAAAGCAGGCAAGGTTGAGGTTTCCTAGAGAAGGAAACATGAGTAATAGACCACTTGAGATAGTGCACAGTGATGTATGGGGCCCAGCACAAAACCCATCTATCAAAGGAAGCCTATACTATGTGACATTTATAGATGACTTCAGCAGGATGACATGGATATATTTTTTGAGAGAGAAGAGTGAAGTGCTGGAAAAATTCATGGATTTCAAAGCTCTTGTAGAAAAACAATATGGCTGTTGGATTAAGTGTCTGAGAACAAATGGAGGTGGTGAATACACCTCAAAAGCTTTTGAGCATTTCTTGCGGAAGCATGGGATAAGAAGACAGTTGACATGCAGGTATACACCTCAGCAGAATGGTGTGGCTGAGAGAAAGAACCGAGTCATATGTGAAGTGGCAAGGGCAATGCTCAATGAAAAGAGCATGCCAGATTACTATTGGGCAGAAGCATGTGCTACTGCAGTGTATATCCTGAACAAAACACCTACAACAGCCATTCATGGAAGCACGCTAGAGATGCGGCTTACAGGTTACAGGCCAGACATTGGACATCTCAAAGTCTTTGGATGTGTAGCTTATGTTCATGTGCCTGATGAAAGAAGACGGAAGTTGGATCCTAAGGCAGAGAAATGTGTATTTGTTGGATATGCACAGGATCGAAAGGCCTACAAATGTTATAACCCTCAAACTAGACAAGTAGTCATCTCACGTGATGTAGTGTTTGATGAGCTTGCTAGTTGGTACAAAGCAAGAGATGAGGGAGTCATTGACACACTTGAGGCTAATGTGCCTGTGAACTTGCCATCACAAGCAAGTTCTAGCTCTACTACTATGTCTGGGCCAACAGCAGAAGCTGAGAGTAGTAGCAGTGTACGTCCATGGTCAGGACGATTGAGGCATGAGAGTGCGAGCGCTGGGAGCAGTGCTATGGATAAAGGCAAGAAGAAAGTTGAAGGAATTGGGATCACAGGCTATGAGTCCTCTAGTTCAGAAAGTTTGGATGAGGAGCTCGGAATACCTGTTTTACGCACACCTAGTGCTAGGCAGGACAGATATGTGCCACCACATGCTCGTGTTACAGGTGTACAGAGTGACCCGCATGCATTGCAGAGATCCCAGAGAGTCAGATATCCAGTGGAGAGATTGACATATAGAGATTTTGCTATACACTATGCATACATGACATCTATGGTAAAGCATGTGGAACCTACATGCTATACAGAGGCTATTGGAGAGCATGTATGGGAGAAAGCCATGGATGAAGAGATGGATGCTTTGGACAAAAATGATACATGGGAATTGGCTGAGTTACCTAAAGGAAAGAATGCAATTGGATGCAAATGGGTGTATAAGGTAAAGTGCAAGTCAGATGGCAGCCTAGAGAGACATAAGGCAAGGCTGGTCGCTAAAGGATATGCACAAACTTATGGTCTTGATTATGATGAAACTTTCAGCCCAGTGGCTAAGATGGCTACAGTGAGGTCTATTATTGCACTAGCAGCACAAAAAGGTTGGGCTTTACATCAAATGGATGTCAAAAATGCTTTCTTGAATGGTGAACTACAAGAAGAGGTGTACATGGAACAGCCAGAAGGTTATGTACATCCAAAATATCCGACTTTTGTTTGCAGGTTAAAGAAAGCACTCTATGGTTTGAAGCAAGCACCTCGTGCTTGGAGTGACAAGATCAGCAGATATCTTGTCAGTATTGGATTTGTGGTTGGAAATGCAGACTCTTCACTTTATGTGAAGAAGACACATGATGGTATCGTGATGATAGTCATTTATGTTGATGATTTGATTATCACAGGTGATTGTGGGAAAGGCATTGATGAGGTTAAGGCCTCTTTATGCAAAGAGTTTGATATGAAAGACCTTGGAGATTTAAGGTTCTTTCTTGGCATTGAGGTGATTAGAACAGGCAAGGGTATATGGTTGGTGCAAAGGCAATATGCACTTGACATGCTGGCAAAGTATGGTATGACAGCATGCAAACCAATGTTGACACCATTAGAGCAAAACATGAAGCTTAGGGCTGATTTGGGTGATGAGCTTGATGATATCACCATGTACAGGAAAATGGTTGGTAGCCTTATCTACATGACCATTACGAGGCCAGATCTCAGTTATGCAGTTGGTTTGGTGAGTCAGTTTATGCAGAGTCCTCGTAAACCTCACTTGGATGCTGTGAGACGGATTCTGAGATATGTCAAAACTACCGCGCATTATGGTCTTTTCTATGAGGCAGGAAAAGACATGCATGTCTATGGATATACAGATGCAGATTGGGCCGGTAGTGCATATGACAGGAGATCTACCAGTGGCTATGTTTTCAGCCTTGGTAGTGGAGCTGTGAGTTGGAGCAGTAAAAAGCAACCTACAGTTGCTTTATCTACCACAGAGGCAGAGTATCGTGGAGCAGCCATAGCTGCATGTGAGGCTATGTGGTTGAAGAAGTTGCTAGATGATGTCAGGTTACAGAGTGATATGAGAGTTGTCATTCATTGTGACAACATGAGTAGTATTCAGCTTGCTAGCAACCCGGTTTATCATGCCAGGACCAAACATATTGAGGTCCACTATCATTTCATCAGAGAGAAGGTGCTAGATGGGCATGTTGATTTGACATATGTGCAGACAGATGAGCAGGTTGCAGATATCTTTACCAAAGCACTTGGTAAGGATAAGTTCGAGTATTTCCGTACTAGATTGGGAGTCCTAGAGATGGACATGTCGAGCTTGAGGGGGAGTGTTGAAATGTCAAGCTCGTATACAGTTGGAGGATAGCACATGGGTGCTGACAGAGTGACAGTATGGTAGATAGATATCGTGTGGTGTGTTTATGACCGCGCCAGCTGGTCATGTGTGGTGTGGACATTACATTAGGTTTACTTTGTAGTGTGGACATAACACTATGTTGTGTTCCCTTTTGTGTGTGTGAGAGAGATGGTGACTATGGCCTCTCTCCTTCTTTATGGTTGATGGATATGGATTAGGGTTTGCTTCCCTTGTGTGTGCTGCCTCCTGCTTCTGTTTTTTATCATCAAGGTTGGCATCATACAAGGGTAAGAGGAAACTAATGCCGTCATCCTATGTAGCATCACTCGAAAAAGTCAAAGATATGATCCACTGCATCAATAGGTGTATGGGCATGAGCTGAACCATGCATCAATAGGTATATATTGCATCCAAAAGTAAATGTCGTGATTCTAAAGAAAATAGAATTGTGTTGACACCCATAGAAAACAAAAGTGAGGTATTTTTTGGTAGTCATTTCACTTTGGACAAGGAGCTTGGATACTTCCTTCTCAAGCCAGAGGGTCACACATTGGTTGGATGGTCCACACTTGGGCTATCTATTTGATCCAGGCGGATATATAGTGAGCTACATCATCGACATGGGTGGCTATCTATTTGATCGAAGCAGATATATAGTGAGCTACATCATCGACATGGGTGGCTATCCATTTGATCTGGGAGGATTGGCCAAGCACATCACCAACATTGGCTCTCTACATTTTCCATTCTATCTAGGCAATTCGAGAGCCATTGATTTGGAGTCTACATGGTTTGGATTTACATTTCATGTATGTAGGAGGGGATGGTTTTTGTAATGGAGCAACTATTTTTATATTAGGCTTAGGACCATGTTTATGGACTCAAGTATATAAGGGGCCACGGTTGTCATTTGTGCTCTTTAATGACTTTTATGACCATTTATAATCTTTGGACATTATCTCTCTTAGATATTTTATTTGTTCTTGGAGCCTTGGTTTATGGAAGCCTTTTTGCATCCTGGTGAGAGGTTAACTCACTTAGGCGTCATGGTTCTTTGTATGAGATTATCTCTTTAATATCGTAATAACCCATATCTCAGCTTTATGATCATTCCATTCTAGCCTTCCTTTTGTGAAGAAGAGAATAGAGTTACAAAATATAATTTCTTGTGCAGTCTCAAGTACAGAGTCAAAGATTTTATTGTAGAGTTGAAGAACATTGAAGATTCAATTCAAGATCAATGTAGAATTGAAGATTCAAGTTCAAGATTCGTGCAAAGATTCACAGTTTTGAGTGATACTTATCAAAATCCTACACCTTCTTTGCATCTCTTTGCTATTTGTTATAGTTCTTGCTGAGTTCCAAGAAACAGTTGAAATATCAAGAAATAGTTAAAATACAAAGAAATGGTAAAAATGCCAACAAATGTTTGCAAATAAAGATTAAACAACAGTGGTTTTCTCATATTAGGTTGTTTACAACTCAATTGGACTAGCACTAATCTTCAAAGATTAGTGTTAATCTGTGGAAGTTTAAGAAAACCAATTCACAGAAGTGTTGTCTTAATAAATCAAGTGCAACTTCGGAAAAGATTGAGTGTAGATTGTAGCTTCATGTAGAAAACAATGCAAAGTTCTATGTATTTGATGCAAATACAGAGTATGGCCTTGTTGGGAATTGAGCCTAGTTAACTGGTGTGCGAGCGAGTGTGCCACATACACTAAGGGTTCTCCTAACCTGCATATATGGCCTCTCGAGTGGGAAGGTCTCTCGAGTGGGAAGGCCTCTCGAGTGGGAAGGTCTCTCACAAGCATTGATTTGTCCTTCTAAAGCATCATCACTTAGCCTTACAAAAGGTCTCAGCAAGCAACAGTACCAAGCTAGCAATATAGTATCATTAAGTAATATAAGAAGAGCAAGATTCAAATACTAGCAATAGTCAATGTTCTAAGTCAATATAAAGCAACAACAACCAGCTTGGATACTATGTGTGGACACTATGGAGTCTAGATAAATATATTCTTTTGGTAGTGGCTTTAAAGGACTAAAGCTTATTCAATTATAGAGACCATGAGTGATACTTCTAAAATAAATAGATCTGGATTGCTTATAGCAAAACAACACATGCAGAAGTAAAGTAAAAACAAACCAAGGAGCATACCATTTTTGTTTACAACATCCTAAGTTGCAACCCAGCCAAGCAGGTATCATCATCATCAATGTATCTTGTAAGATTCCTCCTCAGCCTAAATATTAAATAAGCCTTTACTTCAATCCCTTGTAATCATTCTATGTTTCTGAATACAAGAAAATATCATTTTTCCTTGTTTCACCTAGTGAGATAAATTTTTCTAGAGAGTGGTAAATCAAAATTGTGATATTTTTGGATAAATAAATTCTTCAAATATCAAAAAATGTTTTCGTGAAACAGAAAGTCAAAATAGATTTTCTAAGGTGCAATTGAAATTAATTAAAATTGATTTAAAAGACCTTAGCCGAAGGATCCAGATTTTTGAAATTTTTTTGATTATGGTCCAATTAAGGTTCCTATGGACCAATAAGATTAATCCAAGTGTTGGGACAAGATAAATCCAAAGAACAAAAGAAAATACCCAAAAATGAGTAAATGCCCACATAAGATGAAGAGTTGACTAAGTACTAGGTTTATTAGTTAAAAATTATGGTGTATTAATAAAAAAATGAGATATTTTGGAGTAATCATTCATTTTTAACACGTGTAAGGAAAAGGGAGACTTTTAAGGAGGCGCCTATTTCACATGCTTAGATGAGTTTAAAACTAAAAAATAATTGGATATTTTTGTCTCTCCTCTCTCCTAACTCAAACCAAATCAAAAAGGGAGCCAAACTGGTCCAAAACTTATCCAAATTCAGCCAAACTAAAGCTGGAAAATTCTAGAACTCAGTTGGACTCAGTTAGTGGCCTCCCTCTCCTATAAATAAACCCTCATTCCTTTGTATTATTATTTGTGAACTAAAATATGCCAGTATTACTCTAAACTAAGCTTAACTTCTATTATCCCTCTAAAAACCTCTACAAAATTGAAGAGATTGGAGCTTCTCTCTCTCTTCAATCTTCCTTGGTGACTCCTACAACATACCAAACCAATTGATTGGTTGGGGGCCTCTACAGTGACTAAAGAATCAAGCATTTTAGGAGGTAAAGAGTGGATTATGGTCTTTTTTCTATAATTTCTAAATGTTTCTTTCTTCTCAACCCCTCTCAAGCTTGAGAAGCTTTAATTTGAATGGCTTTTGAATATTATTGAAATGCTTTAATGTATTGTAATAAAGAAACACATAAATTTCTATTTATGCTTAATTTTAATGGTTGTTAAGCATTTCTCCCTCTCCCCCCAAAGAAAGGTCATTCCTATGACCTATTCTCAATCCAAATAAAGCTTCTCACATGAACATTTCTCTAATACAAAAGTAATTTTTATGCTTGTTTAATTGGAGGCCAAAATAATAGCTTTTTAATGCTTTTATGATATTTATTTCATAGAGAAATTTATGAATCAATCCATAATTGGATAATGATCCAATTAGTGGTCATTCTAATCATACTAATAATATTAAACTTCATTCTCTCAATTAAATTAAGAATTATCAGTAATAGCAGCGGAGCTATGGTAAAATTTTTGTAAAATAAGCACATAAAACTTTTTTATTCATAATATGAAAAGAGGACTTCCTACCATATTCTAGGAATTATCATCCTAGATTAATTGTATGATTCTCATTGTAATCATGAAGAAATTTATTTTTATGATTATGCATAATTAGTAAATTAAGAAAGAGAAATTTTTGGTAATTTATTTTTATGTTAAAAGAGTAGTCCCCAAGACATTGGAAATCCATGTATTCCAATGATTTAGAGAATAAAATTGGAATGCTAAAATAATGTATAATTTATGAAAGATTTTAGTTAAATTTATCTTTTTGTATAGATAAATTTTTATGATGAAAGAGAAATTCCCACCATATTGGAATCCAATTAATTAAATGAAGAAAGTGTAGTGCAAAGGAATTAATGGAGATTTTTATTTAAATTTTAAGAGAAAAATTTAATTAAATTTATTTTTTTGCATAGCTAAATTTTTATGATAAAAGAGGAATTCCTACTATATTGGAATTCAAATGTTTAGATAAGAAAAGTGGAATTTTTAGCTTAAAGGAATTAATGGTTATTTTTATGTAATTTTTAAGAAGAATTTTAATAGATTTAATTTAGGGAGAAGAGGAATTCCCATGATAATTGGATTGCACTCATTGAAATGAGAAAAAGAAGGATTTCAAGTTTATTCAAAAAAATAGGTATTCATATTTTAGTTAAAAGATGAATTTCCATGATAATTGAGAAAAGATGGATTTGAATTAAATTCTAATGTCAAACGATGAGTTTCCATCACAATTCTACCTAATGAATTAAGGTTGAGAATTTATGTGGGAAAAAGAAAATCTTGGATAATTGAATTGTAAAAATCACTAAATGGATATTTACCCAAAAACTAGATGTTTCGTTGAAAGGAATCCTGGTAGAACTAAATTGAATGAATTTAATTAGACTACGTGAGGTCGGACAATAAACCTAATTGTCCTTCTTTCGAACTGAATCAGACAAAAACTTCGTGACCAATTCCAGTTACTAAATCCAAAGAATAGACTACCGAAACTAATCTAGTTTTTCCTTGACCAATTTCACCAAGAATCTAGTTGGATAAATGGATAAAATGACGGGTAGATTACCCTCATGAGAGATCAAGGATCCTCATTATTGAAACTGGGAATTATTGGAAAAAGGGTCTTTGGAACCGATCTCAAACTGGAATCTCACTTGCATTGGAAACTCTGTTTTTCATTCAAAGGACTGTTTTACGCCAGAATGCTGGAGGAAGCATTTGGCTTATGTTTTTCTAAAAGGAGGTTCGTTGAACAGCTGGCGGGGAGTCGTCAAGGGACGTCCCCCACGACAAAGCCTACCGAGGTCTTGACCAGCCTCGGTACGGTTAAAATGGTGCGCTTCTAGTACGATGGGCGAGGGCCGACGAAGCGGTCCCTGAGTGAAGTGCTAGGACACCTAAGGAGGATCCTAGAGGGTTTTAACCAAGTGATGCCGCACGGGCTCGTGGTTGCTAGGACACCCAAGCGTACGTCAAGGAAGATATCTAATGGACAAAAAGGAAAGGTTTTTGGGAACAAAAATTTGATACTGAATCTTGTTGGTTGGCCAACTGGTCTCGGAGAGTCCAGATGATGCATTTTTGTAATATAATGGACTTGGAATTTTGGAAAATGATGATCAGAAATATTATGATTGTATTCAAGGATTGTCTTAAAGCCAGTCGAATCTATTACAAATGGCAATTTCGGGTGCGTATGTGGTGTGCCTATTTGATTTTTGTATGAATCGCCGACTAGGGGGCCTAGGAACTCTTTTGCTTGGTACCCAGGCAAAAACCCAATCAAATCTTTATAAAGGAATCCCACCAATTCAGTGGTCAAGTGGTTGGCTAACCCATGGGCCGGATGGGGTAGGCTAGATTGGAGGATTCCTGAGAAACAACTAGATACGATTAGTTATGTTAATCAATTTAAATCCTAAGAAGACCTTGTTCTGTGGGAAGGGATCATTGGCTGTGCCTCGAAAATGAGAAAAAAAGCAGTGATTCCATGGACCAAGTGCAAGTCTCTTCTTGATCTGACCATGTGACTTTAGGCTTAGTCAGATCAGTTTAATTTAGTCAAGACTTGACTCGTTAGAGTAATCTCCTAGTTAAAAGATTTTTCACCTTCTTGGCGGAATCACCTGTGCCTTTCGGGTGAGGGGAGACTTCCGGGCCCAGTCTCGGAGGGACTGCCCCCCCTCGGGCTAGCCTCTTGTCCCCGAACATCTGCAGGCGAGGCCCCGAGTGTGCAGGACCCCTGCCCTGCACGGGAGGCCGACGCCGCTTCCGCCGTTATAGCAGGAGTCCCAGAGTGGGCGGGCGGGGACTTCACAGCTGGTATCAGAGCATTGTTGAAAGCTAATAAGGATAAACAAATTCTTATCATAAATTGATAATAAAAACTCAGAAAAAGCATTTTTCATAATGTATTTTCATTCCGTAAGCTTCTTTAATGAAGAATTTTTAATCAAAGAAATTGTTTTATAGATGGAAGTTCCCTATTTATCTGGTATTCTTGACCTCACCCAGTCTCAAGATATGACTGTGTTCGCCTTTGAGCATCTCATCTCTTCCGCTCCAACTCGAACAAGCCAAGCAAGACTCGCACGCCATTTCGAGGATTTATATTTTCTTGATCCAGCAGAGAGACGACAGCATAAGTGGTTTGCAGGGTAGTATGTCCACGCCTCTTGTTGCGACCGGCGTGCAATGATGAGGCAAAACTTCTCATTGGCAATGATTGTGTTAAAGCTAAAAATGGTGCGTGGTGTCATTCTATATCATGCAATGCCTCGGAATTTCATACTTTCATGCCAAGTCTACAGACTCCTTACTTAATTGCTTTATTCCTAAGGAGAAGATAATATCTCCCTTGTCAGTAAGTGAACGTTTGTATCAGGGCATGGCTATGGCCTAGTACCGTCATCTTATACGTCTCTCGAGGAGATTTTGAATTCTGGAGCCGAGTTGCTCTATGTACATATTGCAACTTTTATATTAAATAAATAAATGTTTTCTGGAGAAAAATTCCCTGTTGTATAAGTGATCATCTACCTCTTCTAATATCCCTCAACCCCTCATCTCCCTTAGAAACTTTATCTCCCTTCTCTAATCAAAAGGTTATGCTATTTCCCTCTCCCTTCTCTCCTTAAGCATATAGTACATGAAGGTAGTGAGGGCTCCTTCCACGTGTTTGTCTCATATTCAATCCTAGGGAATGAATGGATCGACAATTCTTGATCCGCCTCCTCAAACATTCTTGCCATCAGGTCACTATGAGTTCCTTCTTCGGACCCCTCTGGATTTGGAGTAGGCACATCCAACTTCCTTTCTTTTAACATCTCATTTTGTGGATACAATGTATCCCTAACCTTGTTAGCCCTCAATTTGGCTTCATGGCTGCATTGACATTCCTCAACAAGGGCCTTTGTTTCCTCTAGCTTTCTTATTTCTTCTTCAGCATTTGGATATTCTCCAATACCCTTGGGGATTGATAGTCTCTCTTTTGGTTGCTCATCTAGTTTTGGCACTTGGTCATCTCCTTCCCTCGATTGGGTGGATTCGATGTCAATGGTATCTTCCTTGAATCCATCCTGAATTATGACCATGGTATCACCCTTGCCCACCTTTTTCACTCTTCTTCTTCTCCCAATCTTAGTGGTTGCAATACCTCCAGGGTTCTTCCCTTTGTCCACTTGTTTCACTTATGCGCATGTCAGGACATTCAGTGGTGCAATATTTCCAGGCTGCACACTTATAGTACTGATGATGGCATGGTTAGAGATAAAGGCATAGCCATTGACACGATATGGGTAGTCCTTGATCAAATGATCAACACCACACTTAACACATGAAAGTGTTGACATGGCATTGGTTTTTTGCACTGTGACCGCCGGTAGGGTTTGGCTAGCATTAGCCACATTCTTTAAAGGACACTCCACTACTCAATGAGGTCCATTATAACAAAAACACTGTATAGGTCCCCTTCTCATAGTCAAGTTTATGTCTTTTCCTTTCCACTATACCGTGGTTTGAAGCACTAGTACAGGCGTGCTATTCTTAGGAATTCTTAATAAACCACTACCCTTTTCATTCACTAACTACTCCAATGATAAGAAGCATTGTAAACAAATTTGACCAGATGCAAATGACTTAACCACTTCTTGGGTTCCCTGCTCTGCTGCAGCATGACCGAAGGATATCTTAAATTACTTGATTCACCCTTTCCGTCTAGCCATCCGTTTTGGGGTGGTAGGCTGTGCTAAGATCCAAGAAAGTTCCTATTGCTTCAAAGAATGTAGTCCAGAATTTTGATGTGAATTTGGGATCTCGGTCACTTACTATCCTCATGGGTAAACCATGCAATCTGAAGATCTCCTTAAGGAAAACTCTGGCAACATCCACTGCATAGTATATTTCTTTCACTGGAATCAGATGGGCAACTTTGGTTAGCCTATCAACTACCACAAAAATGGAGTTGTAACCTGATTGCACTGAAGGTAATCCAGTGACAAAGTCCATACTGATGCATTCCCACTTCATCTATGGAATGTCTAGAGGCTGCAGTTTCCCTGGCATCTTGACTCTCTCTACCTTGACTCTTTGGAACATTAAGCATTTCCTTACATGATCAAGTACATCCTTTTTGAGTCCTGTCCTAGAAGAAGCTTTTCTTCACAGACATATAGGTTTTTATAAACCCTGGATGTCCAGCTATCAGGCTACCATGGGCTTCTTGTTGAAATATACAAGTGAATAGGGTGTGTGCGGGAACAAGCCCTTGGCAAGAGGCTATAAAAGAGAATCTGTAAATGTGAGAGAACCTGTGAAAAGGTGAGAAGAATCTACTGGGAGAGAATAAAGGGTAGCATGAGAAGATTTAGGAAGTGTGGAGATATTTTAGGAGAGGTGGAGAGAATCAAGCAAAAGAGGTGGAGTGAATCAAGGAGATATTCTAGGAGAGAACCTGTGAAAAGGTGAGAAGAATCTACTGGGAGAACCTATGAAAAGGTGAGAGAACCTGTGAAAAGGTGAGAAGAATCTACTGGGAGAGAATAAAGGGTAGCATGAGAAGATTTAGGAAGTGTGGAGATATTCTAGGAGAGGTGGAGAGAATCAAGCAAAAGAGGTGGAGTGAATCAAGGAGAAATCAGTGGGATTCAATGCTTGGATGTAAACTCTATAAATTGAGGCATTGGCCTAATGAGAATTTGCTAGTTTTTTATTATCCATGCCTACATTAAGCTATTAATTGCTCACTAATTATGACTTAATTATCTAATCACTTTGTTAATGATATTGATTCTAGCATTTGATCCACCATAGCTCATCACATTGCTATAATTTTAACATGGTATCAGAGCTTAGCCTGGAATCCATCAAGTTTATGAGCCCATTATCTAGTTAATTAGGATTAGTAGATAATTAGAAAATAATCAATTTTTTTAGTTATTTTCAAGAAGCTTTCTGTATCCCTAGACAATGGAGGAGCTCCCTCTCCTTGTAGTCTCAACATTAGCCCAAACCCTCCTAGCCCAACATAGTCAACACTCTTGTGCTTCAGTCCATCAAGAAAGATCTACAAACCCCTGGCACAAGCTCCCGTTTTTTGCTGATTAAGAAGCGTTGTTTTTTGCAGCAAATCAGTGATTTCTACTTCATCAAATCAAATGGGTCTAATTCCTCTTAGCCCCGGGGGTTTTCAAGCATGCTCTACAAGCTAGTGAAGTTAGAATTTGATTTGATCAAGTCTACAGTGAGATCCAAGCTCTTCATCAAATCTGCAGGGTGACTTTGGTAAAACAAAGATTAAGCATTCAATGTTTGGTCAAATCTTGTATTTCTTGGCTTAATCCTCTACTAGACTAATTGCTATTAATGTCCTTGAAAGGATTTGAGCTCATTTGAACTCTAAGGCCTCAGATCTGGGCTCCCTGCATACTCTATTTTTTACACACAAAATAGAGGATTAATTTGCTAATCAGTGATTAATCAATGATCACTATATTTTGGTTCAATTGAGGGTTTAAATTAACCATTAGGTATCTTCTCTACAGATCCTATAACTTTATATTGCAATTCGGAGTTGGTTTGATACTCCAACCATTCCGTACAAATTGGTTACCCTTGATTTAATGTAATTTCTGGTAAAATTATGCTGATAAATTTGTGGTAATCATCATTTTGCATTTAACCCTTGGTTAATGCCTACAAATCACACTCAAATTCAAGATTATTTCACAGCCAGAGTTGCAGTTAGGAATCTGCATAAGAATGAATGCTATATGCATTATATTGGGCACATTACATCAATGTAAAAATGGGATCAGACACTGCCCTTGTCCAGAATAAGGCAAGAGGTAAGACGTCCCGCATAGATTTGGGTTTCCATTGTATAATGACACAAGATAAACATCAAAATCCCAAAAGAACTGTCAGCAAAACATTTAAACATGTTGCTCACATGGAGCAAGAAGAACTGACACTGCGGATAAGCTTGGCGGACAAGCTCATGGCCGTAGCCATGAAAGAAGAAGAACATCTCCTTCCAAGAGGAAGATCCACACCAAAAAGAAAAGCTAAAGGAATCATTAAAGGAAGACATGGACACGTGAAGAGAAGCTACCACAAGAAGACTGAAAGAAGAGGAAGACATGGACACGTGAAGAGAAGCTGCCACGACAAGAAGATTTAAGACAAGAGAAGATGTGAGGAGCCATGTGAAAATCTCAGAGAGAGAGAGAGAGAGAGAGAGAGAGAGAGAGAGAGAGAGAGAGAGAGAGAGACCCCACAACCCAATGTAACCTGTCCCAACAAAGTAAAACCACCTCTGAGCCATTGATGATGTAGGCCACATGGTAGATGTATATGTGAGCACTTTTGTCAAGGTCGCGGGCACTTGTAGTAGCCTTGGACACATAGAGAGAGAGAGTGTGTGTCAAGGACTATGAGTTTAGGGACTTGAGGCACTGGTTGTGGACTATCAAGTAAGAGAGAAACTTGGTATAGGGTCCAGATGTGCTAAGTTAACTTGAGGGGAGGTGTGCTAGGCACTGGTCGCGGACTATCAAGTAAGAGGGAAACTTGGTATAGGGTCCAAGTGTGCTAGGAGTATTCACTTGAGGGAAGGTGTTTAAATATACAAGTGAATAGGGTGTGTACGGGAACAAGCCCTTGGCAAAAGGCTGTAAAAGAGAATCTGTAAATGTGAGAGAACCTGTGAAAAGGTGAGAAGAATCTACTGGGAGAGAATAAAGGGTAGCATGAGAAGATTTAGGAAGTGTGGAGATATTCTAGGAGAGGTGGAGAGAATCAAGCAAAAGAGGTGGAGTGAATCAAGGGAGAAATCAGTGGGATTAGATGCTTGGATGTAAACTCTATAAATTGAGGCATTGGCCTAATGAGAATTTGCTGGTTTTTGATTATCCATGCCTACATTAAGCTATTAGTTAATTACTCACTAATTACATCTTAATTATTATCTAATCACTTTGTTAATAATGTTGATTCTAGTATTTGATCCACCATAGCTCATCACATTGCTGTAATTTTAACTTTTCTCTCAAAATTCTTCCCTTTATTTCCGCATCATTGGGGATACATAGTCGATTATTATAATACATGCATCCTTCATCCAGTTTGTATCCAAGAACTCGACTCATTTCCTAAGGAGTCTTGCTTTCTTGCATCAAAAGGGTAGCAATAGGGGCAAAGAATTTGTCCTGCATGATTTTCTCCTTTGCTTCATTGATCAATGTATTCGACACCACTGTAATTGCAAGCAAGGAGGCTTTTCCTGAGCGCATCTGCAACCACATTTTCTTTCCCTGACTGATGCTTTATTTTAAAATCAAATTCCTGCAGGGTCTGCATCCATCTCCTTTGACGCATCCATCTCCTTTGACGCATGTTGAGATCCCTTTGGGTGAAGATTCATTTCAGACTTTGATGATCTAACATCAAGGTGAATCTTTGTCCCAAAAGATAATGTCTCCACAACTTCAGAGCATACACTACTGACAGTAACTCCAAGTCATGGACAACATAATTCCTCTCATGTGTTCTAAGTTTTCTGGATTCATAGGCCACTGCATGACCTTCCTGCATTAGAGCACTACCTAAGGCAAATCCACTGGCATTAGTAACTACCTCAAAGTGTTTGGTAAAATCTGGCAATTTAAGGACAGGGTTGGTTACTAAGGCTGTCTTCACAGCTTGTAGAAGGCACTCTGACACATTGCAGTCCACTAAAAAAGTGTACTTTTCTTGAGAAGGTTAGTTAAAGGGGATGCCATCTGAGCATACCTAGGTATAAAGATCCTATACCATCCGGTTAACCCTAGGAATCCTTTGACTTCCTTTACTGACTTGGGTTCTAGCCATTCAACTACTGTTGCTTGGATCTTTGCGGGGTCACGAGAAATCCTATCCTTTGATATTATGAATCCCAAGTATTCCACCTGGTCAATAGAGAAGGAACACTTGCTCTTCTTTGCAAAGAGTTGGTGTTTCCTTAGGATTTCCAGGACTTTGTGCACATGATCTTCATGGTCTGCAACATTCTTCGAGTATACGAAGATATCATCAAAGAAGACAAGAACAAAATCATCCAAGTATTCTGTGAGAATATTTTGCATAAGACGATTGAATGTCGTCGGGGCATTAGTCAATCCAAATGGTATGAGTGTGAACTCATAATGCCCATAGCGAGTATTGAATGCCGTCTTTGGGATGTCTTGCTCCTTGATTCTATTCTAGTAGTGCTCGGATTTGAGATCTATCTTTGTAAACATTTGGGTATCACTTACCCGATCCAGAAGTTCATCAATCCTAGGAATAGGATACTTATTCTTAATTGTTAATTGATTCAGTCCTCTATAGTCAATACAGAGTCTTAACGTTCCATCTTTCTTCTTTTGAAAGAGAACGGGTGCGCCCCAAGGTGAGACACTGGGTCTGATGAATCCTTGCTCTAACAGTTGTCTTAACTGCTCCTTAATCATTTCAAAGCTTTGTATGGACAAGATTGCCTTACATCGTTGACTTGGTCTGCTGACCCATTGATATCAGAGTCGAAATGTCCAAACAAATGCTTGATGACATGGACCAGCAGATGCAATCAATCCGTAATAAGGATATAAAGGCAGCCCAAGACAGGTAATAGTAGTATGCAAATAAAAAGAGATCTGAGAGAGAGTTTGAAGAATCAGATATGGTCTTCATTTGAGTACGACCAAAAAGAAGTTCCTTATCCTTAGGGAAGTACAAGAAGCTCTCTCCCAGATACTGTGGGCCGTATGCTATCATAAAGAAAGTGGGCAATCTAGCCTACAAACTTCTTCTACCTCCCCATCTCAAGGTACATGATGTATTCCATGTCAGTTTGCTTAAGAAGTATGTATCTAGTCCGAATCATGTGCTTGATGATGAGCAATTGATCTCTCTGACTCAAGGCCAGATGGTACTCCAACCTGAGGAAATCCTTGACGTTTGGGAGAAGATTCTCATAAACAGAGTCCTCAGAGAATTCTTAGTAAAGTGGAAGTTCTTTCCTCTAGAAGATGCCACTTTTGGGAGAAAGAAGAAGAGTTGGCAAAGGATTACCCTCACTTTGCGAGATGAGAACATTGTAATCATTCTATGTTTCTGAATACAAGAAAATATCATTTTTCCTTGTTTTGCCTGTGAGATAAAAAAATTCTAGAGAGTGGTAAATCAAAATTGGGATATTTTTGGATAAATAAATTCTTCAAATATCAAAAAAATGTTTCCCTAAAACAGAAAATCAAAATAGATTTTCTAAGGTGCAATTGGAATTAATTAAAATTGATTTAGAAGACCTTAGCCTAAGGGTACAGATTTTCAAAAAAAAAATTTATGGTCCAATTAAGGTTCCTAGGGACCAATAAGATTAATCCAAGTGTTGGGACAAGATAAATCCAAAGAATAAAAGAAAATACCCAAAAATGAGTAAATGCCCACATAAGATAAAGAGTTGACCAAGTACTAGGTTTATTAGTTAAAAATTATGGTGTATTAATAAAAATATGAGATATTTTAGAGTAATCATTCATTTTTGACACATGTGTAAGGAAAAGGGAGACTTTTAAGGACGTGCCTATTTCACATGCTTAGATGAGTTTAAAACTAAAAAATAATTGGATATTTTTGTCTCTCCTCTCTCCTAAATCAAACCAAATAAAAAAGGGAGCCAAACTGGTCCAAAACTTATCCAAATTCAGCCAAACTGAAGCTAAAAAATTCTAGAACTCAGTTGGACTCAGTTAGTGGCCTCCCTCCCCTATAAATAAACCATCATTCCTTTGTATTATTATCTATGAACTAAACTATGCTGGTATTACTCTAAACTAAACTAAGCTTAATTTCTATTATCCCTCTAAAAACCTCTATAAAATTGAAGATATTGGAGCTTCTCTCTCTCTTCAATCTTCCTTGTGAAGCATGCATATTTGGAAAGCAAACAAAGCATGTATTTCCACGTAACAAAACTGTGAGCAGAAATACACTAGATGTTATGCATTCAAATGTATGGGGTCCTACGAAGACCATGTCTATGGGAGGCTGCAGGTATTATGTGACATTTATTGATGACCACACATGGAAAGTGTGGGTATACTTCATGAAGGAGAAGAGTGAGGTGTTCACTCATTTTCAGAATTTTAGAGTTATGGTTGAAAAGCAATCAGGGAAATATGTAAAGTGCCTAAGGTCAGATGGAGGGGAAGAGTACTTCTCCAATGAGTTTTCTAAATTTTTGAAGAAGAATGGTATTCGGAGACAGTTTACATGCAGGTACACTCCGTAGCAATATGGAGTTGCTGAGCAGAAAAATAGGCACATTCCTGAGATTGCGCAAGCATTGAAGAGAAGAATATGCCGCATAGCTATTGGGCTGAGGCTGTTTCTACAGCATTTTACATCATGAACAGGACTCCAACAGCAGCCATACATGATGTAACTCAGGAGGAGAGGTTTACTGGCAGAAAACCTGATTTGTCTCATCTGAAAGTCTTTGGATGCATTGCATATGTACATGTACCAGATGAGCTGAGAACTAAGCTGGATCCAAAAGCAGAAAAATGTGTGTTTTTTGGATACTCCCTTGAGCAAAAGGGATACAAGCGTTATAACCTTGCTACACGTGAGTTGAGGGTAAGCAGGGATGTTGTCTTTGATGAGATGAGCAGCTGGTATGCTGCTGAAAAAGAAGCTGTTGGGACTGATGTGAGTGGAAATGTGGTTGCACATAATATAAGTCAACAATCGCAGTCTTTGAGTGGACCAGGAGAGTCCTCATCTAGTGGTTTAGTTGATAGACCATGGAGTGGTAGGTTGCATCATAATACCAATTCTGCAAATGTGATTAGTACATCACGTAAAGGAAAAGAGAAAGTGGTTGAGCCCCTTAGTATGCATGACATTTTTGCAGGGCATTCTCATATTGATGGAGAGTCTAGTGGCTCAGAGATGAGCCTTGATGAGGAGCTTGAAAAGATGCAAGGGGGAAGAGAGCTTGAGCCCTTGCAAGCACACACGCACACTCACAAAACCCTAATAGAGAACAGACAAGGTGAGAGGCTGAAAATCTTCTTCTACTTCACTCAACACTCAACACCATATACAAGATAAGAGTACACACAATATGAAAGGTACTCAACCAAATACATACAAGGGTTCTCTATAGTGTGAACCCAACTAAATGAGCTGGCGCTATAACTATGCCAGTCTCTAGAATGGCTGTCACACAGCCTGTCATCCCACTGGCTGCATATCACCCAAGATCTCACCAACCATGCCAGTGGTGTAAGTGTGGGGCCTATCCCCCAGGCGGGTCATCAGTGTCCACCGCCTCACTAGATGAGCTTGATATCTCAACACTCCCCCCGAGCTCAACTCCATCTCATGTACACCAAGTGAAGCTCTGAATCTGCGGAGCTTCTCTGTACCCAATGCTTTGGTGAAGATGTCAGCTACCTGATCCTGTGTGCTGACATAAACAAGGTCAAGGTCTCCTGCCAAGACCTTCTCTCTGACAAAATGGTAGTGGACCTCTATATGCTTCGTGCAAGCATGAAAACCTAGGTTCCTGGCCAACTGTATATACTGCTAATGTTGTCACAGAAAATGACAACTTGTCTATCTGATAGACCCAAATCTGCAAAAGTAGCTTTCTCAACCAAGCTACCTCATATGCTGCCATCGCAGCTCCTCTGTACTGGACCTCTGTACTGGATAGAGCAACCATAGGCTGCTTCTTGCTGCTCCAAGTCACAGCAGCACTCCCCAAAGAAAACATGAAGCCACTAGTAGATCTTCTATCTGAGATACTACCAGGCCAATCAGCATCTGTGTATCCATGTACACATATCTCTGTCCCACTTTCATAAAACAGTCCACAATGCAAAGTAGACCTCACATACCTCAATATGCGTCTCACTGCATCCAAATGCGGTTTCCGTGGAACCTGCATAAATTGACTCACCAACCCAACAGCATAGCTCAAATCTGGTTTGGTGATCGTCATATAGATCAAGCTTCCTACTATGCGCCTATACATAGTAGGATCCTCCAAGATCTCTCCTGAATCTGCACTCAACTTGCCATTTTGATCCAATGGCATGGAAATAGGCTTACAGCCTGTCATACCATACTTGGACAACATGTCCAAGCCATACTATCTCTGCAGTAATCCAATACCATGTGGTGACCTAATCACCTCAATGCCCAAGAAATATCTAAGCTCCCCCAGATCCTTCATCTCAAACTTCTGTCTAAGTAAGATCTTTACATCAAAGATCTCTGCATCATGGTCCCCCGTAATGATCAAGTAATCTACATAGATGACAACAAGCACAATCCCTCTATCACCATGTCTCACATACAGCTAGAAATCTGCATTGGCTACATGAAAGCCAAGCACATTCACATGTCCAATTCTTTTATGCCAAATGTCTGTGTCTGCAACAATTCCTGAACCATTTGCAAACATCGTAGCACTCATTTTAGGCATGTCTACATTCAACGTAAACATTCTGCCCACTCTGTTGCCTTTTGCAACCGACCTGCACTTGTCTTTAAAGTCTTCAACATAACAACCATCAAGGTTAAACCGGACCTCCAAACCCTGCTCAATCATCTGGCCAACTGAAACCAGATTCTTTGTTATGTTCAGAATGTGAAGTACATCTGCAAAGTACTTCGCTTTGCCATCCTGCATTGCCATCCTGCATAGACAATGGCACATCTCCAACATGGGCAATTGGATGAGCAGTGTCATCCCCTATTTCCACAAAACCTGGTCTTTCAAGTTTTTTCATCTCCCACCACTCCCCATGACTTGTCATGTGGTTCGAAGCACCTGAGTCAACGTACCATACATCATCTTTATGTGCTACTTCAACATTTTCAGACATGGCATTCACAACATGCTGCATAACAAACAACCTTTCATTATCCTCATTGTTTCTGCTTGAGGATGCATAGTTATTCTGCTACACTTTCCCATTTTGCATGTCAACCTACTTCTTATAACATTCTGCCTGCACATGTCCAGGCTTGCCACAATAAAAGCATTCACGTGCATCATTATATTACCTTTGGCAATTTCCACATCCTTGCTCCGCCACCACGCTCTCATTCTCAAAGCTCTCGCACAGCGCTCAACCCCATGACACTCCATCTCAGAAGGATCACTTTCTAAGTGGTGTGCCACTTCATAGCCTTGTTTTAAAGCTCGACATGATTGCAACGATGTCTAAGTTGTGTGCTGCTTCATTGCTTGGTTCTAAAGCTCAGCATACCTACAAACATCTCATTTAGAGCATAGCACAGATCTTCTATAAAGTGTACAAATCTCTAGTGGAGTGCTACGATCAGCTTACGGGTCTCATTCAACTTGGAGGATTCCCAAGCTCATTTAGAGCATAGCACAGATCTTCTATAAAGTGTACAAATCTCTAGTGGAGTGCTACGATCAGCTTACGGGTCTCATTCATCTTGGAGGATTCCCAAGCTCAATTTGGACCTTCCAAGATGACTCTACTAGCATCTACAATTGTCGCTTCATCATCTTCAAAGGCTTAGCATATTTTTAATTGATTTAAGCAAGCACAAGTAGAGCATTAGCGCTTTTGGATATGAAAGTTGTATCGTCACAGTGCCAACAAAGCGTAACTGCCATGGCTAAGCGCATTGGAAAGATTTATTTATTAAAAAAAAGAGAAAACGTTTTGCATCATCACCATCACTGAGCTAGGAAGCTCTAGGCTCAGCAAAAGAGTCCTCATCATGGAGCTCAAGAGAGCTCTGGGTGAGCTAGAGAAGCAGATGACCAAAGCTTTGAGAATGAGAGTGTGGTGGTGGAAGAAGCAAATGTCAATGGGTGAGCTAGGGAAGTAGATGGCCATAGCTTCTTACATAAACCAATTCCTAGTCCCTCTGAGACTCCTTAATGCCTATAAAATTTTCCCAAAATGCTCAACAACTCCTCCATAGCCACATCTGTGTTGGTTGGGTAGAGACCCTTAAATGTTTGGAAAATAGAACCTTAAAAAGAGTCTGATTTGTAATCTCAAAATAGATTTATTGCTGATTTCTTGTTTCTCTACCAAGGCTACCACAACATTGGCAAACAACCATGGGGTGACCTTTAAAGCCACTACCAAAAGAATATATTTATCTAGACTCCATAGTGTCCAGACATAGTATCCAAGCTGGTTGTTGTTGCTCTATATTGACTTAGAACATTGACTACTGCTAGTATTTCAATCTTGCTCTTCTTATATTACTTAATGATACTACATTGCTAGCTTGGTACTGTTGCTTGCTCTGAGAGCTTTGCAAAGCTAAGTGATGATGCTTTAGAAGGACAAATCAATGCTTGTGAGAGACCTTCCCACTCAAGAGGCCATATATGTAGGTTAGGAGAACCCTTGGTGTATGCGGCACACTTGCTTGCACACCAGTTGACTAGGCTCAATTCCCAACATGGCCATACTCTATATTTGCATCAAATACATAGAGCTTTGCATTGTTTTCTACATAAAGCTACAATCTACACTCAATCTTTTCCGAAGTTGCACTTGATTTATCAAGAGACAACACTTTTGTGAATTGGTTTTCTTAAACTTCCATAGATTAACACTAGTATTTTAAGATTAGTGCTAGTCCAATTGATTTGTAAACAACCTAATATGAGAAAACCACTATTGTTTAATCTTTGTTTGCAAACATTTGCTGGCATTTTTACCATTTCTTGGTATTTTAACTATTTCTTGATATTTCAACTATTTCAGTCATCAGCAAGAACTATAACAAAAAGTAAAGAGATGCAAAGAAGGTGTAGGATTTTGATAAGTATCACTCACAACTGTGAATCTTTGCACGAATCTTGCTCTCTAAACTTGAATCTTCAATTCTACATTGATCTTGAATTGAATCTTCAATGTTCTTCAACTCTACACTAAAATCTTTGACTCTGTACTTGAGACAGCACAAAAAATTATATTTTGTAACTGTATTCTCTTCTTCACAAAAGGAAGACTAGAATAGAATGATCATAAAGCTGAGATATGGGTTATTACGATATTAAGGAGATAATCTCATACAAAGAACCATCATGATGCCTAAGTGAGTTAACCTCTCACCAAGAGGATGCAAAAAGGCTTCCATAAAAGTCATAAGGGGCACAAATGACAACCGTGGCCCCCTTATATACTTGAGTCCATGAACATGGTCCTAAGCCTAATATAAAAGTAGTTGCTCCATTACACTCTGGCTTGAGAAGGAAGTATCCAAGCTCCTTGTCCAAAGTGAAATGACCACCAAAAATACCTCAATTTTGTTTTCTATGGGTGTCAATACGATTATATTTTCTTTAGAATCAAGACATTTACTTTTGGATGCAATATATGTCTACATACCTATTGATGCATGGTTTGGCTCATGTCCATACACCTATTGATGCAGTGGATCATATCTTTGACTTTTCGAGTGATGCTACATAGGATGACGGCATTGGTTTCCTCTTACCCTCGTATGATGCCAACCTTGAGACATGTTCTTTTGGTTTCTATAGGTGTCGACAAAATCCTATTTTCTTTAGAGCCGAGACATTTACTTATTTGTTCAACTCATGCTCCTATACCTAATGCAATGGGTCATTTCTTTGACTTTTCAATTGATGCTAAATGGGATGATGGCATTGGTTTGCTCTTACCCTTGCATGATGCCAACCTTGACATATGTTCTTTTGGTTCCTTCTGTGGGTGCCGACATGATCCTATTTTTTTTGGAGCCAAGACATTTACAAAATTTTGGGTGCAGTATATGCCATTTGACACATGATTCACTGTATAAATGGATATATGGGCATGAGCCAAACCATGCATCATCTCTTCATGTGCAAAACCCTTTATGTGTGTATGATGATCCAAGATAACAATTTGATCATCCACATCATCATAGTACTACATCATTGAAAAATGAAGAGGTATCCTCACATGAAAGGTAAATGTTATCATCTCTTAAATCATCATCTATGGCATCCCCAAGGTCTGCAAGGTCATCCTAATAAACATGGTCTATCTCCATCAATAGTTCCCCTATGTGACCTACATCCGATAACAAATCTATCTCCAACAATATAGGATCTAAGGATATGTCTAGATCAAATGCAAATCTCTCAAGATCTATGTCGTATGATCTACTATGGACATGAGATCAATATGCATAATCCTACTACGATGTGTCACCTCGATGAAATCATCACTACTCGATCCTCGATTGCTTAAACATATGAACTCTATCCACATGAAGACTGTCAAGAATGTAATGAATACTAGAAGTATTGCTCGTATCAGCAGCAATATCTCCACAAATAGAAATCCTAGAAGAATAGCCTAATGCATCTAACACTAAGAACTCAGATCTATGCTCATAGGTGTCTCTGTCACTTGTATCTAGAGGAGTATCACTAACCTCAAGTGTGCTAATGGGTATACTAATCTCGAGTGTGCTAATGAATGCATCATTAATCAAACTATCCTCTAAAATGTCACCACCACGATCAACTAAAGTGTCCAGGTGATTTGTAGGAAAGAAGATAGACACATAAGTGTCGATGCTCTCAGTGTGTTAATGAGTATACTGATCTTGAGTGTCCTAATGGATGCATCATTAATCAAATGCACACTATCCTCTAAAATGTCACCACAATCAACTAAAGTGTCCACGTGATTTGTAGGAAAGAAGATAGGCATACAAGTGTCGATGCTCATTGTGCTTGTTGCCATCTCTATCCTCGAGATCATGCCCACATGATATGAATCGCACACATCACTATCACATACATCATCATCATGTGCATATGTGTTAGTGGCATCATGTGGACGTACATCACTATGATCATGTGCATTTTTGTGTGATATGATACACATCAATGTCATCATGTGTGCGCGTGTATGTCCAATACACCATCATGTGTATGAGTGTATAATACAATACATCATGTCTTAGGAAAAAATCACAATTACCAGAGTGTGGGATACTCAATCAAGTCATCAAAAGATGAATCATCCCATGCAAATAATATAACAAACCATCCATGTTGATGTAGCCAAGCGATAAAGTGATGAAAACACTGTGTGTGGACCACCTAGACCATCTGGCGCATATTTGTTCCTCATCAAACAAATGCTGATTTTTACAAAATTTTACCATAGCTCCGTTGCTATGATTGATAAATCTCAATTATTTTAAAAGATAAAGCTTAACTTTAAGGGAATGATTAGAATGATCCCTAATTGGATCATTAACCCATAATGGATTGAATCATCAATATTCATGAAACACAAACTAAAAGCATAGAAAAAAGCCATTAATTTGGCATCAAGCATAGATTAATCTTGGATTAAGGAAAAGCTTTATAAAAAGCTTCATTTGGATTGAGAATAGGTCATGAGTATGACCATTTCTTGAGTGAGAGAGAGAAATTACATAAAAACCATTAGAATTAAGCATAAATAAAAATTTATGTAATTCTTTACTATCATTCATCAATTAACTTCAATAGCATTCATCAATTTATGTAATTCTTTACTACCATTCATCAATTAACTTCAATAGCATTCAAAAACCATTCCAATTAAGCTTCTCAAGCTTGAGAGGGGTTGAGAAGAGAGAAACATTGAGAAATTATAGAAAAGATCAAAATTCACCATTTACCTTACAAATTGCTTGATTCTTTGTTCATGGTAGAGGCCCCCAACCAGTCAATTGGTTTAGTATGTTGATGGAGCCACCAATGGGGATTGAAGAAAGAGGGAAGCTCCAATTTCTCCAATTTGGAGAGAATTTTAGAGAATAGTAAAAATTAGCATTATTTCAGTATAATTCTAGTATAGTAAAATTCTCCTATCTTTTTTCAAAGGACTCATGTTCAATTTATAGGAGAGGGAGGCTCTAACCAAGGCTAACTGATTTCTAGAATTTCCCAAATTTAGTTTGGTTGAATTTGGACTAGATTTGGACCTAGTTTGGTTACTTTTTGATTCGGTTTGGTTCCATTTTAATTTGGTTTGGTTCAAGAGAGAGGAGAGATAAAAATATCACATTATTTTTGAGTTTAAAACTCATTCAAGCATGTGAAGTAGGTGCCTCATTGAAGGGACTCCCCTTCCTTACATATGTGTCAAAATGGAATCATTATACCCAAAATATCTCATGTTTTTGATATTACTTATAGTTTCTTGCTAATAAACCTTGTACATAGTCAATTCTTCATCTTATGTGAGTATTTACTTCTAAATATCTCCCTTTTTTAACTATTAGCCTTGTCTTTAGTCAATTCTTCATCTTATGTGAGTATTTACTTCTAAATATCTCCCCTTTTTAACTATTAGCCTTGTCCTTAGTCAACTCTTCATCTTATGTGAGCATTTATTCATTTTTGGATAATTTCTTTTATAAATTGGATTTATCTCCTCCCCACACATGGATTGATCCTATTGGCCCACAGGAACCTTAATTCGACCATAATCCAAATTTTTTTGAAAATCTAGACCCTTAGGCTAAGGTCCTTTATACCTATTTCCAATTAATTCCAATTGCACATTGGAAAGTTTTTTTTTGAATTTCTATTTCAGGGGAATTCATTTTAATAAAATGAGATATTTTTCTATCCAAAAATATTATAAATCTGAATATTCTCTCTCTAGAATATTTTCTCTCTCTCTCTCTCTAGGTTAAAACAGATAGAAACAAGATCTTTTATATTTCTGAAGAGGGATTTAATTACACGAGAAGATGCTAGACATCTTGAGAGGCTGGGGAGGAATCTTACATTCTCTCCCACTTGAAAAACGCGAGATGTCCTCATCTCGCAAACTGGGGGTAATTCTGCAAGATGCACGAATATGAGACTAAGAGAAATTTTAATTAAGAGTAACCACCAAGAAAGGTCTCAAAGAGAGAAAGACTCAAGACAAGAACAAAGATTTCAACTTTATTCACTCTTGGAACATATACAGCAAGATAGAAGAACTCTTTACAATTCCATAAGCCCATCCATCATATGGTCACAAAAGCAGCACTCACAAGCAGCACACGTATAAGGTAACTCATCTATCGGAATAATTTGGCTGGTTATTGCAGCACCTACCTCATTGGAATGAGGTGACCTAATAAAAGGACCTCTAAGAGGCAAGCCAAAAATGGGATAAAGGCATATCTTCTGGTGAGGAAGAAAACACGCAAGTAAGAAGACCTGCTCAAAAAATCCACCATGCCTTATCTCATCACGCAATAGTATCGGGGACCCAAACCCAAGGCTTCAATAACCATAGCCAAGCGGACATTGTTACGAAAGTGATGCTAACCCCACGGTGTTACCCTAGTTATGTCTCGATCGGTCCGCCATTTGGTCTGAGCTACAGAAGTTCCCAAGTGAGGGAAAAGTAAGCGCTCATACAGTTCTATAAAATCCTTCTTCACAGACTCGCTTGCGTCTTAAAGGTGAGAAATCATCATGGAAAAAACCAAGTCCTACTGCCAAGCCATAAAGGAGATTAACAAAGAAAGGAGATCGATGGAAGTAAGATTATTGTGAGCGATAAGTAAGAGTTACGACTTATATAAAAGAAGGAACTAGCGTAACCTAGAAGCCGACGGTGTAACTTACCACTGAAGTTTTACCGTCTTTCCATGATTTGGGCTTGGCACATAATTCTTTTAGAATGGCTTACATGAAATACATTATGAACTTTGAGATGAGGAGGTAAAAGAAGCTCGTAGGCTAAGTCACCTACTTTCTTTGAAATCAGATATGGTCCACAATATCTGGGGGATAACTTCTTATACTTCCCAAGAGATATAGACCTTTTTTTTTGGGCCGTACTCGAATGAAGACCATATATGGTTCTTTGAATTCTCTGACTGTCCTCTTCTTATCTGCATACTGCTTCTGTCGATCCTGGGCAGCTTTTATATCTTGATGAATTGCCTGCATCTGCTGCTCCATGTCGTCAAGCATTTGTCTGGACATCTCGACCCTAATCAATGGGTCAGACCTAGTTAATGGAGTTAAGCAATCTTGTCCGAGATGGACCCTAATTAGATTGGTATGAAGGAATTGGTCTTTGAATTTGGGTTCTTGACTTCACTGTGCCCTTGTCATGGCAGGAGTCGGGCAATCTTTTAACTGAGGACCAAAACCTTGGCATCCAAAACACCGGTTCTCACTTCTGAACTCATCGTTCTGAATCCGTAAAACAGGTGGGACTCTTGAGAAAGTATTCTGGGGAAAGGGTTTTCCTTCTTAAACAGAATCTTTCTTTTAATTTTAGAGAGGGAATAATTATAAGATCAGAAAGGGAGGTTCTTACTCCTATATACCTCGAAGGCTGGGGGAGGAATCTTACAGTCAACATACATATATATATCTTCCTCGACATACGTATGGGTGTCCTAAGCACCGTGAGCTCGTACATCGCTTGGTCAGAACCCTCCACGATCCTCCTTCCTTAGGTGTCCTGGTACTTCACTCAGGGACCGCTTCGTCGGCCCTCGCCCATCGTACTGGAAGCACACCATTTTTCACCATACCCAGGCTGGTCAAGACCTAGACAGGTTTTTGCCGCGTGAGCTGTCCCTTGAACACTCCCCGCAAGCTGTTGCAACCAAACTTCCCTTAGATAAACATATATGCCAAATGCTCCCTCTAGCATTCTGGCGTAAGACAGTTCTTTGAGAAAATAGGGTTTCTATGCAAGTTTTCAGTTTTGAATTTGTTTGAAAACCATGAATAATCTTAAATCCATATCTCAATACTTCTAGATGCAGGTCTAAATTCCAAACAGAATTCCTCAAATTCTGTTAACTTGATCCTCATATCAAAATCAAAAGTCTTAACTTAGTTTTAGATTTGGTGGGAGATTTCAGTACATTTTTCCTGAACTGGGCACATCGTCATTGATTGAAATTGAATTAGGTCTTGGCCAATAGTCTGAATCAGAGTCTGGGTTTGGAAAGGTTCTTCCTAAACTATCTTTCTCGAAAGGTACTATTTTAATTTCTCTTTTTCTAAATTTCGTTCGACGAATATTTGCTTACAGATTTCTAAAACATGAATTTCTTATCAGGAATAAAATAATCAATTATCTCAATCTCCGACTTCAAAATTTTCTCAT
Source organism: Cibotium barometz (assembly GCF_041138505.1). Taxonomy (NCBI): domain Eukaryota; kingdom Viridiplantae; phylum Streptophyta; class Polypodiopsida; order Cyatheales; family Cibotiaceae; genus Cibotium; species Cibotium barometz. Next base: position 11,589,547 of record NC_141072.1, on the reverse strand, counting down.
TACCATCTTAGTGAATATGCAACGGTAGCATATCTACTTATTTATTTTTCCAATTTTTGTGAAAATTAAACAGAGGATTATGAGAACCCTTATTTAAATATAATCATTCTATATGCATCTATTTATGCATAAAATCTAATTTTGATGAAAGTAACACTTTTATCATCATAAAAATCATTTATGATGAAAATCACTCTTTTAATATGAAAGAATCTCTTTTATGCATCCATTTATGCATAAAAATAATTTATGATGAAAATCACACTTTTAATATAAAAAAATATCTTTTATGTTTTCTGAAAGAGAACCGGCGCACCCCAAGGTGAAACACTGGGTTTTACAAACCCTTGTTCTAATAGCTATCTAAGCTGTTCCTTGAGTTTGATGGCTTCAGGAATTGGCATTTTGTACATGCGTAGGGCTACTGGGCTGAGCTCCGCCGGGGGTCAATTCAATCACATGATCTACTTCTCGGATTGGAGGCATTTCAGTTAGCTCTGTTGGGAATAGATCATCAAATTCATTTAACCATTTTGGTTCTTTAGCCTTAAGCTTTGAGTCTACTGGGTTCATTTTGACAACATAAATTTGCTGCTTCTTTCTAAGTCCTTTCAGCAACCTAGAAGCTTTTACTAACTAAAGGTCCGGGGATCCGAAAATTCCAGTTCCTTGAACTTTGTTCCCGTGAAGGTCATGGAAGGAAATGGTTCCATTGTGACAGTGTATGTCAGCTTGATTTTTGTGGAGCCAATCCATTCCAAGGATCCCATCAAAAAATCCCAGAGGTAAGACTTTGAACTGACAGTCGGTTACATTACCATCTAGATTGAACTGGATAAGATCTGTCTCATGGTGAGTGAAAAGAGTCTTCCCACTGGCCAATTCAACTTGCATAGGTTTCCCTGATTTCTGTTCTAAGACTAGCTTACGCAAGAATCCAAGGGAAATGAATGAATGAGAACTGCCTGAATCAATCAAAAGCTTAAAAGGCTTACCCTGATATTCTGCTCAAGTATGGATGCTGAGAAGACCACCTAGACCATCTGGCACATATTTGTTCCTCATCGAACAAATGCCAAAAATGTCTAGGCATCAAATTGTGAAGCTCGAACAGATTCTGATACTGGCATGAATATGCTGCCTCTCAGGATAGCAAAGAGGTTGACGAGCGAGGATGTAGAGGACTAAGCCTCAAAATGCCAAAGGCATGTGTGAACTCTGTAAAAGATAGGGATGGAGCACATGACACGAGAAGGCAAATCATAATAGCAATCATAGAGCCATGATGACATGAGCGGCTCCCTTATGATCACAATCACAAATTTTGTCAACGACAGTGTGAATTCTCCACCATGGTGATCAAATGAAGGATAAACTTAAAAGTAACAACCATGGCTATGTGTGAGCACTACCAAAAGCATACGCACCAAAAAAAAGTGCACAGCAAGTGTGAACACACCTCTCAAACACAAGGCATATAGGACATGTGACCCACGATGTGTGAACAAGCCCAACTAACACTCAACACACAAATCAGTGTGTACAATGTGAAAGAATCCCCACCACAAACACTCACAGCATGTGAACACCCCTCCTTAAACACCATGCATGTAAATAATCCCAAAATACATGAAGGCTGTGAAACACAACGTTGATCATGGCGACCTTTTAGAGGATAGTGTGCATTTGATTAATGATGCATCCATTAGCACACTCGGGATTAGTATACCCATTAGCACACTTGAGGTTAGTGACACTCCGGATACAAGTGACAGAGACACCTATGAGCATAGATCTAAGTTCTTAGTGTTAGAAGCATTAGGCTATTCTTCTAGGATTTCTATTTGTGGAGATATCGCTGATATACGACCAATACTTCTAGTATTCATTACGCATTCTTGGCAGTCTTCATGTGGATAGAGTTCATCTGTTTAAGCAATCGAGGATAGTGCATGAGAGTAGTGATGATTTCATCGAGGTGACACATCATATAGGATTATGCGTATTGGTCATGTCCATAGTAGATCATATGACAGATGATGAGCGATTTGCATTTAATCTAGACATATCCTTAGATCCTATATTGTTGGAGATAGATTTGTTATCGGATGTAGGTCACATAGGGGAACTATTGATGGAGATAGACCATGTTTATGAGGATGACCTTGCAGACCTTGGGGATGCCATAGATGATGATTTAAGAGACGATAACATTTACCTTTCATGTGAGGGTACCTCTTCATTTTTCAGTGATTTAGTACTATGATGATGTGGATGATCAAATTGTTACCTTGGATCATCATACACACATAAAGGGTTTTGCACATGAGGGGATGATGCACGGTTTGGCTCATGCCCATATGTCCATTGATACAGTGGATCATGTCAAATGGCATATACTGCACCCAAGATTTTGTAAATGTCTTGGCTCCAAAGAAAATAGGATCATGTCGGCACCCGTAGAAGGAACCAAAAGAACATATGTCAAGGTTGGTGTCATGCAAGGGTAAGAGCAAACCAATGCCATCATCCCATTTAGCATCAATTGAAAAGTCAAAGACATGACCCACTGCATCAGGGTATAGGGGCATGAGTTGAACAAAAAACTAAATGTCCCGGCTCCAAAGAAAATAGGATTGTGTCGACACCCATAGGAACCAAAAATAAATGTCCAGATTCTAAAGAAAATAGAATCGTGTTGACACCCATATAGAAAACAAAAGTGAGGTATTTTTGGTGATCATTTCACTTTGGACAAGAAGCTTGGATACTTCCTTCTCAAGCCAGAGGGTCATTGTTCCATGGTTGGATGGTCCACACTTGGGCTATCTATTTGATCGTGTGAGATCCCTTTGCCCCCTCTGTGCACCGGAACTCCCGGTAGCTGACAGCAGAAGCAGCCCCCTCATGTGTGGGGCAGGGTTTCTCACCCGGGGCCTCGCCCGCAAATGTCCGGGCGCACGAGACTAGGCTAGTGGTCACTCCAAAAACCGAAACCGGGAAAATTTCCCATGCCTAGAAAGCGGGGACGATTCCACCTTTTTGAATTTTCTTAACAAATTTTTCTAACGAGATCAAATCTAAACTATCCTTCACCTGAATAAACCTGAATAGAAGGAAACTATCACTGATATAATTTGATCATCTGAGTGATTTCAACGCTTTTTTCCTAATCAAGATCAGGCATAGCCGTTGATCCACTCAATTGAGAAATTTATTAGGGAATTAACTAACTACTCGAATCCTAGCGTAATCCTAAGATTTTTCAATTTTTGATTATTAAAACTCCACTGATTCCAGCCTAACCCCATCCGGCCCATGGGTTAGCCACCACCCTACCACTGGAATTGGTAGAACCAAACAAGTACTCACCCACCCATAATTGAAATGCCTTTCTTAACTTTAGCTTTAGAAAACAGGTACGCACACACTCCCCTTTAAAACTTTAATATAAAAATAATCCATTGACAAAACAGATATGATCACAGATTTCATAATTCAAAATTTCCATTCAATCCCTTGTTTCACAAAAACAGTACCACTCTGGACTCTCCGTTGGACCAGCTGGTCAATAACGAGATCTAGTAATAGATCACAAAAACCACTTCGTCAACATACATATATATATATCTTCCACGACATACGCATAACCCTCCAAGATCCTCCTTAGGTGTCCTGGTACTTCACTCAGGGACCGCTTCGTCGGCCCTCGCCCATCGTACTGGAAGCACACCATTTTTCACCATACCCACGCTGGTCAAGACCTGGGCAGGTTTTTGCCGTGTGAGCTGTCCCTTGAACACTCCCCGCTAACTGTTGCAACCGAACCGTTTATGCATACAAATCATTTATGATGAAAATCACTCTTTTAATATAAGAGAATTTCTTTTATGCATCCATTTATGCATACAAATCATTTATGATGAAAATCACACTTTTAATAAAAAAAATATCTTTTATTCATATGTTTACGCATACAAATCATTAATGATGAAAATCACTCTTTTAATAAAAAGAATCTCTTTTATGCATCCATTTATGCATAAAAATCATTTATGATGAAAATCTCACTTTTAATATATAAAAATATCTTTTATGCATACAAATCATTTATGATGAAAATCACTCTTTTAATATAAAAGAATCTCTTTTATGCATCCATTTATGCATAAAAATCATTTATGATGAAAATCAAACTTTTAATATATAAAAAATATCGTTTATGCATATGTTTATGCATACAAATCATTTATGATGAAAATCACTCTTTTAATATGAAAGAATTTCTTTCATGCATCCATTTATGCATAAAAATCATTTATGATAAAAATAACACTTTTAATATAAAAGAATCTCTTTTAGGCATCCATTTATGCATAAAAATCATTTATGATGAAAATCACACTTTTAATATATAAAAAATATCTTTTATGCATATGTTTATGCATACAAATTATTTTTGATGAAAATCACTCTTTTAATATAAAAGAATTTCTTTTATGCATCCATTTATGCATAAAAATCATTTATGATGAAAATCACACTTTTACTATAAAAAAATATATCTTTTATGCATATGTTTATGCATACAAATCATTTATGATGAAAATCACTCTTTTAATATAAAAGAATTTCTTTTATGCATCCATTTATGTATAAAAATTATTTATGATGAAAATCACACTTTTAATATAAAAAAATATCTTTTATGCATATGTTTACGCATACAAATCATTTATGATGAAAATCACTCTTTTAATATAAAAGAATCTCTTTTATGCATCCATTTATGCATAAAAATCATTTATGATGAAAATCACACTTTTAATATATAAAAAATATCTTTTATGCATATGTTTATGCATACAAATCATTTATGATGAAAATCACTCTTTTAATATAAAATAATCTCTTTTATGCATCCATTTATGCATAAAAATCATTTATGATGAAAATCACACTTTTACTATAAAAAAAATATGTTTTATGCATATGTTTATGCATACAAATCATTTATGATAAAAATCACTCTTTTAATATAAAAGAATTTCTTTTATGCATCCATTTATGCATAAAAATCATTTATGATGAAAATCACACTTTTAATATAAAAATATCTTTTATGCATATGTTTATGCATACAAATCATTTATGATGAAAATCACTCTTTTAATATAAAAGAATTTCTTTTATGCATAAAAATCATTTATGATAAAAATAACACTTTTAATATAAAAGAATCTCTTTTATGCATCCATTTATGCATAAAAATCATTTATGATGAAAATGACACTTTTAATATAAAAAAATATCTTTTATGCATACAAATCATTTATAATAAAAATCACTCTTTTAATATAAAAGAATTTCTTTTATGCATCCATTTATGCATCAAAATCATTTATGATGAAAATCACACTTTTAATATAAAAAAATCTCTTTTATGCATATGCTTATGCATACAAATCATTTATGATAAAAATCACTCTTTTAATATAAAAGAATTTCTTTTATGCATCCATTTATGCATAAAAATCATTTATGATGAAAATCACTCTTTTAATAATCAAAATAAAAATTTCAATATGCTTCCTTCTATACATAGAATTTAATTCTAAAGAGAGCAACATTTTTTTAATGAAATATTTTTAGTATGCATTTTTCTATACCTAGGATGAAAAATAACACTTTATGAATACATATATGATGGGAATTACTCTTTTTGAATAAAAAAGTAAAACTTATTTTTCACAATTTTAGAAAAATTTCACCATAACCTCCTTTGTATGGTTGACCATTTTTCAAATTTTAACTCTCTAAAATTAGTTAGAAGTTCACCAAGAGTATTTAAATCATTCTAATGTAAACATTTTCTACTTTATCAAAGAGAAACATTATGAAAAAACACATTTTATCCATTAATCATTCATCTAGGATAAGAATGGCTGGATTTACTAAAGAAGAGAGGGGAATGCCTTTTTTCAATGAGGCATAACATCATATTCAATTTAGAGAATTCAATCATTCATCTAGGATAAGAATGGCTGGATTTACTAAGGAAGAGAGGGGAATGCCTTTTTTCAATGAGGCATAACATCATATTCAATTTAGAGAATTCAATTTAGAGAAGACAAAAATCATAAAAAACCATAAAATGAATAGAAAAGAGAAGAATCTCCAACTTACGACGGAATTTGAGAGCTTTCCTTTGGCTTGATGGTTTGAGGGTTCTACTCTTGTTTGAAACAAGAGTGGCCACCAATCTTTAGAAGAGGGAAGGTAAAAAAAACTAATGAATTATGAGTAAATTCACAGTTTTCTGGCTCTTGGGAGAAGTAGGGTAACAGTGCAAAAACACTATTAAGCTTCAACAAAGGGAAAGGCTTCTATTTATAGGAAAAAGTGAGCTTCTAACCAAGCCAATTGATTCTAGAATTTTCTAGATCAGTTTCGTCAATTTTTGACCATTTTTGGGTCAGTTTAGTCCACTTTTTGGATCTAGTTGAAACAGGAGAGAGGAGAGATAAAAATATCTCATTATTTGGGAGTTTAAAACTCTCCCACACATGTGAAATAGGAGCCTCCTTCATAAGGGGAATTCCCCTATACTGAGGTGTCAAAATGCATCATTTCTTCTAAATATCTCTCTTTTTTAACTATTAACCTTGTCCTTAGTCAACTCTGTGGTGAAGGCTAGGAGTTATCCCACATGCAAAGGCAAAGCCCATATGGTACTTGGACCTATATAAAGGGTCACTTCAATGGAATGAAATACAAGCACAACATCTCAAGTCTTTTTATGAGTACAAGTTTCCATCTTGTAACCTAACTGAACTTGAGTCTATTGCACTGTTTTCCACACTCACATTATGGAGTTTTGTTTAGTGTTTAATCCACCATGATTTCTAACATGGTATCAGAGCTTAGGTTTAGCGTTTAGATTAGTGGTGGATCTAGGATTAGGAGGTTCTTAGTCATTAGGAGGTGTGATTAGTGTTAGACTTACCAAGTGATTAGGGCATCTCTTAACTTCTTTAGTTTGCTTGAGAACAAGATTGCATTAGTCTCCTTTTAGGGTTTCCATTTTTTTTCCCTCTTGTATTAGTGAGATAGCCAAGTTAGGCATTAGGTAATGGTGGGTTTGTGAGATTTTTTCAAGGGCGGCTTAGATTATTTTCTCTCATTCACTAGCTCAATGCTCCAACATTCCAAGGGTAATAGGACTTCCAAAAGCAAAACAAAGAGAGAAGAAGGATTCTGATCAGTAGTCTTGTCAAAATGGAGAGAGAGAAATAGAAGGGTGGCCATAGCATAGAGAGGTGAAGTTTGGGCCATTGCCAAAGGAACTGAGAAGCATTAGTGTAGCTATCATAGAATTTAGCAAAGCAAAGCATTCATCTCAACACATAGCTCTCTTCAATCTTTTCTTACTTAGGGCATCTACTGGAGAGCAGCAGCAGTCGCCTACAGTTTTGTTCACAACCATTGCAAACAACAAGCATAGTAGCTCTCAGCATAAACCACTGCCACAAGTAATAGCTTACACGACAGCAGGCTACAAGCGTTCCATCGCCAACACATAGAGACAAAGAGGAGAGTAGAGAGGCAGTGTGATAAATGTTGTGATCATTAGCAACAGTATCAAGCTTGGCAACATTTTGAGCTCAGTGGACCAGCCACCATAAGCATTCTTCTTCAGCTTAAAAAAGGGTGTAATTTTGCAAGTAGTAGTGCGAGGTATCGTCTTGTAATCAAGTCCATCTAAGTGATAGTTATCAGCCTCACAGTACCATCAACTAGTAGAGAGAGGCAATAACTCGATTGCAGTTCTTCTACGTAGCAACACAGTGGCTCATAGGCAGCACACATGGTAGCACAAAGGCGATAAACAAAGTAAGCAGCAATTGCATCAAGACCCCATGCAGCAACATCTCCAAGTCCAGCAGAGCAGTAGAAGTCTCGAGCCGGCACACACAGTAGCTTGCGACTCTTAAGGCGTATCAGTCGACTATGAGCAGAAGCAGCGTAGATCAACCACAATAGTCGGTGCGGCAGTGAACGATGGTTTGTAGCGCGCTCCAGCAAAACAGCTCGATTAAGATGTCAGTAGTAGCAACCTACAGCAGTAGGAATTGAGCAGGCAACTGTGGGCGATCGTGAAGCTTGGCGAGATGGCTCGGTGACGAGACGAGTAGAAAAGCAGCTCGGCGCGACGAAGGTGGAGATCCGTTCGGTGCGCTGAGAACTGGCAGACAAGGGCGACGTGCAAACGGTGTACTATTTTTCTGATTTGGTTAAAATATTGCAAAATCCTTTGATATTAAGGTGTTAAAGGCCATGATGTAAAATCGACCTCCATAAGAGTCTGTTCACATGGGGGATGATAAAAGTTATTTGATGTGTCCATTGTGGTGGATATTTTCACTTTGGGTTTCTTTAGCATGGACATCAACACGGGCTTCATCAACATTTGGATTATCACCAACATCAACTCAGGCATCATCAAAGATTGTGTTTTGGGTTTCTTGCCTCAAGGATGGGAATGCACGCACGACCAATCCATGTGCAATGTCAGGACGAAGAAGATGCTATGCAAAAATAAAGATGCAGATGAAGACGCAAAAATGGATGAAGACAAAGATGAAGATGTCAATGAAGATGAACAAGATGCTGTCTATGTTGATTATTATGTCATGGCTCACATGTCATAATGACGAATGAATTATGCCCTCTCTTACCCAAATGTTTATGTATGGACACCTCTAACCACCGATGATGTAGGTTATGTGTTATTATGATGCTCACAATATCTCTCAGTAGGCCATGTAGCCCTCAAGGGGGGATTGATGGGGAGTTGGGTCTCCATGACCAACAAATGATGATGATGATGCCCATGGATATGATGATGATGATGCTATGATGATGATGGGGTATGGGAGAGGAATGTTTTCATGTCATGTCATTTTCTTTTCGCAATGTAGAAGCTATGCTCCCTATGAGCGATGCTAATTTCTTTTATGTACTGTAGAGCTATACTCCTTATGAGTTAAGCTTTTTCTTTCATGTAATGTTAGAAGCAAGGAAGGGCATTATGATATGCCATGATCAAGGAAGGGTGTTAGAAAAAGTGATCTATGTCATATCATAGACAAGGTCAAAGGGATGTGGATGAATGTGGTGAAGGCTAGGAGTTATCCCACATGCAAAGGCAAAGCCCATATGGTACTTGGACCTATATAAAGGGTCACTTCAATGGAATGAAATACAAGCACAACATCTCAAGTCTTTTTATGAGTACAAGTTTCCATCTTGTAACCTAACTGAACTTGAGTCTATTGCACTGTTTTCCACACTCACATTATGGAGTTTTGTTTAGTGTTTAATCCACCATGATTTCTAACAAACTCTTCATCTTATGTGAGTATTTACTCATTTCTGGGGGATTTTCCTTTTATGTCTTTGGTTCAGGCCAATCTATGACTGCTTGGACTTTTGCGAAATCTGGAGAAATTCCATCTTTGGATACCAGAAAGCCCAAGTATTCAACGTGGTCCGGCAGAGAAAGTGCATTTGCTCTTTTTGGCAAAGAGTTGGTGCTTCCCTAGAATCTCAAGAACTTTTCAGACATGAGTCTCATGGTTAGCTGCATTCTTTGAGTAAATCAGAATGTCATCAAAGAAAACTAGAACAAAATCATCCAAGTATTCTTTGAGGATGTCTTGCATTAGGCGATTGAATGTAGTTGGGGCATTAGTTAATCCGAATGGCATGACAATAAATTCATAATGCCCATAGCGAGTATTGATGGCTATTTTTGGTATATCTTGATCATTGATCCTGATCTGGTAATACCCAGATTTGAGATCTATCTTTGTGAAGATCTGGGCTCCATTTAGCCTGTCCAAAAGCTCATCAATTCTTGGGATAGGATACTTATTCTTAACTGTCAGCAGAGCAGCTGATTTAGACCTCTGTAGTCCACACAGAGTCTAAGCGTTCCATCTTTCTTTTTCTGAAAGAGAACTGGCACACCCCAAGGTGAAACACTGGGTCTTAAAAACCCTTGTTCTAATAGCTGTCTAAGCTATTCCTTGAGTTTGATGGCTTCAGGAACTTGCATTTTGTACGTGCACAGGGCTACTGGGTGGCTAAGCTCCGGGGGTTAATTCAATCACATGATCTACTTCCCGGATTGAAGGCATTTCAGTTAGCTCTGCTGGGAATAGATCATCAAATTCATTTAACCATTCTGGTTCTTTAGCCTTAAGCTTTGAGTCTACTGGGTTCATTTTGACAACATAAATTTGCTGCTTCTTTCTAAGTCCTTTTAGCAACCTAGAAGCTTTTACTAACTGAAGGTCTGGGGATCCAGAAACTCCAGTTCCTTGAACTTTGTTCCCGTGAAGGTCATGGAAGGAAATGATTCCTTTGTGACACTGTATGTCAGCTTGATTTTTGTGGAGCCGATCCATTCTAAGGATCCCGTCAAAAACTCCCAGAGGTAAGACTTTGAACTGACAGTCTTGGCGGTTACATTACCATCTAGATTGAACTGGATAAGATCTGTCTCATGGTGAGTGAAAAGAGTCTTCCCACTGGCCAATTCAACTTGCATAGGTTTCCCTGATTTCTGTTCTAAGACTAGCTTATGCAAGCATCCAGGGGAAATGAATGAATGAGAACTGCATTACCATCTAGATTGAACTGGTGGATAAGATCTGTCTCTCATGGTGAGTGAAAAGAGTCTTCCCACTAGCCAATTCAACTTGCATAGGTTTCCCTGATTCTATTCTAAGACTAGCTTTCGCAAGCATCCAGAGGCAATGAATCAATGAGAACGGCCTGAATCAATCAAAAGCTTAAAAGACTTACCCTGATATTGTGCTGGAGTATGGATGACTGAGAACTGAGGGTTAGGTCCTTGGTTTTCAATTGCAACAAAGATCTGCCCTCTTTCCTCTTCTACTACATCTGAAATTGTGACTGCTCTAGCTGCTGCAGTCTGAGGCAGAACTCTTTCTCTTTGGTTGCCCCAGTTCTGGGAAGGAGTTCTGAGGTTACTCTAGACAGAGGCAGATGGCTGAGCTGGAGTTCTTTTGGGGTTTCCGTGACTTGGGCAAGACGGACCCTGATTAGACTGGTATGAAGGGGTTGGTCTATAAACTTGGGGTCCTTGACTTCCCTGTCCCCTTGACATGGTAGGAATCGGGCAGTCTTTCAACTGGTGACCAAAACCTTGGGCATCCAAAACATCGGTTTTCACTTCTGAGCTCATCCCTCTGATTTCTTGAAAGAGGTGGGGCTCCTGAGAAAGTATTCTGGGGGGGAAGGGTCTTCCTTCACTTCGGAATCTTCCTGCATCCTGATTCTGATTCGGGCCTTGCTGCCTCTTCGGGGGTGGAAAGTTTGAAGTACTTCCCTGGGCTTGGAATCTTTTAAAGTTAGAGGGTGCAGGCTTTGGCGGGACCTTTACTACAAAGGCTTTGGCAAAATCCTTTGCCATTCTTATTGCTTCAACCATGGACACTGGCTTGGCATTTTTGACTAGTGTGTCCAAGGGTTTGTTCATTCCCCGAATGAACCTGGCCATGAGTTGTTCTTCATCGAGATCAAATCTAAACTATCCTTCACCTGAATAAACCAGATAGAAGGAAACTATCACTAATATAATTTGATCATCTAAGCGATTTCAACGCTTTTTTCCTAATCAAGAGATCAGGCACAGCCGTGATCCACTCAATTGAGAAATTTATCAGGGAATTAACTAACTACTCGAATCCTAGCGTAATCCTAAGATTTTTCAGTTTTTGATTATTAAAACTCCATTGATTCCAGCCTAACCCCATCCGGCCCATGGGTTAGCCACCACCCTCACTGGAATCGGTAGAACCAAACAAGTACTCACCCACCCATAATTGAAATGCCTTTCTTAACTTTAGCTTTAGAAAACAGGTACGCACACACTCCTCTTTAAAACTTTAATATAAAAATAATCCATTGACAAAACAAATATGATCACAGATTTCATAATTCAAAATTTCCATTCAATCCCTTGTTTCACAAAAACAGTACCACTCTGGACTCTCCGTTGGGACCAGCTGGTCAGCAACGAGATCCAGTAATAGATTACAATAACCACTTTGTCAACATACATATATATATCTTCCACGACATACGCATGGGTGTCCTAAGTACCGCGAGTCCATGCATCGCCTGGTCAGAACCCTCCAGGATCCTCCTTAGGTGTCCTGGCACTCAGGGACCGCTTTGTCGGCCCTCGCCCATCGTATCGGAAGCACACCATTTTTCACCATACCCAGGCTGGTCAAGACCTAGGCAGGTTTTTGCCGCATGAGCTGTCCCTTGAACACTCCCCGCCAGCTGTTGCAACCGAACTTCTCTTAGATAAACATATATGCCAAATGCTCCCTCTAGCATTTTGGCGTAAGACAGTTCTTTAAGAAAACAGGGTTTCTATGCAAGTTTACAATTTTGATTTTGTTCGAATACCATGAATAAATCTTAAATCCGTATCCCAATACTACTACTAGATCCAGGTCTGAATTCCAAACAGAATTCCTCGAATTCTGTTAACTTGATCCTCATATCAAAATCAAAAGTCTTAACTTAGTTTCAGATTCGGTGGGGGATTTGAGTACATTTTTCCTGAACTGGGCACACCGTCATTGATTGAAACTGACGAAGGAATTAGGTCTTGGTCAATAGTCTAAATCAGAGTTGGGGTCTGGAAAGATTCTTCCTAAACTATCTTTCTCGAAAGGTACTATTTCAATTTCTCTTTTTCTAAATTTCGTTCGACGAATATTTGCTTACAGATTTCTAAAACATGAATTTCTTGAGAATAAAATAATCATTTATCTCGATCTCCGACTTTGATAGTTTAATTGAATTTTCTCATTACCATCTAAGTGAATATGAAACGGTAGCATTTCTTCTCACAGATTATATACTTATTCATTTTTCTAATTTTTGCAGAAATTAAACAGAGGATTAAGAGAACCCTTATTTAAATATAATCATTCTATATACATCTATTTATGCATAAAATCTAATTCTGATGAAAGTCACACTTTTATCATCATAAAAATCATTTATGATGAAAATCACTCTTTTAATATAAAAGAATTTCTATTATGCATCCATTTATGCATAAAAATCATATATGATGAAAATCACACTTTTAATATAAAAAATATCTTTTATGCATATGTTTATGCATACAAATCATTTATGATGAAAATCACTCTTTTAATATAAAAGAATCTCTTTTATGCATAAAAATCATTTATGATAAAAATCACCCTTTTAATATAAAAAATATCTTTTATGCATATGTTTATGCATACAAATCATTTATGATGAAAATCACTCTTTTAATATAAAAGAATCTCTTTTATGCATCCATTTATGCATAAAAATCATTTATGATAAAAATCACACTTTTAATATTAAAAAATTATCTTTCATGCGTATGTTTATGCATACAAATCTTTCATGATGAAAATCACTCTTTTAATATAAAAGAATTTCTTTTATACATCCATTTATGCATAAAAAACATTTATGAAGAAAATCACCCTTTTAATATTAAAAAAAATATCTTTTATGCATATGTTTATGCATACAAATCATTTATGATAAAAATCACTCCTTTAATATAAAAGAATCTCTTTTATGCATCCATTTATGCATAAAAATCATTTATGATAAAAATCACACTTTTAATATAAAAAATATATATCTTTTATGCATATGTTTATGCATACAAATCATTTATGATGAAAATCACTCTTTTAATATAAAATAATTTTTTATGCATCCATTTATGCATAAAAATCATTTATGATGAAAATCACACTTTTAATATAAAAAAATATCTTTTATGCATATGTTTATGCATAAAAATCATTTATGGATAAAAATCACTCTTTTAATATAAAAGAATCTCTTTTATGCATAAAAATCATTTATGATGAAAATCACACCTTTAATATATAAAAAATATCTTTTATGCATATGTTTATGCATACAAATCATTTATGATGAAAATCACTCTTTTAATATAAAAGAATCTCTTTTATGCATTCATTTATGCATAAAAATCATTTATGATTGTAAGATCCCTCCCCAGTCTCTCAAGATGTCCAGCATCTTTCCCTGTAATCAAATCCCTCTTCAGAAATATAAAAGATCTTGTGTCTACCAGTTTTGGCCTAGAGAGAGAAAATCTTCTAGAGAGTGGTAATTCAGTTTTTAAATATTTTTGGATAGAACATCTTATTAAAATAAGTTCCACTGAAACAGAAGTTCAAAAAGATTTTCAGAAGGTGCATTAGAAATTAAGTATAATCTGTTGAAGAGGCATTATCCTTGGGGTCAAGATTTTTTTAAATTTTTAAATTAAGATTCCTATGGACCAATAAGATTCATCCAAATGTAGGGAGGAGATAAATAGAAGAATAAAAGGAAAATCCCCCAAAAATGAGTAACTATTCACATAAGATGAAGAGTTGACCAAGGACAAGGTTAATAGTTAAAAAAGAGAGATATTTAGGTGAAATGATGCATTTTTGACACCTCAGTATGGGGGAATTCCCCTCATGAAGGAGGAGCCTATTTCACATGCTTGAATGAGTTTTAAACTCCCAAATAATGAGATATTTTTATCTCTCCTCTCTCCTGTTTCAACTAGATCCAAAAAGTGGACTAAACTGACCCAAAAATGGTCAAAAATTGACCAAACTGATCTGGAAAATTCTAGAATCAGTTGGCTTGGTTAGAAGCTCACTTTTTCCTATAAATAGAAGCCTTCCCCTTTATTGAAACTTAATAGTGTCTTGCATGGTTACCCTGCCTCTCCCAAGTGCCAAAAACTGTGAATTTTACTCATAATTCATTAGTTTTTTACCTTCCCTCTTCTAAAAGATTGGTGGCCACTCTTGTTTCAAATAAGAGTAGAACCCTCAAACCATCAATCCAAAAGAAAGCTCTCAAATTATCTATGTAAGTTGGAGATTCTTCTCTTTTCTATTTCTTTTATGGTTTTTTATGATTTTTGTCTTCTCTAAAATGAAATGATGTTATGCCTCATTGAAAAAAGGCATTCCTCTCTCTTCTTTAGTAAATCCAACCACTCTTTATCCTAGATGATTGATTATTGGATAAAATCAAGTTTTTCATAATGTTCTCTTAAATAAGTAGAAAATGTTTACACTAGAATGATTTAAATACTCTTGGTGAACTTCTAATTAATTTTAGTGAGTTAAAAATTAAAAAATAGTCAGCCATACAAAGGAGGTTATGGCAAAATTTTCTAAAAATTTGTGAAATAAATTTCATCTTTTATTAATCAAAAAGAAAAATCCCCATCATTAGAGTATTCTAAAAGTGTCATTTTCATTCATGCATAGAAAGATGCATATTGATTAATTTTCAATAGCATTAAATTCTATGAAAGATACTTATTGATAATTTTTTATTATGAAAGTGTCACTTTCTTCATTATGGATTTTTATGCATAAAATAATGCATAAAAGTATAATTTTTTTATTACAAAAGAGTTACTTTCATCATATTGATTTTTATGCATAAAAGTATGCATAAAAGTCGGAGATCGAGATAAATGATTATTTTATTCCTCATAAGAAATTCATGTTTTAGAAATCTGTAAGCAAATATTCGTCGAACGAAATTTAGAAAAAGAGAAATTAAAATTGTACCTTTCGAGAAGGATAGTTTAGAAAGAACCTTTCCAGACCCAAACTCTGATTTAGACTATTGACCAAGACCTAATTCCTTCGGTCGTCAGTTTCAATCAATGACGATGTGCCCAGTTCAGGAAAAATGTACTCAAATCCCCCACCGAATCTGAAACTAAGTTAAGACTTTTGATTTTGATCTGGGGATCAAGTTAACTGAATTTGAGGAATTCTGTTTGGAATTCAGACCTGGATCTAGAAGTATTGAGATACAGATTTAAGATTATTCATGGTTTTCAAACAAAATCAAAACTGAAAACTTGCATAGAAACCCTGTTTTCTTAAAGGACTGTCTTACGCCAGAATGATGGAGGGAGCATTTGGCATATATGTTTATCTAAGGGAAGTTTGATTGCAACAGCTGCTACTACTGGCGGGGAGTGTTCGAGGGACAGCTCACGCGGCAAAAACCTACCAGCCTGGGTATGATGAAAAATGGTGTGCTTCCGGTACGATGGGCGAGGGCCGACGAAGCAGTCCCTGAGTGAAGTATCAGGACACCTAAGGAGGATCCTGGAGGGTTCTGACCAGGCGATACACGGGCTCGCGATGCTTAGGACACCCATACGTATGTCTAGGAAGATATATATATGTATGTTAACGAAATGATTATTGTAATCTATTACTGGATCTCGTTGGTGACCAGCTGGTCCTTCATAGGCCACTGCATGACCTTCTTGCATGAGTGCACCTCCCAGGGCAAAACCACTTGCATCAGTTACCACCTCAAAGGGTAGAGAGAAATCTGGCAGCTTCAGAATGGGACTGGTTATCAAGGCAGTCTTCAGTTTATCAAAAGCACTCTGGCACCTGCCAGACCACTAAAATGGGGTATTCTTTTTGAGAAGGTTAGTCAGGGGAGAATCTATGAGAGCATACTTTGGTATAAAAATTCTATACCAACCAGTCAATCCCAAGAATCCTCTGACTTCTTTCATGGTCTTTGGTTCAAGCCAATCTATGACTGCTTGGACTTTTGCAGAATCTGGAGAAATTCCATCTTTGGATACCAGAAAGCCCAAGTATTCAACATGGTCGGCAAAGAAAGTGCATTTTCTCTTTTTGGCAAAGAGTTGGTGCTTCCTTAGAATCTCAAGGACTTTTCAGACACGAGTCTCATGGTCAGCTGCATTCTTTGAGTAAATCATAATGTCATCAAAGAAAACTAGAACAAAATCATCTAAGTATTCTCTGAGGATGTCTTGCATTAGGTGATTGAATGTAGCTGGGGCATTAGTTAATCCAAACAGCATGACAGTAAATTCATAATGCCCATAGCGAGTATTGATGGCTATTTTCGGTAAATCTTGATCATTGATCCTGATCTGGTAAACCCGAATTTGAAATCTATCTTTGTGAAGATCTGGGCTCCATTTAGCCTGTCCAGAAGCTCATCAATTCTTGGGATAGGATACTTATTCTTAATTGTCAGCTAATTTAGACCTCTGTAGTCCACACAGAGTCTAAGCGTTCCATCTTTCTTTTTCTGAAAGAGAACTAGCACACCCCAAGGTGAAACACTACGGTCTTACAAACCCTTGTTCTAATAGCTGTCTAAGCTATTCCTTGAGTTCAATGGCTTCATGAACTAGCATTTTGTACATGCGCAGGGCTACTGGTTGAGCTCCGAGGGTTAATTCAATCACATGATCTACTTCCCGAATTGGAGGCATTTCAGTTAGTTCTGCTGGGAATAGATCATCAAATTCACTTAACATTCTAATTCTTTAGCCTTAAGCTTTGAGTCTACTGGGTTCATTTTGACAACATAAATTTGCTGCTTCTTCCTAAGTCCTTTCAGCAACCTAGAAGCTTTTACTAACTGAAGGTTTGGGGATCCGGAAACTCCATTTCCTTGAACTTTGTTCTTGTGAAGGTCATGGAAGGAAATGGTTCCATTGTGACACTGTATGTCAGCTTGATTTTTATGGAGCCAATCCATTCCAAGGATCCTGTCAAAAACTCACAGAGGTAAGACTTTGAACTGACAATCAGTTACATTACCATCTAGTTTGAACTAGATAAGATCTATCTCATGGTGAGTGAAAAGAGTCTTCCCACTGGCCAATTCAACTTGCATAGGTTTCCCTGATTTCTGTTCTAAGACTAGCTTATGCAAGCATCCAGGGGAAATGAATGAATGAGAACTGCCTGAATCAATCAAAAGCTTAAAAGACTTACCCTGATATTATGCTGGAGTATGGATGACTGAGAACTGATGGTTAGGTCCTTGGTTTTCAATTGCAACAAAGATCTGCCCTCTTTCCTCTTCTACTACATCTGAAATTGTGACTGCTCTAGCTACTGCAGTCTGAGGTGGAACTCTTTCTCTTTGGTTGCCCCAGTTCTGGGAAGGAGTTCTGAGGAGGTTACTCTGGACAGAGGCAGATGGCTGAGCTCGATTTCTTCTGAGGTTTCCCTGGCTTGGGCGCGAGACAAACCCTGATTAGACTGGTATGAAGGGGTTGGTCTCTGAACTTGGGGTCTTTGACTTCCCTGTCCCCTTGACATGGTAGGAGTCGAGCAGTCTTTCAGTTGGTGACCAAAACCTTGGCATCCAAAACATCGGTTTTCACTTCTGAGCTCATCCCTCTGGTTTCTTGAAAGAGGTGGGACTCCTGAGAAAGTATTCTGGGGGAAGGGTCTTCCTTCATCGGAATCTTCCTACATCCTGATTCTGATTTGGGCCTTGCTGCCTCTTCGGGGGTGGAAAGTTTGAAGTACTTCCCTGGGCTTGGAATCTTTTAAATTTAGAGGGTGTAGGCTTTGGCGGGACCTTTACTTTGGCAAAATCCTTTGCCATTCTTACTACTTCAGCCATGGACAGTGGCTTGGCATTTTTGACCAGTGTGTCCAAGGGTTCGTTCATTTCCCCGAATGAACCTGGCCATGAGTTGTTCTTTATCTAGAGGTGGTGAATATTTGAGTAGAAGAGCAAAGGCCTAGTGATATTCCTCAATGGTTTTGATCTCCTGCTTTAGCTCTAAGAATTCGTTCATTTTAATTTCTAAAAATCCAAGGGGACAAAATCTCTTTCTTAGATAGGTTTTTAGGTCGTTCCAAGACTGAGTATTTCTGTCCAGACGGATGGTGTCACAGTGGTTCCTCCATGCTACCCTGGCTATTTCCACTATTTTCAGCTGGGTAAGAGCCATTTTGCTCTGCTCAGTGTAGCCTGTGAGACATCAAAATATTCTTCCATGGCTTCCACCCATTTCTCCACAGCCTCACCGAGGTTCTCCCCTTCTCCTTTAAAGGGTCCTGGCCAAGTCCTATGAAGAGCCTTGCGAACATCAGGGTCAAGCTCGTCATCTTCAGAGAGAGGGTCTGGCTAACGGCCATAGTTTCCTCGTCTCATGATTTTGCCAAAAATTTATATATTATTCAATTTTTATTTTGATATCATTCACGAGATCCTAACTTAAGAAGTTCGAAAAACAATTTCTTAAACAAGACAATGATCTTATTGGAGATCTATGACATATGTCCGATAACAGATTTTTCTTTATCAGATCGTCCATAAACAATCACTTATACAACAGGGAATTTTTCTCCAAAAAACATTTCTTTATTTATATAAAAGTTACAATATGTACATAGAGCAGCTCGGCTCCAAAATTTAAAATCTCCTTGGGAGTCACATAAGACGACGGTACTGGGGGCCATAGCCATGCCCTGATATAAACGTTCACTTACAAGGGAGCTATTGTTTTCTCCTTAGGAATAAAACAACTAAGGAGTCTGTAGACTTGGCATGAAAGTCTGAAATTCCGAGGCGTCGAATGATATAGAATGACGCCACGCACCATTTTCAGCTTTAACAGAATCATAGCTAACGAGAGGTTCTGCCACAGCATTGCACGGCGGTCGCAAGAGGCGTGGACATACTGCCCTACAAACCACTTATGTTGTAGTCTCTCCACTGGGTTAGGAAAATATAAATCCTCAAAATGGCGTGCGAGTCTAGCTCGGCTTGTTCAAGTTGAAGCGGAAGAAATGAGATGCTCGAAGGCGAATGCAGTCATATCTTGAGACTAGGTGAGGTCGGGAACACCAGATAAATAGGGAACTTCCATCTATAAAAACAATTTCTTTGATTAAAAATTCTTCATTAAAGAAGCTTTATGGAATAAAAATACATTATGAAAAATACTTTTTCGGAGTTTTTATTATCAATTTTTGATAAGAATTTGTTTATCCTTATTAGCTTTCAACCTCACTGATACCAACTATGAGATCCCTCTGCCCCCTCCGCGCACCGGACTCTCGGTAGTAGCTGACAGCGGAAGCAGCCCCCTCATGCACGGGGCAGGGTTTCTCACTCGGGGCCTTGCCCACGAATGTCTGGGCACGAGACTAGGCTGGTGGTCACTCCAAAAACCGAAACCGGGAAAATTTTTTATGCCCGAAAAGCGGGGATGATTCCACCTTTTTGAATTTTCTTAACGAATTTTTCTAACGAGATCAATTCTAAACTATCCTTCACCTGAATAAACCGGATAGAAGGAAACTATCATTAATATAATTTGATCATCTGAGTAATTTCAACGCTTTTTTTTGTTGAAAATACAAGTGAATAAAGTGTGTGCGCGAACAAGCCCTTGGTTAGAGGCTGTAAAAGAGGATGAGTAAATGTGAAAGAACCTGTGAAAAGGTGAGAAGAATCTACTGGGAGAGAATAAAGGGTAGCATGAGAAGATTTAGGAAGTGTGGAGATATTCTGGGAAGTGTGGAGATATCCTGGGAGATATTCTGGGAAAAGTAAACAGGTGGAGAGAATCAGGGAAAAGAGGTGGAGTGAATCAAGGAGAAATCAGTGGGATTTGATGCTTGATGTAAACTCTATAAATTGAGGCATTTCCCTAATGAGAATTTGCTAGTTTTCGAGTATCCATGCCTACATTAATCTATTTGTTAATTACCCACTAATTACGTCTTAATTATTTACTAATCACTTTGTTAATGATATTGATTCTAGTGTTTGCTCATCACAATGCTCAAATTTCAACATGGTATCAGAGCCATGCCTAGAATCCATCAGGTTTATGAGCCTATTATTTAATTAATCAAGATTAATAGATAATTAGGAAATAATCAAAATTTTAGTTATTTTTCACTCACTCCCAGCCAGTGGAGGAACTCATTCACCTTGCACACGCACAATTAGGTCAAGACCTTCTAGCACATGGTAGCCAACACATTGCTCTTCAAGCCTATCCAAACAGAAGCGCAAACTGCCAAGCGATAAAGGAGAAATCGATGATTTTGCTGGCATCTTTTTTCTGAGCTGTTTTTGACATTTCTACTTCCACATATCAAAGGTCTCTAATTCCTCTTAGCCCAAGGTGCTTTCAAGCATGCTCTACAAGCTGGTGAAGATAGAATTCAGTTTCATCAAGTCTATAGTGAGATCTAAGCTCTTCATCAAATCTGCATGTGACTTTGGTAAAACAGAGATTAAGCTTTCAATATTTGGTCAAATCTTGTGTTTATTAGCTTAATCCTCTACTAGACTCATTGCTATTAATGCCTTTGAAAGAATTTGAGCTCATTTGAAGTCTAGGCACCAGATCTGGACTCCCCACATACTCTATTTTTTGCACACAAACCAAAGGATTAATGTGCTAATCAGTGATTAATTAGCACTAATCACTCTATTTTGGTGCAATTGAGGGTTCAAATTAACCATTAGGTATCTGATACAGATCCTTAAAACTTCAGATTGCAATTCGGAGTTGGTTTGATACTCCAACTGTTCCATACAAATTGGTTACCCTTGATTTAATGTAATTTTTGGTAAAATTGTGCTGATAAAATTGTGATAATCATCAATTTGCATTTAACCCTTGGTTAATGCCTGTAAATCTCACTCAAATTCAATATTATTCACAATCAGAGTTGCATTTGGGAATGTGCATGAGAATGAATGCTATACGCATTATGTATTGGGCACATTACATCAGTGTAAAAATGGGAACAGACACTGCCCTTGTCCAGAATAAGGCAAGAGGTAAGACCTCCCGAATAGATTTGGGTTTGCATTGCATAATGACAAAAGATAAACATAAAAAGCCCAAAGGAACTGTCAACAAAACATTGAAACATGTTGCTCACATCATGGAGCAAAAAGACATGACGGACAAGCTCATGGCCCCAGCCATGAAAGAAGAAGAATATCTCCTTCCAAGAAGAAGATCCACACCAAGAAGATCTAAAGGAAGACATGGACACGAGAAGAGAAGCTGCCACAAGAAGAGAAGCTGCCCCAAGAAGACTGAAAGAAGAGACGGACGCGTGGAGAGATGCTGCACGACAAGAAGACTCAAGAAAAGAGAAGATGTGAGGCTCTAAAGAGTGAGGAGCCATGTGAAAATCTCTGAGAGAGAGAGAGAGAGAGAGAGACCCACAACCCAATGTAACCTGCCCCAACAAAGTAAAACCACCTCTGAGCCACCGATGATGTAGGCCATGTGGTAGATGTATGTGTGAGCACTTTAGTCAAGGTCGTAGGCACTTATAGTAGCCTTGGACACATAGAGAGAGAGAGTGTCAAGGACTATGGAGTTTAGGGACTTGAGGCACTGGTCGCGGACTGTCAAGTAAGAAAGAAACTTGATACAAGGTCCAGGTGTGCTGAGATAACTTGAGGGGAGGTGTAGACACTAGTCATCGCGGACTATCAAAAGTAAGGGGAGGCAAACTTGGTATAGGGTCTAGGTGTGCTAGAGAGTATTCACTTGAGGGTAGGTGTTGAAAATACAAGTGAATAGGGTGTGTCCAAGAACAAGCCCTTGGTTAGAGGCTGTAAAAGAGGATGAGTAAATGTGAAAGAACCTGTGAAAAGGTGAGAAGAATCTACTGGAAGAGAATAAAGGGTAGCATGAGAAGATTTAGGAAGTGTGGAGATATTCTGGGAAGTGTGGAGATATCCTGGGAGTTATTCTGGGAAAAGTGAAGAGGTGGAGAGAATCAGGGAAAAGAGGTGGAGTGAATCAAGGAGAAATCAATGGGATTTGATGCTTGATGTAAACTCTATAAATTGAGGCATTTCCCTAATGACCTGGTCTGAAAAAGGATGTACTGAATCATGTACGTCAATGTCTGACATGCCAGAAAGTCAAAGCTAAAAGAGTAAAAATGCATGGGAAGTTACATCCATTGGACATCCCCCAGATGAAGTGGGAATGTATCAGTATGGACTTTATTACTGGATTACCTTCAGTGCAATCAGGTTACAACTCCATTTTCGTGGTAGTTGACAGACTAACCAAAGTTTCCCATTTGCTCCCAGTAAAAGAAACCTACACTGTAGTGGATGTGGCTAGAGTGTTCCTCAAAGAAATCTTCAGATTGCATGGCCTACCCAGGAGAATAGTAAGTGATCGAGATCCCAAATTTACTTCAAGGTTCTGGACTGCATTTTTCGAAGCAGTGGGAACTTTCTTGGACCTCAGCACAGCTTATCACCCTGAGACCGATGGTCAAACTGAAAGGGTAAACTAAGTAATCGAAGATATACTTCGGTCATGCTATGGCAGGGAACCCAAGAAATGGCTAAGCTATCTGCACCTAGTCGAGTTCGCCTACAATGCCTCTTATCACCGAAGTATCGGGATGAGCAAGATTGCTTTTCTCCATTAACTTGGTCCGACCCATTGATTAGGGTCGAGATGTCCAGACAGATGCTTGATGACATGGAGCAGTAGATGCAGTCCATTTGTAAAGATATTAAAGCTACCCAGGATCGACATAAAACAGTATGCAAATAAGAAGAGGACAGACATAAAGTTTGAAGAAGCAGATATGGTCTTCATTAGAGTACGGCCCAAAAGAAGTTCTCTATCTCTTGGGAAGTAAAAAGAAGTTATCCCCCAGATATTGTGGGCCATATCTGATTACAAAGAAAGTAGGTGACTTAGCCCACGAGCTTCTTCTGCCTCCTCATCTCAAAGCTCATAATGTATTTCATGTAAGCCTTCTAAAGAAATATGTGCCAAGCCCAAATCATGTGATTGATGATGAAATCCTAACCTCTTCAACCCAAGGAGAGATGGAACTCCAACCTGAAGAAATTCTTGATGTTCGAGAAAAGATTCTCAGGAACAGAATTCTTAGAGAATTATTGGTAAAATGGAAGTTCTATCCTTTTGAAGATGCCACCTGGTAGAATGAAGCCGATCTGCTGCTGCTGCGGGATTACCCCCAGTTTTTTGCGAGATGAGGGCATCTCGCATTTTTCAAGTGGCAGAGAATGTAAGATCCCTCCCCAGCTTCTCAAGATGTCCAGTATCTTCCCCTGTAATCAAATCCCTCTTCAAAAATATAAAAGATCTTGTTTCTACCAGTTTTGGCCTAGAGAGAGAAAATCTTCTAGAGAGTGGTAATTTAGTTTTTAAATATTTTTGGATAAACAAATATCTCATCTTATTAAAATAAGTTTCCCTGAAACAAAACATGCTTGAATGAGTTTTAAACTCCCAAATAATGAGATATTTTTATCTCTCCTCTCTCCTGTTTCAACTAGATCCAAAAAGTGGACTAAACTGACCTAAAAATGGTCAAAAATTGACCAAACTGATCTGGAAAATTTTAGAATCCATTGGCTTGGTTAGAAGCTCACTTTTTCCTATGAATAGAAGCCTTCCCCTTTGTTGAAACTCAATAGTGTTTTGCACTGTTACCCTGCCTCTCCCAAGTGCCAAAAACTGTGAATTTTACTCATAATTCATTAGTTTTTGACCTTCCCTCTTCTAAAAGATTGGTGGCCACTCTTGTTTCAAACAAGAGTAGAACCCTCAAACCATCAAGCCAAATGAAAGCTCTCAAATTATCTATGTAAGTTGGAGATTCTTCTCTTTTCTATTTCTTTTATGGTTTTTTATGATTTTTGTCTTCTCTAAAATGAAATGATGTTATGCCTCATTGAAAAAAGGCATTCCCCTCTCTTCTTTAGTAAATCTAACCATTCTTTATCCTAGATGATTGATTATTGGATAAAATCAAGTTTTTCATAATGTTCTCTTAAATAAGTAGAAAATGTTTACACTAGAATGATTTAAATACTCTTGGTGAGGTTACTTTTATCATTATTGATTTCTATGCATAAAAGTATGCATAAAATAATATTTTTTTTATTTTATAAAAGTGTTACTTTTATCATTATTGATTTCTATGCATAAAAGTATGCATAAAAGAATATTTTTTTTATAAAAGTGTTACTTTTATCATTATGGATTTCTATGCATAAAAGAATATTTTTTTATTACAAAAGTGTTACTTTTATCATTATTGATTTCTATGCATAAAAGTATATTTTTTATTATAAAAGTGTTACTTTTATCATTATTGATTTCTATGCATAAAAGTATGCATAAAAGAATATTCTTTTAATTATAAAAGTGTTACTTTTAACATTATTGATTTCTATGCATAAAAGAATATTTTTATTATAAAAGTGTTACTTTTATAATAAAAATGTGTTACTTTTATCATAAACGATTTTTATGCATAAACATATGCATAAAAGATATATTTTTTTATATTAAAAGTGTGATTTTCATCATAAATGATTTTTATGCATAAATATATGCATAAAAGAAATTCTTTTATATTAAAAGAGTGATTTTCATCATAAATGATTTATATGCATAAACATATGCATAAAAGAAAGTCTTTCATGATAAAAGAGTGATTTTCAACATAAAGGATTTTTATGATGATAAAAGTGTGACTTTCATCAAAATTGGATTTTATGCATAATTAGATGCATATAGAATCTTTATAATTAAATAAGGGATCTCCTTTATCCTCTATTTAATTTTCATAAAAATTGGAAAAATGAATAAGTAGATAATCTGTGAGAAGAAATGCTACCGTTTCATATTCACTAAGATGGTAATGAGAAAATTCAATTAAACTATCAAAGTCGGAGATCGAGATAAATGATTATTGTATTCCTTATAAGAAATTCATGTTTTAGAAATCTGTAAGCAAATATTCATCAAACGAAATTTAGAAAAAGAGAAATTGAAATAGTACCTCTCGAGAAGGATAGTTTAGGAAGAACCTTTCCAGACCCAAACTCTGATTTAGACTATTGACCAAGACCTAATTCCTTCGTCAATTTCAATCAATGACGATGTGCCCAGTTCAGGAAAAATGTACTCAAATTTCCAACCGAATCTGAAACTAAGTTAAGACTTTTGATTTTGATCTGAGGATCAAGTTAACAATATATATATGTATGCTGACGAAATGATTATTGTAATCTATTTTTTACTGGATCTCGTTGTTGTTGCTGGTGACTTGTTGGTTTCAACGGAGAGTCCAGAGTGGTACTGTTTTTGTGAAACAAGGGATTGAATGGAAATTTTGAGTTATGAAATTTGTGATCATATCTGTTTTGTCAATGGATTATTATTTTTTATTAAAGTTTTAAAGAGGAGTGTGTGCGTATCTATTTTCTAAAGCTAAAGTTAAGAAAGGCATTTCAATTATGGGTGGGTGAGTACTTGTTTGGTTCTACCGATTCTAGTGGTAGGGTGGTGGCTAACCCATGGGCCAGATGGGGTTAGGCTAGAATCAGTGGAGTTTTAATAATCAAACTGAAAAATCTTAGGATTACGCTAGGATTCAAGTAGCTAATTAATTCCCTGATAAATTTGTCAATTGAGTGGATCAACGGTTGTGCTTGATCTTGATTAGGAAAAAAGCGTTGAAATTACTCAAATGATCAAGTTATATCAATGATAGTTTCCTTCTATCTGGTTTATTCAGGTGAAGAATTGATCTCGTTAGAAAAATTTGTTAAGAAAATTTAAGGTGGAATCGTCCCCGCTTTTCGGCATGGGAAATTTTCCCAGTTTTAGTTTTTGGAGTGACCACCAGCCTAGTCTCGTGCCCGGACATTCGTGGGCGAGGCCCCGAGAGAGAAACACTGCCCCGCGCATGACGGGGGTGCTTCCGCTCTAACAGCTATCGGGAGTCCGGTGCGCGGAGGGGACAGAGGGATCTCACAATGATGAAAATCACACTTTTAATATAAAAAAATATCTTTTATGCATATGTTTATGTATACAAATCATTTATGATAAGAATCACTCTTTTAATATAAAAGAATTTCTTTTATGCATCCATTTATGCATAAAAATCATTTATGATAAAAATAACACTTTTAATATAAAAGAATCTCTTTTATGCATCCATAAAAATCATTTATGATGAAAATCACACTTTTAATATAAAAAAATGTCTTTTATGCATATGTTTATGCATACAAATCATTTATAATAGAAATCACTCTTTTAATATAAAAGAATTTCTTTTATGCTTCCATTTATGCATAAAAATCATTTATGATGAAAATCATAGTTTTAATATAAAAAAATATCGTTTATGCATATGCTTATGCATACAAATCATTTATGATAAAATTCACTATTTTAATATAAAAGAATTTCTTTTATGCATAAAAATTATTTATGATGAAAATCACTCTTTTAATAATCAAAATAAAAATTTCAATATGCTTCCTTCTATACATAGAATTTAATTCTAAAGAGAGCAAAATTTTTTTAATGAAATATTTTTAGTATGCATTTTTCTATACCTAGGATGAAGAATAACATTTTATGAATACATATATGATGGGAATTACTCTTTTTGAATAAAAAAGTAAAACTTATTTTTCACAATTTTAGAAAAATTTCGCCATAACCTCCTTTGTATGGTTGACGATTTTTCAATTTTTAACTCTCTAAAATTAGTTAGAAGTTCACCAAGAGTATTTAAATCATTCTAATGTAAACATTTTCTACTTTATCAAAGAGAAACATTATGAAAAACTTGATTTTATCCATTAATCATTCATCTAGGATAAGAATGGCTGGATTTACTAAAGAAGAGAGGGGAATGCCTTTTTTCAATGAGGCATAACATCATATTCAGTTTAGAGAAGACAAAAATCATAAAAAACCATAAAATGAATAGAAAAGAGAAGAATCTCCAACTTACGAAGGAATTTGAGAGCTTTCCTTTGGCTTGATGGTTTGAGGGTTCTACTCTTGTTTGAAACAAGAGTGGCCACCACCAATCTTTAGAAGAGGGAAGGTCAAAAAACTAATGAATTATGAGTAAATTCACAGTTTTTTGGCTCTTGGGAGAAGTAGGGTAACAGTGCAAAAACACTATTAAGCTTCAACAAGGGGGAAGGCTTCTATTTATAGGCCAAGCCAACTGATTCTAGAATTTTCCAGATCAGTTTGGTCAATTTTTGACCATTTTTTGTTCAGTTTAGTCCACTTTTTGGATCTAGTTGAAATAGGAGAGAGGAGAGATAAAAATATCTCATTATTTGGGAGTTTAAAACTCTCCCACACATGTGAAATAGATGCCTCCTTCATGAGGGGAATTCCACCATACTGAGGTGTCAAAAATGCATCATTTCTTCTAAATATCTCTCTTTTTTAACTATTAACCTTGTCCTTAGTCAACTCTTCATCTTATGTGAGTATTTACTCATTTTTTAGGGATTTTTATTTTATTCTTCCATTTATCTCCTCCCTAGGGACATTTGGATAAATCTTATTGGTCCATAGGAACCTTAATTTAAAATTTTTCAAAAATCTGGACCTCTAGGATAAGGCCTCTTGAACAGATTATACTTAATTTCTAATGCACCTTCTGGAAATCTTTTTGAACTTCTGTTTCAGGGAAACTTATTTTAATAAGATGAGAAATTTTTCTATCCAAAAATATTCAAAATCTGAATAATCTCTCTCTAGAATATTTTCTCTCTCTAGGCCAAAACTGGTAGAAATAAGATCTTTTGTATTTCTGAAAAAGGATTTGATTACAGGGGAGGAATCTTACAGATCCAAGCGAATATATAGCGAGCTACATCATCGACATGGGTGGCTATCCGTTTGATCCAGGAGGATTGGCCAAGCACATCACCAACATTGGCTCTCTACATTTTCCATTCTATCCAGGCAATTTGAGAGCCATTGATTTGGAGTCTACATGGTTTGGATTTACATTTCATGTATGTAGGAGGGGATGGTTTTTGTAATGGAGCAACTACTTTCATATTAGGCTTAGGACCATGTTCATGGACTCAAGTATATAAGGGGGCCACGGTTGTCATTTGTGCCCTTTATGACTTTTATGACCATTTATGATCTTTGGACATTATCTCTCCTAGACATTTTGTTTATTCTTGGAGCCTTGGTTTATGGAAGTCTTTTTGCATCCTCTTGGTGAGAGGTTAACTCACTTAGGCATCATGGTTCTTTGTATGAGATTATCTCTTTAATATCGTAATAACCCATATCTCAGCTTTATGATCATTCCATTCTAGTCTTCCTTTTGTGAAGAAGAGTATTAATACAATTACAAAATATAATTTTTTGTGTAACCTCAAGTACAGAGTCAAAGATTTTAGTGTAGAGTTGAAGAACATTGAAGATTCAATTCAAGATTTTAGTGTAGAGTTGAAGAACATTGAAGATTCAATTCAAGATCAATGTAGAATTGAATATTCAAGTTCAGAGAGCAAGATTCGTGCAAAGATTCACAGTTGTGGATGAGTGATACTTATCAAAATCCTACACCTTCTTTGCATATCTTTGCTATTTGTTATAGTTCTTGTTGTGACTTCCAAGAAACAGTTGAAATATCAAGAAATAATTAAAATACCAAGAAATGGTAAAAACGCTAGCAAATGTTTGCAAATAAAGATTAAACAACACTGGTTTTCTCATATTAGGTTGTTTACAACTCAATTGGACTAGCACTAATCTTCAAAGATTAGTGTTAATCTGTGGAAGTTTAAGAAAACCAGTTCACAAAAGATTGAGTGTAGATTGTAGCTTCATGTAGAAAACAATGCAAGTTCGATGCAAATACAGAGTATGGCCTTGTTGGGAATTGAGCCTAGCCAACTGCTGCGAGCTCTAGATAAATATATTCTTTTGGTAGTGGCTTTAAAGGACTAAAGCTTGTTCAATTATAGAGACCATGAGTGATACTTCTAAAAGAAATAGATCTGGATTGCTTATAGCAAAACAACACATGTAGAAGTAAATTAAAAACGAACTAAGGAGCATACCATTTTTGTTTACAACATCCTAAGTTGCAACCCAGCCAAGCAAGTAGCATGATCATCAATGTATCTAGAGAACAAGGTAGTTAGTCAAATCTCTCAAGCTAAATGCAGGTCTCTACCTGTGAGACAGATTCAGATAGTAACCCCATGGTTGTTTGCCAATGTTGTGGTAGCCTTGGTAGAGAAACAAGAAATTAGCAGTAAATCTATTTTGAGATCACAAATCAGACTCTTTTTAAGGTTCTATTTCCCAAACATTTAAGGGTCTCTACCCACACATGTGGCTGTGGAGTTGCTAAGCATTTTGGGAAAATTTTATAGGCATTAAGGAGTCTCAGAGGGACTAGGAATTGGTTTATGTAAGAAGCTCTGGCCATCTACTTCCCTAGCTCACCCATTGACACTTGCTTCTTCCACCACCACACTCTCATTCTCAAAGCTTTGGTTATCTGCTTCTCTAGCTTACCCAATTGATACTTGCTCCGCCACCATGCTCTTATTCTCAAAGCTCTCGCACAGCGCTCAACACCATGACACTCCATCTCAGAAGGATCGCTTTCTAAGTGGTGTGCCACTTCATAGCCTTGTTTTAAAGCTCAACATGATTGCAACGATGCCTAAGTTGTGTAATGCTTCAACGCTTGGTTCTAAAGCTCAGCATACCTACAAATATCTCATCTAGAGCATAGCATAGATCTTCTATAGAGTGTACAAATCTCTAGTGGAGTGTACAAATCTCTAGTGGAGTGCTACGATCAACTTACAGGTCTCATTCATCTTGGAGGATTTGCAAGCTCAATTCGGACCTTAATCGACGACTCTACTAGCATCTACAATTGTCACTTAATCATCTTCAAAGGCTTAGCATATTTTTAATTGATTTAAGCACAAGTAGAGCATTAGCACTTTTGGATATGAAAGTTGTATCGTCACAGGCAAAGCGCAACTGCCATGGCTAAGCGCATTGGAAACATTTATTTGTTAAAAAAAAGGGAAAAAGTTTTGCATCATCACCATCACTGAGCTAGGAAGCTCTAGGCTCAGCAAAAGAGTCCTCATCATGGAGCTCAAGAGAGCTCTCATCTCAGTTCAATAAGGGGCCGCTATCATCAAGTTCACAGCTTTCTAGTTGCCACTAGTGTGGAAAAGAGAAAGGAAAAGTTTTTGAATGTTTAGGGTTTTGTTATTTTTACACTTTAGGAATCTCTCCCTTTAAATTATCTGCACTGTCTTCTGGGCTCTTTGCACCTTTGGTCCAAACCACATTACTCTCTTGTCCACAACACCTTAGGGGCGTTTCGCATGCAGCTTGCATCATTTGGATTTTTGTTGTGCTTGTACACAACACGAGCACACTTTAGGGTACTTTCTTGTGAGTTTGTACATGTGCCTTGCTTGGGCTTGTTCACATGCTTTTCCACGTTGCATTTGATTTCGGGGTGATGACGCGCTTGGTGATTATTTGTCTTGTTTATGCATTGTGTTTCATAGCCTTCATACATTTTGGGATTATTTACATGCATGGTGTTTAAGGAGGGGTGTTCACATGCTGTGAGTGTTCTTGGTGGGGATTCTTTCACATTGTACACACTGATTCTTTCACATTGTACACACTGATTCGTGTGTTGAGTGTTAGTTGGGCTTGTTCACATATCGTGGGTCACATGTCATATATGCCTTGTGTTTGAGAGGTGTGTCCACACTTGTTGTGCACTGTGATTTGGTGCATATGCTTTTGGTAGTGCTCACACACAGCCATGGGTTGTTACTTTTAATTTTATCCTTCATTTGATCACCATGGTGGAGAATTCACATTGTCATTCGCGCGACATCATTCTGACAAAATTTCTGATTGTGATCATAAGGGAGCTGCTCATGTCATCATGGCTCTATGATTGCTATTATGATTTGCCTTCTTGTGTCATGTGCTCCATCCATATCTTTTACAAAGTTCACACATGCCTTTGGCATTTCGAGGCTTAGGCCTCTACATCCTCGCTCTATCCTGAGGCAGCATATTCATGCCATTTGTATCAGATGTTCGAGCTTCATAGTTTGATGCCTAGGCATTTTTGGCATTTGTTCGATGAGGAACAAATATGTGCCAGATGGTCTAGGTGGTCCACACACAGTTTTTTTATCACTTCATCACTTGGCTACATCAGCATGGATGGTTTGGTATATTATTTGCATGGGGATGATTCATCTTTTGAGACGACTTAATTGAGTATCCCACACTCTGGTCATTGTGATTTGTTCCTAAGACATGATGTATTGTATTATACACTCATACACATGATGACGTATTGATGTGTATTGTATTATACACTCACACACGCACACATGATGACATTGATGTGTATCACACAAGAATGCACATGATCATAGTGATGTACGTGCACATGATGCCACTGACACATATGCACATGACGATGATGTATTTGATAGTGATGTGTGCGATTCATATCATGTGGGCATGATCTCGAGGACAGAGATGGCAACAAGCACAATGAGCATCGACACTTGTATGCCTATCTTCTTTCCTACAAATCACGTGGACACTTTAGTTGATTGCGGTGACATTTTAGAGGATAGTCTGCATTTGATTAATAATGCATCCATTAGCACACTCGAGATTAGTATACTCATTAACACACCGAACATCGACACTTATGTGCCTATCTTCTTTCCTACACATGACCCACTGCATCAGGTATAGGGGCATGAGTTGAACAAAAAAAGTAAATGTCCCGGCTCCAAAGAAAATAGGATTGTGCCGACACCCATAGGAACCAAAAGAACATGTCTCAAGGTTGGCATCATACGAGGGTAAGAGGAAACCAATGCCATCATCCTATGTAGCATCGCTCGAAAAGTCAAAGATATGATCCACTACATCAATAGGTGTATGGGCATGAGCCGAACCATGCGTCAATAGGTATATAGACATATATTGCATCCAAAAGTAAATGTCCTGATTCTAAAGAAAATAGAATCGTGTTGACAACCATAGAAAACAAAAGTGAGGTATTTTTGGTGGTCATTTCACTTTGGACAAGGAGCTTGGATGGTCCACACTTGGGCTATCTATTTGATCCAAGTGGATATATAGCGAGCTACATCATCGACATGGGTGGCTATCCGTTTGATCTGGGAGGATTGGCCAAGCACATCACCAACATTGGCTCTCTACATTTTCCATTCTATCCAGGCAATTTGAGAGCCACTGATTTGGAGTCTACATGGTTTGGATTTACATTTCATGTATGTAGGAGGGGATGGTTTTTGTAATGGAGCAACTACTTTTATATTAGGCTTAGGACCATGTTAATGGACTCAAGTATATAAAGGGGCCACAGTTGTCATTTGTGCCCTTTATGCCTTTTATGACCATTTATGATGGACATTATCTCTCCTAGACATTTTGTTTGTTCTTGGAGCCTTGGTTTATGGAAGTCTTTTTGCATCCTCTTGGTGAGAGGTTAACTCACTTAGGCATCATGGTTCTTTGTATGAGATTATCTTTTTAATATCGTAATAATCCATATCTCAGCTTTATGATCATTCCATTCTAGTCTTCCTTTTGTGAAGAAGAGTATTAATACAGTTACAAAATATAATTTTTTGTGCAGTCTCAAGTACAAAATTCAAGTGTAACATTGAAGATTCAATTCAAGATTGAAGATTCAATTCAAGATCAATGTAGAATTGAAGATTCAAGTTCAGAGTGCAAGATTCGTGCAAAGATTCACAGTTGTGGATGAGTGATACTTATCAAAATCCTACACCTTCTTTGCATCCCTTTGCTATTTGTTATAGTTCTTGCTGCTGTGACTTCCAAGAAACAGTTGAAACATCAAGAAATAGTTAAAATACCAAGAAATGGTAAAAATGCCAGCAAATGTTTGATAAAGATTAAACAACAGTGGTTTTCTCATATTAGGTTGTTTACAACTCAATATTAGTGTTAATGTGTGGAAGTTTAAGAAAACCAGTTCACAAAAGTGTTGTCTTGATAAATCAAGTGTAACTTTGGAAAGGATTGAGTGTAGATTGTAGCTTCATGTAGAAAACAATGCAAAGTTCTATGTATTTGATGCAAATACAGAGTATGGCCCTGTTGGGAATCGAGCCTAGTCAACTGTGCGAGCGAGTGTGCCGCATACACCAAGGGTTCTCCTAACCTGCATATATGGCCTCTTGAGTGGGAAGGTCTCTCACAAGCATTGATTTGTCCCTCTAAAGCATCATCACTTAGCTTTGGAAAAGCTTTCAGCAAGCAACAGTACTACCAGGCTAGCAATATAGTATCATTAAGTAATATAAGAAGAGCAAGATTGAAATACTAGCAGAGCAGTCAATGTTCTAAGTCAATATAGAGCAACAACAACCAGCTTGGATACTATGTCTAGATACTATGGAGTCTAGATAAATATATTCTTTTGGCAGTGGCTTTAAAGGACTAAAGCTTGTTCGATTACAAAGACCATGAGTGATACTTCTAAAAGAAATAGATCTGGATTGCTTATAGCAAAACAACACATGCAAAAGTAAAGTAAAAACAAACTAAGGAGCATACCATTTTTGTTTACAACATCCTAAGTTGCAACCCAGCCAAGCAGGTAGCATCATCATCGATGTATCTAGAGAACAAGGTAGTTAGTCAAATCTCTCAAGCTAAATGCAGGTCTCTGCCTGTGAGACACATTCAGATAGTAACCCCATGGTTGTTTGCCAATGTTGTGGTAGCCTTGGTAGAGAAACAAGAAATTAGCAGTAAATCTATTTTGAGATCACAAATCAGACTCTTTTTAAGGTTCGATTTCCCAAACATTTAAGGGTCTCTACCCACAGATGTGGCTGTGGAGTTGCTGAGCATTTTGGGAAAATTTTATAGGCATTAAGGAGTCTCAGAGGGACTAGGAATTGGTTTATGTAAGAAGCTCTAGCCATCTACTTCCCTAGCTCACCCATTGACACTTGCTTCTCCCACCACGACACTCTCATTCTCAAAGCTCCGGTCATCTGCTTCTCTAGCTCACGCATTGATACTTGCTCCACCACCACGCTCTTATTCTCAAAGCTCTCACACAGTGCTCAACACCATGACACTCCATCTCAGAAAGATCGCTTTCTAAGTGGTGTGCCATTTCATAGCCTTGTTTTAAAGCTCAACATGATTGCAATGATGCCTAAGTTGTGTGTTGCTTCATCGCTTGGTTCTAAAGCTCAGCATACCTACAAACATCTCATTTAGAGCATAACATAGATCTTCTATAGAGTACAAATCTCTAATGGAGTGGTACGATCAACTTACGGGTCTCATTCATCTTGGAGGATTTGCAAGCTCACTTCGGACCTTCCGATAACTCTACTAGAATCTACAATTATCGCTTCATCATCTTCAAAGGCTTAGCATATTTTTAATTGATTTAAGCACAAGTAGAGCATTAGCACTTTTGGATATGAAAGTTGTATCATCACAGTGCCAACAAAGCGCAACTGCCATGGCTAAGCACATTGGAAAGATTTATTTGTTTTAAAAAAAAGAGAAAAAGTTTTGCATCATCACCATCACTGAGCTAGGAAGCTCTAGGCTCAGCAAAAGAGTCCTCATCATGGAGCTCAACAGAGCTCTCATCTCAGTTCAATAAGTGAGCTCTCATCTCAGTTCAATAAGTGGCCGCTATCATCGAGTTCACAGCTTTCTAGTTGTTGCCACCACTAGTGTGGAAAAGAGAAAGGAAAAGTTTTTGAATGTTTAGTATTTTGTTATTTTTACACTTTAGGAATCTCTCCCTTTAAATTATCCGCACTGTCTTCTGGGCTCTTCGCACCTTTGGTCCAAACCACATTACCCTCTTGTCCACAACACCTTAGGGGTGCCACAACACCTTAGGGGTGTTTCGCATGCAGCTTGCATCATTTGGATTATTGTTGTGTTTGTACACAACACGAGCACACTTTGGGGTACTTTCTTATGAGTTTGTACATGTGCCTTGCTTGGGCTTGTTTACATGCTTTTGCACGTTGCATTTGTTTTCGGGGTGATCACGCACTTGGTGATTATTAGGCTTGTTTATGCGTTGTGTTTCACAGCCTTCATACATTTTGGGATTATTTACATGCATGGTGTTTAAGGAGGGGTGTTCACATGCACATTGTACACACATGCATGGTGTTTAAGGAGGGGTGTTCACATGCACATTGTACACACATTGATTCGTGTGTTAAGTGTTAGTTGGTGGGCTTGTTCACACATCGTGGGTCACATGTCCTATATGCCTTGTGTTTGAGAGGTGTGTTCACACTTGTTGTGCATTGTGTTTTTGTGCGTATGCTTTTGGTAGTGCTCACACACAGCCATGGGTTTTACTTTTAATTTTATCCTTCATTTGATCACCATGGTGGAGAATTCACATTGTCATTCGTCGACATCATTCTGACAAAATTTTTGATTGTGATCGTAAGGGAGCCGCTCATGTCATCATGGCTCTATGATTGCTATTATGATTTGCCTTCTCGTGTCATGTGCTCCATCCATATATTTTACAGAGTTCACACATGCCTTTGGCATTTCCAGACTTAGGCCTCTACATCCTCACTCATCAACTTCTTGCTATCCTGAGGCAGCATATTCATGCCAGTATCAGATGTTCAAGCTTCACAGTTTGATCCCTAGGCATTTTCGACATTTGTTCGATGAGGAACAAATATTTTACAGAGTTCACACATGCCTTTGGCATTTCGAGGCTTAGGCCTCTACATCCTCACTCGTCAACTTCTTGCTATCCTGAGGTAGCATATTCATGCCAGTACAAGCTTCACAGTTTTATGCCTAGACATTTTCGACATTTGTTCGATGAGGAACAAATATGTGCCATATGGTCTAGGTGGTCCACACACAGTGTTTTCATCACTGCATCGCTTGGCTACATCAGCATGGATGGTTTGGTATATTATTTGCATGGGGATGTTTCATCTTTTGATGACTTGATTGAGTACCCCACACTCTGGTCATTGTGATTTGTTCCTAAGACATGATGTATTGTATTATACGCTCATACACATGATGACGTATTGGACACACACACATGCACACATGATGACATTGATGTGTATCACACAAAAATGCACATGATCATAGTGATGTACGTGCACATGATGCTCGAGGACAGAGATGGCAACAAGCACAATGAGCATCGACACTTGTATGCCTATCTTCTTTCCTACAAATCACGTGGACACTTTAGTTGATTGTGGTGACAGTTTAGAGGATAGTGTGCATTTGATTAATGATGCATCCATTAGCACACTCGAGATTAGTATACTCATTAACACACTGAGCATCGACACTTCTGTGCCTATCTTCTTTCCTACAAATCACTGGACACTTTAGTTGATTGTGGCAACCTTTTAGATAGTGTGCATTTGATTAATGATGCATCCATTAGCACACTTGGGATTAGTATACCCATTAGCACACTTGAGGTTAGTGATACTCTGGATACAAGTGACAGAGACACCTATGAGCATAGATCTGAGTTCTTAGTGTTAGATGCATTAGGCTATTCTTCTAGGATTTCTATTTGTGGAGATATCACTCATATGACCAATACTTCTAGTATTCATTGCGCATTCTTGGTAGTCTTCATGTGGATAGAGTTCAAGTGTTTAAGCAATCAAGGATAGTGCATGAGAGTAGTGATGATTTCATCGAGGTGACACATCGTAGTAGGATTATGCGTATTGATCATGTCCATAGTAGATCATATGACATAGATCTTGAGAGATTTGCATTTGATCTAGACATATCCTTAGATCCTATATTGTTGGAGATAGATTTGTTATCGGATGTAGGTCACATAGCAACTACTTTTATATTAGGCTTAGGACCATGTTCATGGACTCAAGTATATAAGGGGGCCACGGTTGTCATTTGTGCCCTTTATGACTTTTATGACCATTTATGATCTTTGGACATTATCTCTCCTAGACATTTTGTTTGTTCTTGGAGCCTTGGTTTATGGAAGTCTTTTTGCATCCTCTTGGTGAGAGGTTAACTCACTTAGGCATCATGGTTCTTTGTATGAGATTATCTCTTTAATATCGTAATAGCCCATATCTCAGCTTTATGATCATTCCATTCTAGTCTTCCTTTTGTGAAGAAGAGTATTAATACAATTACAAAATATAATTTTTTGTGCAGTCTAAACTACAGAGTCAAAGATTTTAGTGTAGAGTTGAAGAACATTGAAGATTCAATTCAAGATCAATGTAGAATTGAAGATTCAAGTTTAGAGAGCAAGATTCGTGCAAAGATTCACAGTTGTGGATGAGTGATACTTATCAAAATCCTACACCTTCTTTGCATCCCTTTGCTATTTGTTATAGTTCTTGTTGCTGTGACTTCCAAGAAACAGTTAAAATATCAAGAAATAGTTAAAATACTAAGAAATGGTAAAAATGCCAGCAAATGTTTGCAGATAAAGATTAAACAACAGTGGTTTTCTCATATTAGGTTGTTTATAACTCAATTGGACTAGCACTAATCTTCAAAGATTAGCGTTAATCTGTGAAAGTTTAAGAAAACCAGTTCACAAAAGTGTTGTCTTGATAAATCAAGTGCAACTTTGGAAAAGATTGAGTGTAGATTGTAGCTTCATGTAGAAAACAATGCAAAGTTCTATGTATTTGATGCAAATACAGAGTATGGCCCTGTTGGGAATTAAGCCTAGTCAACTGGTGCGAGCGAGTGTGCCGCATACACCAAGGGTTCTTCTAACCTGCATATATGGCCGCTTGAATGGGAATGTCTCTCACAAGCATTGATTTGTCCCTCTAAAGCATCATCACTTAGCTTTGGAAAAGCTCTCAGCAAGCAACGGTACTACCAGGCTAGCAATATAGTATCATTAAGTAATATAAGAAGAGCAAGATTGAAATACTAGCAGCAGTCAATGTTCTAAGTCGATATAGAGCAACAACAACCAGCTTGGATACTATGTCTAGATACTATGGAGTCTAGATAAATATATTCTTTTGGCAATGGCTTTAAAGGACTAAAGCTTGTTCGATTACAGAGACATGAGTGATACTTCTAAAAGAAATAGATCTGGATTGCTTATAGCAAAACAACACATGCAAAAGTAAAGTAAAAACGAACTAAGGAGCATACCATTTTTGTTTACAACATCCTAAGTTGCAACCCAGCCAAGCAGGTAGCATCATCATCAATGTATCTAGAGAACAAGGTAGTTAGTCAAATCTCTCAAGCTAAATGCAGGTCTCTACCTCTGTGAGACAGATTCAGATAGTAACCCCATGGTTGTTTGCCAATGTTGTGGTAGAGAAACAAGAAATTAGCAGTAAATCTATTTTGAGATCACAAATCAGACTCTTTTTAAGGTTCGATTTCCCAAACATTTAAGGGTCTCTACCCACAGATGTGGCTGTGGAGTTGCTGAGCATTTTGGGAAAATTTTATAGGCATTAAGGAGTCTCAGAGGGACTAAGAATTGGTTTATGTAAGAAGCTTTGGCCATCTACTTCCCTAGCTCACCCATTGACACTTGCTTCTTCCACCACGACACTCTCATTCTCAAAGCTCTGGTCATCTGCTTCTCTAGTTCACCCATTGATACTTGCTTGGCCACCATGCTCTTATTCTCAAAGCTCTCGCACAGTGCTCAACACCATGACACTCCATCTCAGAAGGATCGCTTTCTAAGTGGTGTGCCGCTTCATAGCCTTGTTTTAAAGCTCAACATGATTGCAACAATGATGCCTAAGTTGTGTGTTGCTTCATTGCTTGGTTTCAAAGCTCAGCATACCTACAAACATCTCATCTAGAGCATAACATAGATCTTCTATAGAGTGTACAAATCTCTACTGGATGAGCTTACGGGTCTCATTCATCTTGGAGGATTTGCAAGCTCAATTCGGACCTTCCAACAACTCTACTAGAATCTACAATTGTCGCTTCATCATCTTCAAAGGCTTAGCATATTTTTAATTGATTTAAGCACAAGTAGAGCATTAGCGCTTTTGGATATGAAAGTTGTATCGTCACAGTGCCAACAAAGCGCAACTGCCATGGCTAAGCGCATTGGAAAGATTTATTTGTTAAATAAAAAAAGAAAAAGTTTTGCATCATCACCATCACTGAGCTAGGAAGCTCTAGGCTTAGCAAAAGAGTCCTCATCATCATGGAGCTCAAGAGCTCTCATCTCAATTCAATAAGTGGCCGCTATCATCGAGTTCACAGCTTTCTAGTTGCCACCACTAGTGCGGAAAAGAGAAAGGAAAATTTTTTGAATTTTTAGTATTTTGTTACTTTTACACTTTAGGAATCTCTCCCTTTCAATTATCCCGCACTGTCTTCTGGGCTCTTCTCACCTTTGGTCCAAACCACATTACCCTCTTGTCCACAACACCTTGCGTTTTGCATGCAACTTGCATCATTTG
This sequence comes from Cibotium barometz, assembly GCF_041138505.1. NCBI lineage: Eukaryota > Viridiplantae > Streptophyta > Polypodiopsida > Cyatheales > Cibotiaceae > Cibotium > Cibotium barometz. Next base: position 11,549,197 of record NC_141072.1, on the reverse strand, counting down.
GATTATTGTTGTGTTTGTACACAACACGAGCACACTTTGGGGTACTTTCTTGTGAGTTTGTACATGTGCCTTGCTTGGGCTTGTTCACATACTTTTGCACGTTGCGTTTGTTTTCGGGGTGATCACGCGCTTGGTGATTATTGGGCTTGTTTATGTGTACAGGGATGGTTTTTGTAATGGAGCAACTACTTTTATATTAGGCTTAGGACCATGTTCATGGACTCAAGTATATAAGGGGGCCACGGTTGTCATTTGTGCCCTTTATGACTTTTATGACCATTTATGATCTTTGGACATTATCTCTCCTAGACATTTTGTTTGTTCTTGGAGCCTTGGTTTATGGAAGTCTTTTTGCATCCTCTTGGTGAGAGGTTAACTCACTTAGGCATCATGGTTCTTTGTATGAGATTATCTCTTTAATATCGTAATAACCCATATCTCAGCTTTATGATCATTCCATTCTAGTCTTCCTTTTGTGAAGAAGAGTATTAATACAGTTACAAAATATAATTTTTTGTGCAGTCTCAAGTACAGAGTCAAAGATTTTAGTGTAGAGTTGAAGAACATTGAAGATTCAATTCAAGATCAATGTAGAATTGAAGATTCAAGTTCAGAGTGCAAGATTCGTGCAAAGATTCACAGTTGTGGATGAGTGATACTTATGAAAATCCTACACCTTCTTTGCATCCCTTTGCTATTTGTTATAGTTCTTGCTGCTGTGACTTCCAAGAAACAATTGAAATATCAAGAAATAGTTAAAATACCAAGAAATGGTAAAAATGCCAGCAAATGTTTGATAAAGATTAAACAACATGGGTTTTCTCATATTAGGTTGTTTACAACTCAATTGGACTAGCACTAATCTTCAAAGATTAGCATTAATCTATGAACGTTTAAGAAAACCAGTTTCACAAAAGTGTTGTCTTGATAAATCAAGTGCAACTTTGGAAAAGATTGAGTGTAGATTGTAGCTTCATGTAGAAAACGATGCAAAGTTCTATGTATTTGATGCAAATACAGAGTATGGCCCTGTTGGGAAATAAGCCTAGTCAACTGGTGCGAGCGAGTGTGCCGCATACACCAAGGGTTCTCCTAACTTGCATATATGGCCTCTTGAATGGGAATGTCTCTCACAAGCATTGATTTGTCCCTCTAAAGCGTCATCACTTAGCTTTGGAAAAGCTCTCAGCAAGCAACAGTACTACCAGGCTAGCAATATAGTATCATTAAGTAATATAAGAAGAGCAAGATTGAAATACTAGCAGTAGTCAATGTTCTAAGTCAATATAGAGCAACAACAACCAGCTTGGATACTATGTCTAGATACTATGGAGTCTAGATAAATATATTATTTTGGCAGTGGCTTTAAAGGACTAAAGCTTGTTCGATTACAGAGACCATGAGTGATACTTCTAAAAGAAATAGATCTGGATTGCTTATAGCAAAACAACACATGCAAAAGTAAAGTAAAAACGAACTAAGGAGCATACCATTTTTGTTTACAACATCCTAAGTTGCAACCCAGCCAAGCAGGTAGCATCATCATCAATGTATCTAGAGAACAAGGTAGTTGGTCAAATCTCTCAAGCTAAATGCAGGTCTCTACCTGTGAGACAGATTCAAATAGTAACCCCATGGTTGTTTGCCAATGTTGTGGTAGCCTTGGTAGAGAAACAAGAAATTAGAAGTAAATCTATTTTGAGATCACGAATCAGACTCTTTTTAAGGTTCTATTTCCCAAACATTTAAGGGTCTCTACCCACAGATGTGGCTGTGGAGTTGCTGAGCATTTTGGGAAAATTTTATAGGCATTAAGGAGTCTTAAAGGGACTAGGAATTGGTTTATGTAAGAAGCTCTAGCCATCTACTTCCCTAGCTCACCCATTGACACTTGCTTCTTCCACCACGACACTCTCATTCTCAAAGCTCTGGTCATCTGCTTCTCTAGCTCACCCATTGATACTTGCTCCGCCACCACGCTCTTATTCTCAAAGCTCTCGCATAGCGCTCAACATCGTGACACTCCATCTCAGAAGGATCGCTTTCTAATGGTGTGCCACTTCATAGCCTTGTTTTAAAGCTCAACATGATTGCAACAATGATGCCTAAGTTGTGTGTTGCTTCATCACTTGGTTTCAAAGCTCAGGATACCTACAAACATCTCATCTAGAGCATAACATAGATCTTCTATAGAGTGTACAAATCTCTAGTGGATGAGCTTACCGGTCTCATTCATCTTGGAGGATTTGCAAGTTCAATTCGGACCTTCCAACAACTCTACTAGAATCTACAATTGTCGCTTCATCATCTTCAAAGGCTTAGCATATTTTTAATTGATTTAAGCACAAGTAGAGCATTAGCACTTTTGGATATGAAAGTTGTATCGTCACAGTGCCAACAAAGCGCAACTGCCATGGCTAAGCGCATTGGAAAGATTTTTTTGTTAAATAAAAAGAGAAAAAGTTTTGCATCATCACCATCACTAAGCTAGCAAGCTCTAGGCTCAGCAAAAGAGTCCTCACCATGGAGCTCAAGAGAGCTCTCATCTCAGTTCCGCTATCATCGAGTTCATAGCTTTCTAGTTGCCACCACTAGTGCAGAAAAGAGAAAGGAAAAGTTTTTGAATGTTTAGTATTTTATTATTTTTACACTTCAGGAATCTCTTCCTTTAAATTATCTGCACTATCTTATGGGCTCTTCGCACCTTTGGTCCAAACCACATTATCCTCTTGTCCACAACACCTTGGGGGTGATTGGCATCATTTGGATTTTTGTTGTGTTTGTACACAATGCGAGCACACTTTGGGGTACTTTCTTGTGAGTTTGTACATGTGCCTTGCTTGGGCTTGTTCACATGCTTTTGCATGTTGCGTTTGTTTTCAGGGTGATCACGCGCTTGGTGATTATTGGGCTTGTTTATGCGTTTTGTTTCACAGCCTTCATACATTTTGGGATTATTTACATGCATGGTGTTTACAGAGGGGTGTTCACATGCTGTGAGTGTTTGCGGTGGGGAATCTTTCACATTGTACACACATTGATTTGTGTGTTGACGTAGTTGGTGGGCTTGTTCACACATCGTGGGTCACATGTCCTATATGCCTTGTGTTTGAGAGGTGTGTTCACACTTGTTGTGCATTGTGTTTTTGTGCGTATGCTTTTGGTAGTGCTCACACACAGCCATGGGTTTTACTTTTAATTTTATCCTTCATTTGATCACCATGGTGGAGAATTCACATTGTCATTCGACATCATTCTGACAAAATTTTTGATTGTGATTGTAAGGGAGCCGCTCATGTCATCATGGCTCTATGATTGCTATTATGATTTGCCTTCTCGTGTCATGTGCTCCATCCATATCTTTTATAGAGTTCACACATGCCTTTGGCATTTCGAGGCTTAGGCCTCTACATCCTCGCTCATCAACTTCTTGCTATCATGAGGCAGCATATTCATGCCAGTATCAGATGTTCAAGCTTCACAGTTTGATGCCTAGGCATTTTCGACATTTGTTCGATGAGGAACAAATATGTGCCATATGGTCAAGGTGGTCCACACATAGTGTTTTCATCACTTCATCGCTTGGCTACATCAGCATGGATGGTCTGGTATATTATTTGTATGGGGATGATTCATCTTTTGACGACTTGATTGAGTACCCCACACTTTGGTCATTGTGATTTGTTCCTAAGACATGATGTATTGTATTATACACTCATACGCATGATGACATATTGGACACACACACACGCACACACATGATGACATTGATGTGTATCACACAAAAATGCACATGATCATAGTGATGTACGTGCACATGATGCCACTGAAACATGCACATGACAATGATGTATGTGATAGTGATGTGTACGATTCATATCATCATGTGGGCATGCTCTCGAGGACAGAGATGGCAACAAGCACAATGAGCATCGACACTTGTATGCCTATCTTCTTTCCTACAAATCACGTGGACACTTTAGTTGAATGTGGTGACATACACACATAAAGGGTTTTGCACATGAGAAGATGATGCACAGTTTGGCTCATGCCCATATATCCATTGATACAATGGATCATGTCAAATGGCATATACTGCACCCAAAATTTTGTAAATGTCCTGGCTCCAAAGAAAATAGGATCATGTCGGCACCCCGGAGGAAGGAACCAAAAGAACATATGTCAAGGTTGGCGTCATGCAAGGGTAAGAGCAAACCAATGCCATCATCCCATTTAGCATCAATTGAAAAGTCAAAGACATGACCGATTGCATCAGGTATAGGCGCATGCGTTGAACAAAAAAGTAAATGTCCCGGCTCCAAAGAAAATAGGATTGTGTCGACACCCATAGGAACCAAAAGACCATGTCTCAAGGTTGGCATCATACGAGGGTAAGAGGAAACCAATGCCATCATACGAGGGTAAGAGGAAACCAATGCCATCATCCTATGTAGCATCGCTCGAAAAGTCAAAGATATAATCCACTGCATCAATAGGTGTATGGGCATGAGCCGAACCATGCGTCAATAGGTATATAGACATATATTGCATCCAAAAGTAAATGTCCTGATTCTAAAGAAAATAGAATCGTGTTGACACCCATAGAAAACAAAAGTGAGGTATTTTTGGTGGTCATTTCACTTTGGACAAGGAGCCTGGATGGTCCACACTTGGGCTATCTATTTGATCCAAGTGGATATATAGCGAGCTACATCATTGACATGGGTGGCTATCTGTTTGATCCGGGAGGATTGGCCAAGCACATCACCAACATTGGATCTCTACATTTCCCATTCTATCCAGGCAATTCAAGAGCCATTGATTTGGAGTCTACATGGTTTGGATTTACATTTCATGTATGTAGGAGGGGATGGATTTTGTAATGGAGCAACTACTTTTATATTAGGCTTAGGACCATGTTCATGGACTCAAGTATATAAGGGGGCCACGGTTGTCATTTGTGCCCTTTATGACTTTTATGACCATTTATGATCTTTGGACATTATCTCTCCTAGACATTTTGTTTGTTCTTGGAGCCTTGGTTTATGGAAGTCTTTTTGCATCCTCTTGGTGAGACGTTAACTCACTTAGGCATCATGGTTCTTTGTATGAGATTATCTCTTTAATATTATAATAACCCATATCTCAGCTTTATGATCATTCCATTCTAGTCTTCCTTTTGTGAAGAAGAGTATTAATACAGTTACAAAATATAATTTTTTGTGCAGTCTCAAGTACAGAGTCAAAGATTTTAGTGTAGAGTTGAAGAACATTGAAGATTCAATTCAAGATCAATGTAGAATTGAAGATTCAAGTTCAGAGAGCAAGATTCGTGCAAAGATTCACAGTTGTGGATGAGTGATACTTATCGAAATCCTACACCTTCTTTGCATCCCTTTGCTATTTGTTATAGTTCTTGCTGTGACTTCCAAGAAACAGTTGAAATATCAAGAAATAGTTAAAATACCAAGAAACGGTAAAAATGCCAACAAATGTTTGCAGATTAAGATTAAACAATAGTGGTTTTCTCATATTAGGTTTTTTATAACTCAATTGGACTAGCACTAATCTTCAAAGATTAGCATTAATCTGTGAAAGTTTAAGAAAACCAGTTCACAGAAGTGTTGTCTTGATAAATCAAGTGTAACTTTGGAAAGGATTGAGTGTAGATTGTAGCTTCATGTAGAAAACAATGCAAAGCTCTATGTATTTGATGCAAATACAGAGTATGGCCCTGGTGGGAATCGAGCCTAGTCAACTGGTGCGAGCAAGTGTGCTGCATACACCAAGGGTTCTCCTAACCTGCATATATGGCCTCTTGAGTGGGAAGGTCTCTCACAAGCATTGATTTGTCCCTCTAAAGCATCATCACTTAGCTTTGCAAAATCTCTCAGCAAGCAACAGTACTACCATGCTAGCAATATAGTATCATTAAGTAATATAAGAAGAGCAAGATTGAAATACTAGCAGCAGTCAATGTTCTAAGTCAATATAGAGCAACAACAACCAGCTTGGATACTATGTCTAGATACTATGGAGTCTAGATAAATATATTCTTTTGGTAGTGGCTTTAAAGGACTAAAGCTTGTTCGATTACAGAGACCATGAGTGATACTTCTAAAAGAAATAGATCTGGATTGCTTATAGCAAAACAACACATGCAAAAGTAAAGTAAAAACAAACTAAGGAGCATACAATTTTTGTTTACAACATCCTAAGTTGCAACCCAGCCAAGAAGGTAGCATCATCATCAATGTATCTAGGGAACAAGGTAGTTAGTCAAATCTCTCAAGCTAAATGCAGGTTTCTGCCTATGAGACAGATTCAGATAGTAACCCCATGGTTGTTTGCCAATGTTGTGGTAGCCTTGGTAGAGAAACAAGAAATTAGCAGTAAATCTATTTTGAGATCACAAATCAGACTCTTTTTAAGGTTATGTTTCCCAAACATTTAAGGGTCTCTACCCACAGATGTGGCTGTGGAGTTGCTGAGCATTTTGGGAAAATTTTTTAGGCATTAAGGAGTCTCAGAGGGACTAGGAATTGGTTTATGTAAGAAGCTCTGGCCATCTACTTCCCTAGCTCACCCATTGACACTTGCTTCTTCCACCACCACACTCTCATTCTCAAAGCTCTGGTCATCTGCTTCTCTAGCTCACCCATTGATACTTGCTCTGTCACCACACTCTTATTCTCAAAGCTCTCGCACAGTGCTCAACACCATGACACTCCATCTCAGAAGGATGTTCTAAAGCTCAGCATACCTACAAACATCTCATCTACAGCATAGCATAGATCTTTTATAGAGTGTACAAATCTCTAGTGGAGTGCTACGATTAGCTTACGGGTCTCATTCATCTTGGATGATTTGCAAGCTCAATTCGGACCTTCCGACGGCTCTACTAGCATCTACAATTGTCGCTTCATGATCTTCAAAGGCTTAGCATATTTTTAATTGATTTAAGCACAAGTAGAGCATTAGTGCTTTTGGATATGAAAGTTGTATCGTCACAGTGCCAACAAAGTGCAACTACCATGGCTAAGCACATTGGAAAGATTTATTTGTTAAAAAAAAGAGAAAAAGTTTTGCATCATCACCATCACTGAGCTAGGAAGCTCTAGGCTCAGCAAAAGAGTCCTCATCATGGAGCTCAAGAATCTCAGTTCAATAAGTGGCCACTATCATCGAGTTCACAGCTTTCTAGTTGCCACCACTAGTGCAGAAAAGAGAAAGGAAAAGTTTTTGAATGCTTAGGGTTTTGTTATTTTTACACTTAAGGAATCTCTCCCTTTAAATTATCCCGCACTGTCTTCTGGGCTCTTCGCACCTTTGGTCCAAACCACATTACTCTCTTGTCCACAACACCTTAGGGGCGTTTTGCATGCAGCTTGCATCATTTGGATTTTTGTTGTGTTTGTACACTACACGAGCACACTTTGGGGTACTGTCTTGTGAGTTTGTACATGTGCCTTGCTTGAGCTTGTGGTAAGATGCATATGAGATGTGATAGGATGTGATAACATGCATATGAGATGTGATAGGATGTGATAAGATGTGTATGAGATGGGACAGGATGTGATAAGAGGTGTATAAGATGTGATAAGATGTGATAAGATGCATATGAGATGAGTTAGGATGTGATAAGATGAGTTAAGATGTGATAAGATGTGTATGGAATGAGGTAAGAAGTGTATGTGATGGGATAAGATGTATGTGGGTTGTGATAGGGCGAGAATGGGATGTGATGTAAAAGAATAGATGTGAAGGCATATGTGGTTATATGAATGGGAATGTGAAAATGGATGTATGAATGTGAATGTGGAATGGTCTTGACTACGTTAGAGTAAAAAGTTATGCTGGTGGAATCGCCTGTGCTTTCCAGATAAAGGAAGTTTTTCCGGGTTCGTTTTTGGAAAAACCGACGGATTAGGCTCTTGTCCGGATATTCGTGGGACGAGGCCCCGAGTGTGGGACTCTGCCCCACGCAAGAAGTACTACTTCCGCTGCTAGTATCCAAAATCAGTTGCGCAATGGGAATAAGGATCTCGCATTGACGAAATGATTATTGTAATCTATTACTGGATCTCATTGCCAGTTGGTCCCAATGGAGAGTCCAGAGTGGTACTGTTTTTGTGAAGCAAGGGATTGAATGGAAATTTTGAGTTATGAAATCTGTGATCATATCTGTTTTGTCAATGGATTATTTTTTTATATTAAAGTTTTAAAGAGGAGTGTGCATATCTATTTTCTAAAGCTAAAGTTAAGAAACACATTTCAATTATGGGTGGGTGAGTACTTGTTTGGTTCTACCGATTCCAGTGGTAGGGTGGTGGCTAACCCATGGGCCGGATGGGTTTAGGCTGGAATCAGTGAAGTTTTAATAATCAAACTGAAAAATCTTAGGATTACGCTAGGATTCGAGTAGTTAGTTGATAAATTTCTCAATTGAGTGGATCAACGGCTGTGCTTGATCTTGATTAGGAAAAAAGCGTTGAAATTACTTAGATGATCAAATTATATCAGTGATAGTTTCCTTCTATCTAGTTTATTCAGGTGAAGGATAGTTTAGAATTGATCTCGTTAGAAAAATTCATTAAGAAAATTCAAAAAGGTGGAATCATCCCCGCTTTTCGGGCATGGGAAATTTTCTTGGTTTTGGTTTTTGGAGTGACCACTAGCCTAGTCTCATGCCCGGACATTCGTGGGCGAGGCCTCGAGTGAGAAACCCTACCCCGCACATGAGGGGGCTGCTTTCGCTGCTAACTATCAGCTACCCGGAGTCCGGTGCACGGAGGGGGTAGAGGGATCTCACAGTTTTTTGCACATGAGGAGATGATGCACGGTTTGGCTCATGCCCATATATCCATTGATACAGTGAATCATGTCAAATGGCATATACTGCACCCAAAATTTTGTAAATATCCTAGCTCCAAAGAAAATAGGATCATGTCGGCACCCGCAGAAGGAACCAAAAGAACATATGTCAAGGTTGGCGTCATGCAAGGGTAAGAGCAAACCAATGCCATCATCCCATTTAGCATCAATTGAAAAGTCAAAGACATGACCCACTGCATCAGGTATAGGGGCATGAGTTGAACAAAAAAGTAAATGTCCCGGCTATCCAAAGAAAATAGAATTGTGTTGACACCCGTAGGAACCAAAAGAACATGTCTCAAGGTTGGCATCATACGAGGGTAAGAGGAAACCAATGTCGTCATCCTATGTAGCATCGCTCAAAAAGTCAAAGATATGATCCACTGCATCAATAGGTGTATGGGCATGAGCCGAACCATGCGTCAATAGGTATATAGGCATATATTGCATCCAAAAGTAAATGTCATGATTCTAAGGAAAATAGAATCATGTTGACACCTATAGAAAACAAAAGTGAGGTATTTTTGGTGGTCATTTCACTTTGGACAAGGAGCTTGGATACTTCCTTCTCAAGCCAGAGGGTCACACATTTGTTTCATGGTTAAATGGTCCACACTTGGGCTATCTATTTGATCCAAGTGGATATATAGCGAGCTACATCATCGACATGGGTGGCTATCCATTTGATCCGGGAGGTTTGGCCAAGCACATCACCAACATTGGCTCTCTACATTTTCCATTCTATCTAGGCAATTTGAGAGCCATTGATCTAGCCAATTTGATCTGGGAGTTTGGCCAAGCACATCACCAACATTGGCTCTCTACATTTTCCATTCTATCTAGGCAATTTGGAGTCTACATGGTTTGGATTTACATTTCATGTATGTAGGAGGGGATGGTTTTTGTAATGGAGCAACTACTTTTATATTAGGCTTAGGACCATGTTCATGGACTCAAGTATATAAGGGGGCCACGGTTATCATTTGTGCCCTTTATGACTTTTATGACCATTTATGATCTTTGGACATTATCTCTCCTAGACATTTTATGAGATGTTTATAGGTATGCTGAGCTTTAGAACCAAGCGATGAAGTAACACACAACTTAGGCATCGTTGCAATCATGTTGAGCTTTAAAATAAGGCTATGAAGTGGCACACCACTTAGAAAGCCATCCTTCTGAGATGGAGCATCATGGTGTTGAGCACTGTGCAAGAGATTTGAGAATAAGAGCGTGGTGGCGGAGCAAGTATCAATGGGTGAGCTAGAGAAGCAGATGACCAGAGCTTTGAGAATGAGAGTGTGGTGGTGGAAGAAGCAAGTGTCAATGGGTGAGCTAGGAAAGTAGATGGCCAGAGCTTCTTACATAAACCAATTCCTAGTCCCTCTGAGACTCCTTAATGCCTATAAAATTTTCCCAAAATGCTCAGCAACTCCACAGTCACATCTGTGGGTAGAGACCCTTAAATGTTTAGGAAATAGAACCTTAAAAAGAGTCTGATTTGTGATCTCAAAATAGATTTACTGCTAGTTTCTTGTTTCTCTACCAAGGCTACCACAACATTGGCAAACAACCATGGGGTTACTATCTGAATCTGTCTCACAGGCAGAGACTTGCATTTAGCTTGAGAGATTTGACTAACTACCTTGTTCTCTAGATACATTGATGATGATGCTACCTGCTTGGCTGGGTTGCAACTTAGGATGTTGTAAACAAAATTGGTATGCTCCTTAGTTCATTTTTACTTTACTTTTGCATGTGTTGTTTTGCTATAAGCAATCCAGATCTATTTCTTTTAGAAGTATCACTCATGTCTCTATAATCCAATAAGCTTTAGTCCTTTAAAGCCACTACCAAAAGAATATATTTATCTAGACTCCATAGTATCTAGACATAGTATCCAAGCTGGTTGTTGTTGCTCTGTATTGACTTAGAACATTGACTGCTGCTAGTATTTCAATCTTCCTCTTCTTATATTACTTAATGATACTATATTGCTAGCCTGGTACTGTTGCTTGTTGCTGAGAGCTTTTGCAAAGCTAAGTGATGATGCTTTAGAGGGACAAATCAATGCTTGTGAGAGACCTTCCCACTCAAGAGGCCATATATGCAGGTTAGGAGAACCCTTGGTGTATGCGGCACACTCACTCGCACAAGTTGATTAGGCTCAATTCCCAATAGGGACATACTCTGTATTTGCATCAAATACATAGAACTTTGCATTGCTTTCTACATGAAGCTACAATCTACACTCAATCTTTTCCAAAGTTGCACTTGATTTATCAAGACAACACTTCTATGAACTGGTTTTCTTAAACTTCCATAGATTAACACTAATCTTTAAAGATTAGTGCTAGTCCAATTGAGTTGTAAATAACCTAATATGAGAAAACCACTGTTGTTTAATCTTTATTTGCAAACATTTGCTGGCATTTTTACCTTTTCTTGGTATTTTAACTATTTCTTGATATTTCAACTATTTCTTGGCACAGTCGATGCTCGGTGTGTTAATGAGTATACTAATCTTGAGTGTGCTAATGGATGCATCATTAATCAAATGCACACTATCCTCTAAAATGTCACCACCACAATCAATTAAAATGTCCACGTGATTTGTAGGAAAGAAGATAGGCATACAAGTGTGGATGCTCATTGTGCTTGTTGCCATCTCTATCCTTGAGATCATGCCCACATGATATGAATCACACACATCACTATCACATACATCATCGTCATGTGCATATGTGTCAGTGGCATCATGTGCACGTACATCACTATGATCATGTGCATTTTTGTGTGATACACATCAATGTCATCATGTGTGCATGTGTGTGTGTGTCCAATATGTCATCATCTGTATGAGTGTATAATACAATACATCATGTCTTAGGAACAAATCACAATTACCAGAGTGTGGGATACTCAATCAAGTCATCAAAAGATGAATCATCCCCATGCAAATAATATACCAAACCATCCATGCTGATGTAGCCAAGCGATGAAGTGATGAAAACACTGTGTGTGGACCACCTAGACCATCTCGCACGTATTTGTTCCTCATCAAACAAATGCCGAAAATGCCTAGGCATCAAACTGTGAAGCTCGAATATCTGATACTGGCATGAATATGCTGCCTCAGGCTTGACGAGCGAGGAAGTAGAGGCCTAAGCCTTGAAATGCCAAAGGCATGTGTGAACTCTGTAAAAGATATGGATGGAGCACATGACACGAGAAGGCAAATCATAAGAGCAATCATAGAGCCATGATGACACGAGCGACTCCCTTACAATCACAATCAGAAATTTTGTCAGAATGATGTCGATGACAATGTGAATTCTCCACCATGGTGTGATCAAATGAAGGATAAAATTAAAAGTAACAACCCATGGCTATGTGTGAGCACTACCAAAAGCATACGCACCAAAACATAGTACACAACAAGTGTGAACACACCTCTCAAACACAAGGCATATAGGACATGTGACCCACGATGTGTGAACAAGCCCAACTAACACTCAACACACGAATCGGTGTGTACAATGTGAAAGAATCCCCACCAAGAACACTCACAGCATGTGAACACCCCTCCTTAAACACCATGCATGTAAATAATCCCAAAATGTATAAAGGTTGTGAAACACAACGCATAAACAAGCCCAACAATCACGAAGCACGTGATCACCCCGAAAACAAACGCAGCAACGTGCAAAAGCATGTGAACAAGCCCAAGCAAGGCACATGTACAAACTCACAAGAAAGTACCCCAAAGTGTGCTCGTGTTGTGTACAAACACAACAAAAATCCAAATGATGCAAGCTGCATGCAAAACGCCCCTAAGGTGTTGTGGACAAGAGAGTAATGTGGTTTGGACCAAAGGTGCGAAGAGCCCAAAAGATAGTTGTGGATAATTTAAAGGGAGAGATTCCTTAAGTGTAAAAATAACAAAACCCTAAACATTCAAAAACTTTTCCTTTCTCTTTTCCGCACTAGTGGTGGCAACTAGAAAGCTGTGAACTCGATGATAGCGGCCACCTATTGAACTAAGATGAGAGCTCTCTTGAGCTCCATGTGATGAGGACTCTTTTGCTGAGCGTAGAGCTTCCTAGCTCAGTGATGGTGATAATGCAAAACTTTTTCTCTTTTTTTTAACAAATAAATCTTTCCAATGCGCTTAGCCATTGCAGTTGCGCTTTGCACTATGACAATACAACTTTCATATCCAAAAGCGCTAATTCTCTACTTGTGCTTAAATCAATTAAAAACATGCTAAGGCTTTGAAGATGATAAAGCAACAATTGTAGATGCTAGTAGAGTCGTCTGAAGGTCCGAATTGAGCTTGCAAATCCTCCAATATGAATGACCTGTAAGCTGATCGTAGCACTCCCCACTAGAGATTTGTACACTCCACTAAAGATTTGTACACTCTATAGAAGATCTATGCTATGCTCTAGATGAGATGTTTGTAGGTATGCTGAGCTTTAGAACCAAGTGATGAAGCAACACACAAATTAGGCATCGTTGCAATCATGTTGAGCTTTAAAACAAGGCTATGAAGTGGCACACCACTTAGAAAGCGATCCCTCTGAGATGGAGTGTCATGGTGTTGAGCGCTGTGCGAGAGCTTTGAGAATAGGAGCGTGGTGGCGGAGCAAGTATCAATGGGTGAGCTAGAGAATTAGATGACGAGAGCTTTGAGAATGAGAGTGTGTGGTGGTGGAAGAAGCAAGTGTCAATGGGTGAGCTAGGGAAGAAGATGGCCAGAGCTTCTTACATAAACCAATTCCTAGTCTCTCTAAGACTCCTTAATGCCTATAAAATTTTCCCAAAATGCTCAGCAACTCCACAGCCACATCTAGGGGTAGAGACCCTTAAATGTTTGGGAAATAGAACCTTAAAAAGAGTCTGATTTGTGATCTCAAAATAGATTTACTGCTAATTTCTTGTTTCTCTTCCAAGGCTACCACAACATTGGCAAACAACCATGGGGTTACTATCTGAATCTGTCTCACAGGCAGAGACCTGCATTTAGCTTGAAAGATTTGACTAACTACCTTGTTCTCTAGATACATTGATGATGATGCTACCTGCTTGGCTGGGTTGCAACTTAGGATGTTGTAAACAAAAATGGTATGCTCCTTAGTTTGTTTTTAATTTACTTTTGCATGTGTTGTTTTGCTATAAGCAATCTAGATCTATTTCTTTTAGAAGTATCACTCATGGTCTCTATTAATCGAACAAGCTTTAGCCTTTAAAGCCACTACCAAAAGAATATATTTATCTAGAGCTTGCACCAGTTGACTAGGCTCAATTCCCAACAGGGCCATACTTTGTATTTGCATCAAATACATAGAACTTTGCATTGTTTTCTACATGAAGCTACAATCTACACTCAATCTTTTCCAAAGTTGCACTTGATTTATCACAAGACAACACTTCTGTGAACTGGTTTTCTTAAACTTCCACAAATTAACACTAATCTTTGAACATTAGTGCTAGTCCAATTGAGTTGTAAACAACCTAGTATGAGAAAACCACTGTTGTTTAATCTTTATTTGCAAACATTTGTTGGCATTTTTACCATTTCTTGGTATTTTAATTATTTCTTGATATTTCAACTGTTTCTTGGAAGTCAAAGCAAGAACTATAACAAATAGCAAAGGGATGCAAAGAAGGTGTAGGATTTTGATAAGTATCACTCATCCACAACTGTGAATCTTTGCACGAATCTTGCTCTCTGAACTTGAATCTTCAATTCTACATTGATCTTGAATTGAATCTTCAATGTTCTTCAACTCTACACTAAAATCTTTGATTCTGTACTTGAGACTGCACAAAAAATTATATTTTGTAACTGTATTAATACTCTTCTTCACAATAGGAAGACTAGAATTGTGAGATCCCTTTGTCCCCTACGTGCACCAGACTCCCAGTAGTAGCTGACAGCAGCGGAAGCAGCCCCCTCATGCGCGGGGCAGGGTTTCTCACTCGGGGCCTCGCCCACGAATGTCCGGGCATGAGACTAGGCTGATGGTCACTCTGAAAACTGAAACCGGGAAATCTTCCCATGCCCGAAAAGCGGGGACGATTCCACCTTTTTGAATTTTCTTAACGAATTTTTTTCTAGCGAGATCAATTCTAAACTATCCTTCACTTGAATAAACCAGATAGAAGGAAACTATCGCTGATATAATTTGATCATTTGAGTAATTTCAATGCTTTTTTCCTAATCAAGATCAGGCATAGCGGTTGATCCACTCAATTGAGAAATTTGTCAGGGAATTAACTAGCTACTCGAATCCTAGCGTAATCCTAAGATTTTTCAGTTTGATTATTAAAACTCCATTGATTCCAGACTAACCCCATCCGGCCCATGGGTTAGCCCCACCACCCTGCCAACTGGAATCGGTAGAACCAAACAAGTACTCACCCACCCATAATTGAAATGCCTTTCTTAACTTTAGCTTTAAAAAACAGGTACGCACACACTCCTCTTTAAAACTTCAATATAAAAATGATCCATTGACAAAACAGATATGGTCACAGATTTCACAATTCAAAATTTCCATTCAATCCCTTGTTTCACAAAAACAGTACCACTCTGGACTCTCTGTTGGGACCAGCTGGTCAGCCAACGAGATCCAGTAATAGATTACAATAATCACTTCATCTCGTTGGGACCAGCTGGTCAGCCAACGAGATCCAGTAACAGATTACAATAATCACTTCATCTCAACATACATATATATATCTTCCTTGACATGCGAATGGGTGTCCTACGCACCGCGAGCCCGTGCATTGCCTGGTCAGAATCCTCCAGGATCCTCCTTAGGTGTCCTGGCACTTCACTCAGGGACCGCTTTGTCGGCCCTCGCCCATCGTATCGGAAGCACACCATTTTTCAAGATACCTAGGCTGGTCAAGACTTGGCCAGGTTTTTGCCGCGTGAGCTGTCCCTTGAACACTCCCCGCCAGCTGTTGTTGCAACCGAACTTCCCTTAGATAAACATATATGCCAAATGCTCCCTCCAGCATTCTAGCGTAAGATAGTCCTTTAAGAAAATCGGGTTTCTATGCAAGTTTTCAGTTT
The DNA here is from genome assembly GCF_041138505.1 of Cibotium barometz. NCBI lineage: Eukaryota > Viridiplantae > Streptophyta > Polypodiopsida > Cyatheales > Cibotiaceae > Cibotium > Cibotium barometz. The sequence goes on along the minus strand of NC_141072.1, from coordinate 11,533,236 downwards.
TGATTTTTGTTTGAATACCATGAATAATCCTGAATCCGTATCCCAATACTTCTAGATCCAGGTCTGAATTCCAAACAAAATTCCTCGAATTCTGTTAACTTGATCCTCAGATTAGAACCAAAAGTCTTAACTTAGTTTCAGATTCGTGGGTGTTTTGAGTGCATTTTTCTTGAACTGAGCACATCGTCATTGACGAAGGAATTAGGTCTTGGTCAATAGTTTGAATCAGAGTTTGGGTCTAGAAAGATTCTTCCTAAACTATCTTTCTCAAAAGGTACTATTTCAATTTCTCTTTTTCTAAATTTCATTCGACGAATATTTGCTCAGATTTCTAAAACATGAATTTCTAATGAGGAATAAAATAATAATTTATCTCGATCTCTGACTTTGATAGTTTAATTGAATTTTCTCATTACCATCTTAGTGAATATGAAACGGTAGCATTTCTTCTCACAGATTATCTACTTATTTTTTTTTCCAATTTTTACAAAAATTAAACAGAGGATTAAGGAGATCCCTTATTTAATTATAAAGATTCTATATGCATCTAATTATGCATAAAATCCAATTCTGATGAAAGTCACACTTTTATCATCATAAAAATCCTTTATGTTGAAAATCACTCTTTCATTATGAAAGACTTTCTTTCATATGTTTATGCATATAAATCATTTATGATGAAAATCACTCTTTTAATATAAAAGAATTTCTTTTATGCATATGTTTATGCATAAAAATCATTTATGATGAAAATCACACTTTTAATATAAAAAATTATATTTTATGCATAAAAATCATTTATGATAAAAATCACACTTTTAATATAAAAAAATATCTTTTATGCATATGTTTATCCATAAAAATCATTTATGATGAAAATCACGCTTTCAATATAAAAAATATCTTTTATGCATAAAAATCATTTATGATGAAAATCACACTTTTAATATTTAAAAAAATATCTTTTATGCATATGTTTATGCATAAAAATCATTTATGATAAAAGTAATACTTTTATAATAAAAATATTCTTTTATGCATAGAAATCAATAATGATAAAAGTAGCACTTTTATAATAATAAAAAATATTCTTTTATGCATACTTTTATTCATAAAAATCAATATGATGAAAGTAACTCTTTTGTAATAAAAAAAATACTTCTATGCATAAAAATCCATAATGAAGAAAGTAACACTTTCATAATAAAAAATTTATCAATAAGTATCTTTCATAGAATTTAATTCTATTCAAAATCATTCTTTTGTAAAAATTAATCAATATGCATCTTTCGATGCATGAATGAAAATGACACTTTTAGAATACTCTAACGATGGGGATTACTCTTTTTGATTAAATAAAGATGAAATTTATTTCATAAATTTTTAAAAAATTTTGCCATAATCTCCTTTGTATGGCTGACCTTTTTTAATTTTTAACTCTCTAAAATTAATTAGAAGTTCACCAAGAGTATTTAAATAATTCTAATGTAAACATTTTCTACTTATTTAAGAGAAACATTATGAAAAACTTGATTTTATCCAATAATCAATCATCTAGGATAAAGAATGGTTGGATTTACTAAAGAAGAGAAGGGAATGCCTTTTTTCAATGAGGCATAACATCATTTCATTTTAGAGAAGACAAAAATAAAAATAAAAAACCATAAAAGAAATAGAAAAGAGAAGAATCTCCAACTTACATGGATAATTTGAGAGCTTTCCTTTGTCTTGATGGTTTGAGGGTTCTACTCTTGTTTGAAACAAGAGTGGCCACCAATCTTTTGGATGAGGGAAGGTCAAAAACTAATGAATTATGAGTAAAATTCACTGTTTTTGGCACTTGGGAGAGGCAGGGTAACAGTGCAAAACAATATTGAGTTTCAACAAAGGGGAAGGCTTCTATTTATAGGAAAAAATGAGCTTCTAACCAAGCCAACTGATTCTAGAATTTTCCAGATCAGTTTGGTCAATTTTTGACCATTTTTGGGTCAGTTTAGTCCACTTTTTGGATCTAGTTGAAACAGGAGAGAGGAGAGATAAAAATATCTCATTATTTGGGAGTTTAAAACTCATTCAAGCATGTGAAATAGGCGCCTCCTTCATGAGGGAAATTCTCCCATACTGAGGTGTCAAAAATTGCATCATTTCACCTAAATATCTCTCTTTTTTAACTATTAACCTTGTCCTTAGTCAACTCTTCATCTTATGTGAGTATTTACTCATTTTTGGGGGATTTTCCTTTTATTCTTCTATTTATCTCCTCCCTACATTTGGATGAATCTTATTGGTCCATAGGAACCTTAATTTAAAATTTCAAAAAAATCTTCACCCCCAGGATAATGCCTCTTAAACAGATTATACTTAATTTCTAATGCACCTTCTGAAAATATTTTTGAAATTTGGTTTCAAGGGAACTTATTTTAGTAATATAAGATATTTTTCTATCCAAAAATATTTAAAAATTGGATTACCACTCTCTAGAATATTTTCTCTCTCTAGGCCAAAACCTGGTAGAAACAAGATCTTTTATATTTCTGAAGAGGGATTTGATTACAAGGGAAGATGCTGGACATCTTAAGAGGCTGGGGAGGAATCTTACATTCTCTCCCACTTGAAAAATGTGAGATGCTCTCATCTTGCAAACTGGGGGTAATCCCACAAACAGATCGGCTTCATTCTCCCACGTGGCATCTTCAAAAACATAGAACTTCCATTTTACCAATAATTCTCTGAGAATTTTGTTCCTGAGAATCTTTTCTCGAACATCAAGAATTTCTTCAGGTTGGAGTTCCATCTGCCCTTGGGTTGAAGAGGTTAGGATTTCATCATCAAGCACATGATTTGGACTTGACACATATTTCTTTAGAAGGCTTACATGAAATACATTATGAACTTTGAGATGAGGGGGCAGAAGAAGCTCGTAGGCTAAGTCACCTACTTTCTTTGTAATGAGATATGGCCCACAATATCTAGGGGATAACTTCTTGTACTTCCCAAGAGATAAAGAACTTCTTTTGGGCCATACTCGAATGAAGACCATATCTGCTTCTTTGAATTCTCTGTCTGTCCTCTTCTTATCTGCATATTGCTTTTGTCTATCCTGGGTAGCTTTTATATCTTTACGAATTGCGTGCATCTGCTGCTCCATGTCATCAAGCATCTGTCTGGATATCTTGACCCTAATCAATGGGTCAGAAGAAGCAAGTGTCAATGGGTGAGCTAGGGAAGTAGATGGTCAGAGCTTCTTACATAAACCAATTCCTAGTCCCTCTGAGACTCCTTAATGCCTATAAACCAATTCCTAGTCCCTCTCTGAGACTCCTTAATGCCTATAAAATTTTCCTAAAATGCTCAGCAACTCCACAGCCACATCTGTGGGTAGAGACCCTTAAATGTTTGGGAAATAGAACCTTAAAAAGAGTCTGATATGTGGTCTCAAAATAGATTTATTGCTAATTTCTTGTTTCTCTACCAAGGCTACCAAGGCTACCACAACATTAGCAAACAACCATGGGGCTACTATCTGAATCTGTCTCACAACAGGCAGAGACCTGCATTTAGCTTAAGAGATAACTACCTTGTTCTCTAGATACATTGATGATGATGCTACCTGCTTGGCTGAGTTGCAACTTAGGATGTTGTAATGGTAACCAGTCCCATTCTGAAACTGCCAGATTTCACTCTACCCTTTGAGGTAGTAACTGATGCAAGTGGTTTTGCCCTGGGAGGTGCACTCATGCAAGAAGGTCATGCAGTGGCCTATGAATCCCGAAAGCTCAGAACGCATGAGAGGAATTATGCTGTCCACGACCTGGAATTACTTTCAGTAGTCTATGCCTTAAAGTTGTGGAGATATTACCTACTGGGAAAAAGATTCACTTTGATGAGACAGATCATCAGAGCTTAAAGTGGATCTTTACTCAGAAGGACCTCAACATGCACCAAAGAAGGTGGATGCAAGCCTTATAGGAGTTTGATTTTGAAATCAAGTAGGCAAAGAAAATGTGGTAGTCGATGCCCTCAGCAGAAAAGCCTCCTTGCTTGCAATTACTGTAGTATCAAATCCTTTGATTATTGAAGCAAGAGAGAAGATCATGTAGGATAGATTCTTTGGCCCTATTGCTACCCTACTTATGAAGGAAAGAGAAACTCCTCAGGAGTTGAACAGAGTTCAAGCGTACAGCCTCGATGATGGCATTAGGCTATGCATTCCTAATGATGAGGGAACAAAGGGTCAAATTCTGAATGAAGCCCATGACAGCCTTATAGCAGGACATCCAGGTTTCATCAAAACCTACATGTCTGTAAAGAAAAGCTTCTTTTGGCTTGGTCTGAAAAAGGATGTATTGAATCATGTATGTCAATGTCTGACATGTCAAAAATTCAAAGCTAAAAGAGTAAAAATGCCTGGGAAGTTACATCCATTGGACATCCCCCAGATGAAGTGGGAATGTATCAGTATGGACTTTATAGATTACCTTTAGTGCAATGAGGTTACAACTCCATTTTTGTGGTAGTTGACAGACTAACCAAAGTTGCCCATCTGATCCCAGTAAAAGAAACCTACACTGCAGTGGATGTGGCCAGAGTGTTCCTCAAAGAAATCTTCAGATTACATGGCCTACCCAGGAGAATAGTAAGTGATCGAGATCCCAAATTTACTTCAAGGTTCTGGACTGCATTTTTCGAAGCAGTGGGAGCTTTCTTGGATCTCGGCACAGCTTATCACCCTGAGACCGATGGTCAAACTGAAAGGGTAAACCAAGTAATCGAAGATATACTTCGGTCATGCTGTGGTGGCAGAGAACCCAAGAAGTGGCTAAGCTATCTGCACCTAGTCGAGTTCGCCTATAGTGCTTCTTATCACCGAAGTATCGGGATGATCCCTTTTAAAGCTCTGTATGGACAAGATTGCTTAACTCCATTAACTTAGTCCACCGCCACACTCTCATTCTCAAAGCTCTGGTCATCTGCTTCTCTAGCTCACCCATTGATACTTGCTCCACCACCATTCTCTTATTCTCAAAGCTCTCGCATAGCGCTCAACACCATGACATTCCATATCAGAAGGATCGCTTTCTAAGTGGTGTGCCACTTCATAGCCTTGTTTTAAAGCCTAACATTAGTGCAAAACGATGTCTAAGTTGTGTGTTTCTTCATCGCTTGGTTCTAAAGCTCAGCATACCTACAAACATCTCATCTAGAGAATAGCATAGATCTTCTATAGAGTGTACAAATCTCTAGTGGAGTGCTACAATCAGCTTACGGGTCTCATTCATCTTGAAGGATTTGCAAGCTTAATTCAAACCTTCCGACGACTCTACTAGCATCTACAATTGATAGAGTGGATCATGTCAAATGGCATATACTGCACCCAAAATTTTGTAAATGTCCTGGCTCCAAAGAAAATAAGATCATGTCGGCACCCGCACAGAAGGAACCAAAAGAACATATGTCAAGGTTGGCGTCATGCAAGGGTACGAGCAAACCAATGCCATCATCCCATTTAGCATCAATTGAAAAGTCAAAGACATGACCCACTGCATCAGGTATAGAGGCATGAGTTGAACAAAAAAGTAAATGTCCCAGCTCCAAAGAAAATAGGATTGTGTCGACACCCATAGGAACCAAAAGAACATGTCTCAAGGTTGGCATCATACAAGGGTAAGAGGAAACCAATGCCGTCATCCTATGTAGCATCACTCGAAAAGTCAAAGATATGATCCACTACATCAATAGGTGTATGGGCATGAGCCGAACCATGCATCAATAGGTATATAGACATATATTGCATCCAAAAGTAAATGTCTTGATTCTAAAGAAAATAGAATCGTGTTGACACCCATAGAAAACAAAAGTGAGGTATTTTTGGTGGTCATTTCACTTTGGACAAGGAGCTTGGATACTTCCTTCTCAAGCCAGAGGGTCACACATTTGTTCCATGGTTGGATGGTCCACACTTGGTCTATCTATTTGATCCAAGTGGATATATAGTGAGCTAAATCATGGACATGGGTGGCTATCCATTTGATTCGGGAGGATTAGCCAAGCACATCACCAACATTGGCTCTCTACATTTTCCATTCTATCCAAGCAATTTGAGAGCCATTGATTTGGAGTCTACATGGTTTGGATTTACATTTCATGTATGTAGGAGGGGATGGTTCTTGCAATGGAGCAACTACTTTTATATTAGGCTTAGGACTCAAGTATATAAGGGGGCCACGGTTGTCATTTGTACCCTTTATGACTTTTATGACCATTTATGATCTTTGGACATTATCTCTCCTAGACATTTTGTTTGTTCTTGGAGCCTTGGTTTATGGAAGTCTTTTTGCATCCTCTTGGTGAGACGTTAACTCACTTAGGCATCATGGTTCTTTGTATGAGATTATCTCTTTAATATCATAATAACCCATATCTCAGCTTTATGATCATTCCATTCTAGTCTTCCTTTTGTGAAGAAGAGTATTAATACAGTTACAAAATATAATTTTTTGTGCAGTCTCAAGTACAGAGTCAAAGATTTTAGTGTAGAGTTGAAGAACATTGAAGATTCAATTCAAGATCAATGTAGAATTGAAGATTCAAGTTCAGAGAGCAAGATTCGTGCAAAGATTCACAGTTGTGGATGAGTGATACTTATCAAAATCCTACACCTTCTTTGCATCCCTTTGCTATTTGTTATAGTTCTTGCTGTGACTTCCAAGAAACAGTTGAAATATCAAGAAATAGTTAAAATACCAAGAAATGGTAAAAATGCCAACAAATGTTAAAGTTTAAGAAAACCAGTTCACAGAAGTGTTGTCTTGATAAATCAAGTGTAACTTTGGAAAGGATTGAGTGTAGATTGTAGCTTCATGTAGAAAACAATGCAAAGTTCTATGTATTTGATGCAAATACAGAGTATGGCCCTGTTGGGAATTGAGCCTAGTCAACTGGTGCGAGCGAGTGTGCCGCATACACCAAGGGTTCTCCTAACCTGCATATATGGCCTCTTCAGTTGGAAGGTCTCTCACAAGCATTGATTTGTCCCTCTAAAGCATCATCACTTAGCTTTTCAAAAGCTCTTAGCAATAAGCAATAGTACCAGGCTAGCAATATAGTATCATTAAGTAATATAAGAAGAGCAAGATTGAAATACTAGCAGTAGTCAATGTTCTAAGTCGATATAGAGGAACAACAACCAGCTTGGATACTATGTCTAGATACTATGGAGTCTAGATAAATATATTCTTTTGGTAATGGCTTTAAAGGACTAAAGTTTGTTTGATTATAGAGACCATGAGTGATACTTCTAGATTTGGATTGCTTATAGCAAAACAACACATGCAGAAGTAAAGTAAAAATGAACTAAGGAGCATACCATTTTTGTTTACAACATCCTAAGTTGCAACCCAGTCAAGCAAGTAGCATCATCATCAATGTATCTAGAGAACAATGTAGTTAGTCAAATCTCTCAAGCTAAATGCATGTCACTGCCTGTGAGATAGATTCAGATAGTAGCCCCATGGTTGTTTGCCAATGTTGTGGTAGCCTTGGTAGAGAAACAAGAAATTAGCAATAAATCTATTTTGAGATCACAAATCAGACTCTTTTTAAGGTTCTATTTCCCAAACATTTAAGGGTCTCTACCCACAGATGTGACTGTGGAGTTGCTGAGCATTTTAGGAAAATTTTATAGGTATTAAGGAGTCTCAGAGGGACTAGGAATTGGTTTATGTAAGAAGCTCTGGCCATCTACTTCCCTAGCTCACCCATTGACACTTGCTTCTTCCACCAACACACTCTCATTCTCAAAGCTTTGGTCATCTGCTTCTCTAGCTCACCCATTGATACTTGCTCTAGCGACATAGGCAGTCTCTCAACAATACTGTCTACAACTGTCAAAATGTCACTTGGACCATTACTATGCAACATACCGGCATTGTGAGCACATGCCAAGGAGGACTAGGTAGAAGGGAGAATGAACCCAATGTCCAATACAGAGGAGAGCCAGTCACCTTTAACAGAAAAGAACCTAGTGCCTGAGGAGGAGGGAGCACCCAGATTCATCGAAATACCTGTTAATCAATTAGGCCAGTATTATGAGAGTGATGACACAAATGCAACAATTCCAATCCACCATAATGGGTACCAAGGACTTGCTATCCTGGATGGAGGTGTGGGTGTAAGCATTATCACCAAACAATTCTATGGCTTTAGGGAGGACTGGCATTTTGTATGCACGCTGGGCTATCGGCTGAGCTCCGGGGGTTAATTTGATCTCATGATCTACTTCACGAGACGGAGGCATCTCAGTCACCTCTTTAGGAAATACATCTGCATACTCACTTAACCACTCTGGTTTTTTAGCCTTTCATTTTATGTCTACCGGATTCATTTTAACGACATACAGAGCTTGCCTTTTTCTGATCCCTTTTAATAATTTGGAAGCCTTGACTAATTGTAGCACTGGGGATCTGGAAATTTCAATTCCTTGAACTTTATTCCAATGAAGGTCTAGGAAAGAGATGGTTCCTTTGTGACAATGAATGTCAGCCTGATTCTTTTGGAGCCAATCCATTCCAAGGATTCCGTCATATATTCCCAGGGGTAGGACTTTGAATTGGCACTCTGTTACATTCCCATCTAAGCTAAACTGAATAAGGTGAGTGAAAAGAATCTTCCCACTGGCTAATTCTCAAGGTGAGTGAAAAGAATCTTCCCACTGGCTAATTCCACTTGCATAGGTTTCCCTGATTTTTGATTTAGGACTGATTTACGCAGACATCTTGGGGAAATAAAAGAATGAGTACTTCCTGAATTAATCAAAAGCTTGAATTTCTTACCCTGGTACTCTGCTAGAGTCTGGAGGACTAAGAATTGATGATTATTCCCCTGATGCTCAACTGCTACATAGATCTGTCCTTTCTCTTCCTCCACTTCCCTGCTTTGGCTGCTGTGCAGTCTGAGGTGGAACTCTCACTCTTTGGATATTCCAATTCTGGGAGGGAGTTCGGAGACTGCTTTGCATGGAGGCTGCAGGTTGAGCTCGCACTCTTCTGAGGTTACCCTGATTTTGGCACTGGGGACCCTGATTGGACTGATATGAAGGAGTCTTTCTCGGAACTCTGGGACCCTGGCTTCCTTGGCCCACAGAAGGAGATGGGCAATCCTTGAGTTGGTGCCAAAGTCCCTGACATCCGAAGCATCTCTTGCTTCGAAGGTCTTCCCTAGCTAGCATTCCTGAGAATGTACTTCGGGGGAAAGTCTTCCTTCATTTCTGAAGCTTCCCGTTTCCACATTTTGGTTAGGACCTTTATGTCTCTTTAGAGGCGGAAAGTTGGAAGAACTTCCCGGTGTCCGAAATCTCTTGAAGGATGAGGGAGCTGGTTTTGGCGGGACTTTTACGATGAAGGCTTTGGCAAAGTCCTTTGCCATTCTGACAGCTTCTGCCATCATGGACACTGGCTTGGCATTTTTTACCACTGTATCCAAGGGTTCGTTCATTCCTCCAATGAACCTGGCCATGAGTTTCTCTTCATCTAGAGGTGGTGAATATTTGAGTAGAAGAGCAAAGGCCTGGTGATATTCCTCAATGGTTTTGCTCCCCTACTTTAGCTCTAACAATTCGTTCATTTTAGGTTCCAAAAATCCAGGGGGACAAAATCTCTTTCACAAATAGGTTTTCAGATCGGTCCAGGACTGAGTATTTCTGTCCAAACGGTTGGTGTCACAGTGGTTCCTCCATGCCACCTTGGCTGTTTCCACTATTTTCAGCCTGGCAAGAGCTGTAAGATTTCTCCCTCCAGCTTTTTGAGGTGTGCAAGTGTAAGAACCTCCCCTTTTGATCTTATAATTATTTCCCTCTCTGAAATAAAAGAAATATTCTGTTTTACCCTGTTTTGACCTAGAGAGAGAAAATATCTAGAGAGAGATAGTCCAAAATTGAGATATTTTTTGATATAAAAATCTTCCTAGTGTCTAAAATGAATTCCCCTGAAACAGAAATTCAAAAAGAACTTTCCAATGTGCAATTGGAATTAATTGGAAATGGGTATAAGGACCTTAGCCTAAGGGTCTAGATTTTCAGAATTTTTTTAATTATGGTCCAACTAAGTTTCCTATGGGCCAATAAGATCAATCCTTGTGTGGGGAGGAGATAAATCCAATTTGTAAAAGAAAATACCCAAAAAATGCGTAAATGCTCACATAAGATGAAGAGTTGACTATGTACAAGGGTTATTAGTAAAAAACTATGAGTATTACTAAAAAAAAATGAGATATTTTGGGTATAATGATTCTATTTTGACACATGTGTAAGGAAGGGGAGTCCCTTCAAGGAGGTGTCTACTTCACATGCTTGAATGAGTTTTAAACTAAAAAATAATGTGATATTTTTATCTCTCCTCTCTCTTGGATCAAACCGAATCAAAAAGGAACCAAACTTGGTCCAAATCTGGTCCAAATTCAACCAAACTGAATCTGGAAAATTCTAGAAATCAGTTGGTCTTAGTTAGAGCCACGCTCTCCTATAAATAGAACTTGAGCCTTTGTAAAAAAAATATGAGAATTATACTATGTCAGAATTATGCTAAAATAATGATATTTTTTACTATTCTCTAAAATTCTCTCCAAATTGAAGAAATTGGAGCTTCCCTCCTTCTTCAATCTCCATTGGTGGCTCCATCAACATACCAAACCAATTGATTGGTTGGGGGCCTCTACCGTGATCAAAGAATCAAGCAATTTGTAAGGTAAAGGGTGAATTTTGATCTTTTTCTATAATTTCTCAACGTTTCTCTCTGCTCAACCCCTCTCAAGCTTGAGAAGCTTAATTGGAATGGCTTTTTAATGCTATTGAAGTTAATTGATGAATGGTAGTAAGGAAATACATAAATTTTCATTTATGCTTAATTTTAATATTTTTTTATGTAATTTCTCTCTCTCTCTCTCTCTCTCTCTCTCTCTCTCTCTCTCTCTCGCTCAAAGAATGGTCATTCCCATGACCTATTCTCAATCCAAATGAAGCTTCTCATGAAGCTTTTCCCTAATCCAAGAATAAATTCTATGCTTGTTTAATTGGAGGCCAAATTAATGGTTTTTTTATGCTTTTAAGTAAGTTATTTCATGAAAATTTATGATTCAATCCATAATGGGTTAATGATCCAATTAGGGATCATTCTAATCATATCCATAATGTTAAAGTTCATTCTTTTAGAATAAATTGAGATTTATCAGTAATAGCAGCGGAGCTATGGCAAAATATCTGTAAAAATTACACATAAAATATTTTCATTCAAAGTATGAAAAGAGGACTTCCTACCATATTCTAGGAATTATCATCCTAGATAAATTGATTGATTTTCATTGTAATCATAGAAATATTAATTTTTAGGTTTATGCATAATTAATGAATTTTTAGATAAATTTATTTATCTATGAGAAATAATTAAATGTTAAAAGAGGAATTCCCATTACATTGGAATTCCATGATTGGATGGGAAAAGAGAATTTCTTATCATATTGGAATTATGGGATAATTCATTTAATTTTCAAAGATGAATTTTTAGATAAACTTATTTATCTATGAGAAGTAATTAAATGTTAAAAGAGGAATTCCCATTACATTGGAATTCCATGATTGGATGGGAAAAGAGAATTTCTTATCATATTGGAATTATGGGATAATTCATTTAATTTTTAAAGATGAATTTTTGGATAAACTTATTTATTTATGAGAAGTAATTAAATGTTAAAAGAGGAATTCCCATTACATTGGAATTCCATGATTGGATGGGAAAAGAGAATTTCTTATCATATTAGAATTATGGGATAATTCATTTAATTTCAAAGATGAATTTTTAGATAAATTTATTTATCTATGAGAAACATTTAAATGTCAAAAGAGGAATCCTTACAACATTTGGAATTCCATCATTTAGATGGACAAAGAGAAATTTCTAGCATATTGAAATAATGGATATTTTAAATGAATTTATTTTATAAGAAATATTTGATGGGAAAAGAGGAATTCCCATGGTAATTGGGATCCTAGAAATTAAATGGGAAGAAGAGGAATTTTTAGTAGAAATTCGATTTATGATTATTTTACCATAAGAGGAAATATGGGTAGAAATGATTTCTATAAATCCCATGAATTCTTTTACTCAAAAGAAGAATATTGAATATAATTAAATTGAGGAATTGAGAAGCAATATAGAAATAGTCCTTAGAAAAGAATCTTTAATTTAGGCAAAGCAATTGGCAGGAATTTTGAAAAAAGTCCTATTCTCGATATCAATCTGGAAAAAAGCTATTAAATGATAATCGCATGAAAATGGGATGTGATAAAATGTGTGTGATGTGATAGGATGTGATAAGATGTGTAGGGGATGTGATCAGATAAGAATGGATGTGATAAGATGAGTATGTGATGTGATAGGATGTGATAAGATGAGTATGAGATGTAAAAGGATGTGATAAGATGAGTATGAGATGTAAAAGAATGTGATAAGATGTGTATGTGATGTGATAAGATGTGTTGGGGATGTGATCAGATAAGAATGGATGTGATAAGATAAGTATGTGATGTGATAGGATGTGATAAGATGAGTATGAGATGTAAAAGGATGTGATAAGATGTGATAAGATGAGTATGAGATGCAAAAGGATGTGATAAGATGTGTATGGGATGTGATAAGATGTGTATAGGCTGTGATAAGATGAGAATGGATGTGTGAATATGAATAAGAATACGAATGTTAATGTGAATGTGGATGTGGATGTGCGAATGAGGATGTGGATGTGGATGTGTGAATTTGGATTTGGATGTATAAATATGGATGTGGATATGGATGTATAGATGTGGATGTAGATGTGGATATGGATGTATAGATGTGGATGTAGATGTGGATGGGGATGTGGATGTATAAATGTGGATGTGGATATGGATGTATGGATGTGGATGTGGATGTGGATATGGATGTATGGATGTGGATGTGGATGTGGATGTGGGTGTATGGATGTGGATGTATGAATGTGGATGTGGATGTGGATGTATGAATGTGGATGTGAAAATGGATGTATGGATGTAGATGTGGATGTGGATGTGGATGTGAAAATAAATGTATGGATGTAGATGTAGATGTGGATGTGGATGTATGGATGCGGATGTGGATGTGGATGTATGAATGTGGATGTCGATGTGGATGTATGAATGTGGATGGGTATAAATGTGGATGTGGATATGGATATATGAATGTGGATGTGGCTGTGGATGTATGAATGTGGATGTGGATGTGGATGTATGGATGTGGATGTATGAATGTGGATGTGGATGTGGATGTATGAATGTGAATGTGAAAATGGATGTAGATGTGAATGTGGATGTGGATGTGGATGTGAAAATGGATGTATGGATGTAGATGTGGAAGTGGATGTATGGATGTGGATGTGGACATGGATGTATGAATGTGGATGTGGATGTGGATGCATGAATGTGGATGTGGATGTGGATGTATGAATATGAATGTGGATGTGGATGTATGGATGTGGATGTGGATGTATGAATGTGGATGTGAAAATGGATGTATGGGTGTAGATGTGAATGTGGATGTATGGGTGTAGATGTGGATGTGGATGTGGATGTGGATGTATGAATGTGGATGTGGATGTAGATGTGGATGTGAAAATGGATGTATGGATGTAGATGTGGATGTGGATGTACGAATGTGGATGTGTATGTGGAATAATGAATGCGAATATGTATGTGAATGGATATGACGTCGATATGAGCAAATGGATGAGATGAGATGTCATGTGAATCAGAATGTGAATGAATGAGATGTAATGAGAAATGGATATGATGAGACATAATGTAATTTAAGAAAGATAGGAATGGATGTTGTGTGAAGTGAATGAATCTGATGTGATGGGATGGAAAATGATGTATCTGGTTAAGAATGGATACACATATGATTTGGATTTGGGTTAAGTAATATGGATTGATGTGGAACAATCTGGAAAGATGAGAGTTCATTATAGAAACTATATTTGTGAACTGTTTGTAAATGACTGTTTTATATCAAGAATGTTGGGGAAGCATTTTGACTGTCTTGAGAATGCGGTCGTGGAGACCTACCTAATAAAGTTGCAACAACTGCTGACGGAGTCAACGGAGGACGTCTCGCATAGCAAGGTCGGCCAAGGTCTTGACCAGCCTCGATTCGATTTAAATGGTGAGCTTCCGGTACGGTGGATGAGGGACCAAGGAAGCGGCCTATGAGTGAAACGCTAGGTGACCTGCGAAGGATCCTAGAGAGTGCTGACCATTCGGTGCTCGGGCTCTGGGTCGCCGAAGATACCCACACGTGCATCGTGGAAGATATTGGAAGAAGGAGTAAGAGTTGTTTTCTGAAACCGAGTATGGATCTGGTTGATTGACCTTGCTGGTCCTCAACTGATGAGTCCATAGCTCTCTTATATGGATCTGTTGGTTGATCTTGCTGATCTTCAACGAGGATTCCATCTTGATTTTTATAAGTGAATAATTACCGGGTACTATGAGCTAGGAACTATCAAAAAGGCCCCTGAGTGAACAGGTGGTGAGCGTTCTAGTTGCCAATAATGCCATAGATACTCCGATGAAAGAATGATTGGAAATTAAGATTCAACCAGATACTTGGAAGTTTATGATCAGTAACACTATGATTTCATTAAATGACTGATTTAAATACAGTTGAATCTGGGAAAAAGGCAATTTCATATTGGGTGTGTAAGTGGTGTGACTGGAGTTAAATTTGCTTGAAAATCCGGCTAGGGGGCCTAGAAACTCTTTTCCCTGGTACTCGGGACAAAACCTAACCAAATTCTAAATTGGATCCCATTACTACAGTGGTTGGGCGGTTGGCTAACGCATGGGACTGGATGGGGTTACTGGATGGGGTTAGGCTGGACTGATGGATCCGTAACATGAGACTCAATTTCTATTGTAGTACCCTAGATGAAGTAAATCCCAGATAGTAATTGTTCTATGGAAAAAGGAATCAACGGCTGTACCTCTCGATGGGAAAAAAAGCGTTGATCTCTATGATCCAAGTGCAAGTTTCTTCCTTGATCTGACCAAGTGACTTTAGGTTCGATCGGATCAGTTTGGTCAGTAATGACCTTGACTACGTTAGAGTAAAATTTTATCCTGGAGGAATCGCATGTGCTTTCCGGGCAAGGAAAGTTTTCCAAGTTCGGTTTTGGAAGAACCGAGGAATTAGTCACCTATCCGGATATCCGTGCGAGGCCCCGACTGTGGGACCCTACCTCGCGCAAGATGTGCTACTTTCGCTGCTAGCATCCCGAATCCGCGCGGTGGGGACGGGGATCTTACAGCTGGTATCAGAGCGAATTGGCTAAAGTGGATCAACTGAGAAGCCAAAATGTCAAAAAAATATGAAATAAAAGAAAAAAGGTTAGAATTGTGTGATGAAATTCATACAAATTGATATTCCGACTGAAATACGTAAATTGGTAATTGGGTCTTCAGATGGAAGTACCGCAATTGTATGGAATCCCTGACTTGCTTGAGACCTAGGCATGATGGTATTTACCTTATAATTCCAAGGACCGTGACTACCCGTATATGCCGAGGGTATAACTGCAGCTCTTTACTGGCAGTATATACGAGTGAATCTAAGACTTGAAATTACAAGCAAAAATGCTATCCAGATGATGAATTTGAATGTGGTTGATATGATTTTAAAATTTTGGTTGAGAATTGATGAGTTGAATTGGATTCTGATTGGAATACTCCTGAATTTTGGTTAAGAAGCGTTATGATGAACAAAAACCTCAATGCAGATGAATAGGATGAGTCCTTGTGATGGTGTTCATAACTGGAATGATGATAGTGACTTCAGCAAATCACTTTGAGATTAGTGGATTATGCTGTTAGATTGCTACTGTTAACACTTGACCTGGTGGATCAAGATAATTGGATGACAAATTAAGGACTCGTTTGACTAAAATTCCCGTGGAGGAATGGTCAGAAGGAAATCTTTTTTCAGTCTAATGGTTAAAAATAAGAATGTTATGATCTAAATGAATTGTTATCTGATGATGAGTTCTATATAAGGGATCTTTATCCCAAGATTCTGTTGGGTTGACCAGAATATAAGGAACCCCAGAATCAATTGGATCTTAAGGGAAAGAGTTGTCCTCTAGTTTACGAGATGAGGACATCTCGCGTTTTTTAAGTAGGGTAGAATGTAAGATTCCTCCCTCCAGCTTTTTGAGGTGTGCAGGTGTAAGAACCTCCCCTTCTGATCTTATAATTATTCCCCTCTCTGAAATAAAAGAGAGATTCTGTTTTACCCTTTTTTGACCTAGAGAGAGAAAATATCTAGAGAGAGGTAGTCCAAAATTGAGATTTTTTTGGGTATAAAAATCCTCCTAGTGTCTAAAATGAATTCCCCTGAAACAAAAATTCAAAAAGAACTTTCCAATGTGCAATTGGAATTAATTGGAAATGGGTATAAAGGACCTTAGCCTAAGGGTCTAGATTTTTAGAAATTTTTGGATTATGGTCCAATTAAGGTTCCTATGGGCCAATAAGATCAATCCTTGTGTGGGGAGGAGATAAGTACAAGGGTTATTAGTAAAAAACTATGGTATTACTAAAAAAAATGAGATATTTTGGGTATAATGATTCTATTTTGACACGTGTAAGGAAGGGGAGTCCCTTCAAAGAGGCGCCTACTTCACATGCTTGAATGAGTTTTAAACTCAAAAATAATGTGATATTTTTATCTCTCCTCTCTCTTGGATCAAACCGAATCAAAAAGGAACCAAACTAGGTCCAAATCTGGTCCAAATTCAACCAAACTGAATCTGGAAAATTCTAGAAATCAGTTGATCTTGGTTAGAGCTATCCTCTCCTATAAATAGAACTTGAGCCTTTGTAAAAAAATAGGAGAATTATACTATGTCAGAATTATGCTGAAATAACGATAATTTTTACTATTCTCTAAAATTCTCTCCAATTTGAAGAAATTGGAGCTTCCCTCCTTCTTCAATCTCCATTGGTGGCTCCAACATACCAATTGATTGGTTGGGGGCCTCTACCGTGATCAAAGAATCAAGCAATTTGTAAGGTAAAGGGTGAATTTTGATCTTTTTCTATAATTTCTCAATGTTTGTCTCTTCTCAACCCCTCTCAAGCTTGAGAAGCTTAATTAGAATGGCTTTTCAATGCTATTGAAGTTAATTGATGAATGGTAGTAAGAAAATACATAAATTTCCATTTATGCTTAATTTTAATGGTTTTTATGTAATTTCTCTCTCTCTCACTCAAAGAATGGTCATTCCCATGACCTATTCAATGAAGCTTCTCATGAAGCTTTTCCCTAATCCAAGAATCAATTCTATGCTTGTTTAATTGGAGGCCAAATTAATGGTTTTTTTATGATTTTAAGTTAGTTATTTCATGAAAATTTATGATTCAATCCATAATGGGTTAATGATCCAATTAGGGATCATTCTAATCATATCTATAATGTTAAAGTTCATTCTTTTAGAATAAATTGAGATTTATCAGTAATAGCAGCGAAGCTATGGTAAAATTTCTGTAAAAATTACACATAAAACATTTTCATTCAAAGTATGAAAAGAGGACTTCCTACCATATTCTAGGAATTATCATCCTAGATAAATTGATTGATTTTCATTGTAATCATAGAAATATTGATTTTTAGGTTTATGCATAATTAATGAATTTTTAGATAAATTTATTTATCTATGAGAAATAATTAAATGTTAAAAGAGGAATTCCCATTACATTGGAATTCCATGATTGGATGGGAAAAGAGAATTTCTTATCATATTGGAATTATGGGATAATTTATTTAATTTTCAAAGATGAATTTTTAGATAAATTTATTTATCTATGAGAAGTAATTAAATGTTAAAAGAGAAATTCCCATTACATTGGAATTCCATGATTGGATGGGAAAAGAGAATTTCTTATCATATTGGAATTATGGGATAATTCATTTAATTTTCAAAGATGAATTTTTAGATAAACTTATTTATCTATGAGAAGTAATTAAATGTTAAAAGAGGAATTCCCATTACATTGGAATTCCATGATTGGATGGGAAAAGAGAATTTCTTATCATATTGGAATTATGGGATAATTCATTTAATTTTCAAAGATGAATTTTTAGATAAACTTATTTATCTATGAGAAGTAATTAAATGTTAAAAGAGAAATTCCCATTACATTGGAATTCCATGATTGGATGGGAAAAGAGAATTTCTTATCATATTAAAATTATGGGATAATTCCTTTAATTTCAAAGATGAATTTCTTATCATATTAGAATTATGGGATAATTCATTTAATTTCAAAGATGAATTTTTAGATAAATTTATTTATCTATGAGAAACATTTAAATGTCAAAAGAGGAATCCTTACAACATTTGGAATTCCATCATTTAGATGGACAAAGAGAAATTTCTAGCATATTGAAATAATGGATATTTTAAATGAATTTATTTTATAAGAAATATTTGAGGGAAAAAGAGGAATTCCCATGGTAATTGGGATCCTAGAAATTAAATGGGAAGAAGAGGAATTTTTAGTATAAATTTGATTTATGATTATTTTACCATAAGAGGAACTATGGGTAGAATTGATTTCTATAAATCCCATGAATTCTTTTACTCAAAAGAAGAATATTGAATATAATTAAATTGAGGAATTGAGAAGCAATATAGAAATAGTCCTCAGAAAAGAATCTTTAATTTAGGCCAAGCAATTGGCAGGAATTTCAAAAAAAGTCCTATTATCGATATCAATCTGGAAAAAGCTATTAAATGGTAATCGCATGCAAATGGGATGTGATAAAATGTGTATGTGATGTGATAGGATGTTATAGGATGTGATAAGATGTGTAGGGGATGTGATCAGATAAGAATGGATGTGATAAGATGAGTATGTGATGTGATAGGATGTGATAAGATGAGTATGAGTTGTAAAAGGATGTGATAAGATGAGTATGAGATGTAAAAAGATGTGATAAGATGTGTATGTGATGTGATAGGATGTGATAAGATGTGTAGGGGACTTGATCAGATAAGAATGGATGTGATTAGATGAGTATGTGATGTGATAGGATGTGATAAGATGAGTATGAGATGTAAAAGGATGTGATAAAATGAGTATGAGATGTAAAAGGATGTGATAAGATTTGTATGGGCTGTGATAGGATGAGAATGGATGTGTGAATATGAATAAGAATACGAATGTTAATGTGAATGTGGATGTGGATGTGCGAATGAGGATGTGGATGTGGATGTATGAATATGGATGTGGATATGGATGTATAGATGTGGATGTAGATGTGGATGGGGATGTGGATGTATAAATGTGGATGTGGATATAGATGTATGGATGTGGATGTGGATGTGGATGTATGAATGTGGATGTGGATGTGGGTGTATGGATGTGGATGTGGATGTGGATGTGGATGTATGAATGTGGATGTAAAAATGGATGTATAGATGTAGATGTGAATGTGGATGTATGAATGTGGATGTGGATGTGAATGTGGATGTATGAATGTGGATGTGGATGTGAAAATGGATGTATGGATGTGGATGTGGATGTGGATGTATGAATGTGGATGGGATGTGGATGTATAAATGTGGATGTGGATATGGATGTATGAATGTGGATGTGGATGTGGATGTATGATTATGGATGTGGATGTGGATGTATGGATGTGGATGTATGAATGTGGATGTGGATGTGGATGTGAAAATGGATGTATGGATGTAGATGTGGATGTAAAAATGGATGTATAGATGTAGATGTGGATGTGGATGTATGAATGTGGATGTGGATGTGGAGGCACGAATGTGGATGTACGAATGTTGATGTGGATGTGGATGTATGGATGTGGATGTGGATGTGGATGTAAAAATGAATGTATGGATGTAGATGTGAATGTAAATGTATGAATGTGGATGTGGATGTGGATGTATGAATGTGAATGTTGATGTGGATGTGAAAATGGATGTATGGATGTAGATGTGGATGTGGATGTACGAATGTGGATGTGTATGTGGAATAATGAATGCGAATATGTATGTGAATGGATATGACGTCGATATGAGCAAATGGATGAGATGAGATGTCATGTGAATCAGAATGTGAATGAATGTGAGAAATGGATGTGATGAGACGTAATGTGATGAGAAATGGATGTGATGAGACGTAATGTAACTTAAGAAAGATAGGAATGGATGTTATGTGAAGTGAATGAATCTGATGTGATGGAATGGAAAATGATGTATCTGGTTAAGAATGGATACACATGATTTGTATTTGGGTTAAGTAATATGGATTGATGTGGAACAATCTGGAAAGACGAGAGTTCATTATAGATACTATATTTGTGAACTGTTTGTAAATGACTGTTTTATGTCAAGAATGCTAGGGAAGCATTTTGACTGTCTTGAGAATGTGGTCATGGAGACCTACCTGATAAAGTTGCAACGGCTGACGGAGAGTCAACGGAGGATGTCTCGCATAGCAAGGTCGGCCGAGGTCTTGACTAGCCTCGGTTCGATTTAAATGGTGAGCTTCCGGTACGGTGGATGAGGGACCAAGGAAGCGGCCTATGAGTGAAGTGCTAGGTGACCTGTGAAGGATCCTAGAGGGTGCTGACCATACGGTGCTCGGGCTCTGGGTCGTCGAAGATACCTACACGTGCGTCGTGGAAGATATTGGAAGGAGTAAGAGTTATTTTCTGAAACCGAGTATGGATCTGGTTGATTGACCTTGCTGGTCCTCAACTGATGAGTCCATAGCTCTCTTATATGGATCTGTTGGTTGATCTTGCTGATCTTCAATGAGGATTCCATCTTGATTTTTATAAGTGAATAATTACCCCCGGGTACTATGAGCTAGGAACTATCGAAAAGGCCCCTGAGTGAACAGGTGGTGAGAGCATTCTAGTTGCCAATAATGCCATAGATGCTCCAATGAAAGAATGATTGGAAATTAAGATTCAACCGGATACTTGGAAGTTTATGATCAATAACACTATGATTTCATTAAATGACTGATTTAAATACAGTTGAATCTGGGAAAAAGGCAATTTCATATTGGGTGTGTAAGTGGTGTGACTGGAGTTAAATTTGCTTGAAAATCCGGCTAGGGGGCCTCGGAACTCTTTTCCCTGGTACTCGGGACAAAACCTAACCAAATTCTAAATTGGATCCCATCACTACAGTGGTTGGGCGGTTGGCTAACCCATGGGACTGGATAGGGTTAGGCTGGACTGATGGATCCGTAAAATGAGACTCAATTTCTATTGTAGTACGCTAGATGAAGTAAATCTCAGATAGTAA
Source organism: Cibotium barometz (assembly GCF_041138505.1). Lineage (NCBI taxonomy): Eukaryota > Viridiplantae > Streptophyta > Polypodiopsida > Cyatheales > Cibotiaceae > Cibotium > Cibotium barometz. The sequence goes on along the minus strand of NC_141072.1, from coordinate 11,511,846 downwards.
TTGTTCTATGGAAAAGGGAATCAACGGCAGTGCCTCTCGATGGGGAAAAAAGCGTTGATCTCTATGATCCAAGTGCAAGTTTCTTCCTTGATCTGACCAAGTGACTTTAGGTTCGGTCGGATCAGTTTGGTCAGTTAATGACCTTGACTACGTTAGAGTAAAATTTTATCCTGGAGGAATCGCCTGTGCTTTCCGGCGGGCAAGGGAAGTTTTTCCAAGTTCGGTTTTGGAAGAACCAAGGAATTAGTCACCTGTCGGGATATCCATGGGCGAGGCCCCGAGTGTGGGACCCTGCCCCGCGCAAGATGTGCTACTTCCACTGCTAGCACCCCGAATCCGTTGCGCGGTGGGGACGGGGATCTTACAAGAGCCATTTTGCTCTGCTCATTGTAGCCTGTGACGTCCAAATATTCTCCCATGGCTTCCACACATTTCTCCACAGCCTTGCCCAGGTTCTCCCCTTCTCCTTTGAAGGGTCCTGGCTGAGTCCTATGAAGAGCCTTGCGAACATCAGGGTCAAGCTCATCATCTTCAGAGACGGCCACGATTTCCTCGTCTCATGATTTTGCCAAAAATTATATATTATTAAATTTTTATTTTGATATCGTCCATGAGATCCTAAGACTTAAGAGGTTCGGAAAACAATTTCTTAAACAAGACAATGATCTTATTGAAGATCTATGACATATGTCTCTGATAACAGATTTTTCTTTAACAGTTCATCCATAAACAATGCATATCTTTAACTTTAAACTTTGGCAGCCCTGTCACAATTCCTTTAGTCTGCATAGACTTCATTCTCTGTACATTCACATGTCCAATTCTTTTATGCCAAATGTCTGTGTCTGCAACAATTCTTGAACCATTTGCAAACATCACAGCACTCACTTCAGGCATGTTTATATTCAATGTAAACATTCTGCTCACTCTGTTGCCTTTTGCAAACCAACCTGCACTTGTCTTTAAAGTCTTCATCATAACAACCATCAGAGTTCAACCAAACTTGCAAACCGAGCCCAATCATCTGGCTAACTGAAACCAGATTCTTTGTTATGTTTGGAACATGAAGTACATCTGCAAGGTACTTCACTTTGCCATCGTGCATCGACAATGGCACATCTCCAACATGGGCAATTGGATGAGCAGTGTCATCCCCCTATTTCCACAAAACCTGGTCTTTCAAGTTTTTTAATCTCCCACCACTCCCCATGACTTGTCATGTGGTTCGAAGCACCTGAATCGACGTACCATACATCATCTTTATATGCTGCTTCAACATTTTTAGACATGGCATTCACGACATGCTGCATAAAACAACCTTTCATTATCCTCATTTTTTTGCTCGAGGATGCATAGTGCAATTTCCCATTTTGCATGTCAGTCTGCTTCTTATAACAATCTGCTTGCACATGTCCAGGCTTACCACAATAAAAGCATCCACGTGTATCATTATGCTACCTTTGCTAATTTCCATGACCTCTTTGACTCCCCCCTGCCTCTCTGAATTGGCCTCTTCCACCTGCGTGTTGTTGTTTTTGTTGTAAATTCTGGGACTATTGTTGTTGCTGTTGTAAATTCTGGGACTATTGTTTTTGCTGTTGTTGTAAATTGTGGGACTGTTGTTGCTGTTGCTGCTGGTTATAATTCTGATTACCTGTTCGGCCACCTCCTTGATCGCGTCCACGGCCTCCTCTACCTCGTCCTCTTCGTGAACTTGTGTAGAAGGCCTATTGCTCTGAACTGTTTTTGTTTTGTGAAGACTGTTGGTCTTCACCCAAGCTCTTCTCTTCTATAATCAACAGAGACACCAAATCTGTGAAATTGGGAATGTTTTCCCGAGTCTGAATAGACATCTTGAATGCCTTGTATTGTGGCCTGAGACCACGTAGACAGACTTCCACCTTGTCATCATCTACTGAAACACCAATAGATGCAAGGGATTCCACAATACCCTTTATCTTCAATGCATAGTCATTCACAGACATACTCTTTTTCTCCACAGTATGAAGTTCATTCTTCAATTGTATCTTTCATGCCTTGGTATTTGTTTCATAGAGATTTACCAAGGTGTCCCACGCCTCCTTGGGGGACTTGGCATCCTGAATGTGCCCAATCATGGTGTCCTCTATACTAATAGAGAGCCAATACATAACTTTTCTGGCTCCTTGGTTCCAATCCTTGAACTCTTTCACATCTGCAGTAGTCGGATTGATCTCTGGTATCTCCGGCCTCTTCATGCTCACCTTCTATGTAGTCCCAATAACCCTTTCCCATCAGGAAATTTGTCAACTTGAACCTCCAAGCAAGCATGGAAGTTCTTCTTATCAAGTTTCTAAGCAACAATCTGGTTCATGCCATCATTTGACAACTTGCTAGAAACAACACTCTGGTTTGTCTTGCACAAACTGCTGTATTTTTCTGTAGCGGTACTGTACTACACTCAAATGTCACAACTAGTGACATCAATGTGCATACATACACCCAATGGCAACTGTTGGCCTCCTTGCAACACACAAAGTGTCTGCACAACCAATCTGTCTTCCTGCAGTTCTTAAAACAAAGTTCTGCAGAGAATCGATGACTTACCCGCAGTGCTCGAAATCGCCTGCTTTCTGAAAAACGGAGGTCTTAACGTGCCTGAAACGCGTTTTCGGCACAAAAAATTTTGTTCAATAGGACATTCTGATAAGACAGTATAGTTGCCCTTTAGCTTTACTCACATGAAGAAAGCTCCTCAATCAGAGATCGTTTGTCGATGCCTCCTGTAGAGCTCCCATAGAGTTCCTGACACAAGGGTGTAGTTGCCAACACAAATAGGGAAGAGTAGTTGAAGCTCTTACCCTCGCACCGCTTCCTGTGCTTCTCTTGCTTACAGCTCAGCCCTTAGCATGAACCAGGCGTTGATACCATGAAAAGATGCAAGGGAGAAGAGAGCTTGAGCTCTTGCAAGCACACACACACACACTCACAAAACCCTAAAAGAGAGCACACAAGGTGAGAGGCTGAAAATCTTCTTCTTCTTCACTCAACACTCAACACACCATATACAAAGATAAGAGTACACACAATATGAAAGGTACTCAACCAAATACATACTAGGGTTCTCTATAGTGTGAACAACTAAATGCGCTGGCGCTATAACTATGCCAGTCTCTAGAATGGTTGTCACACAGCCTGTCATCCCACTGGCTGCATATCACCCATGATCTTACCAACCATGCCAGTGGTGTAAGTGTGGGGCCTATCCCCCAGGCAGGTCATGAGTGTCCACCGCCTCACTAGATGAGCTCGATATCTCAACATTTGTACACAACACGAGCACACTTTGGGGTACTTTCTTGTGAGTTTGTACATGTGCCTTGCTTGGGCTTGTTCACATGCTTTTGCACGTTGCATTTGTTTTTGAGGTGATCACGCGCTTGGTGATTATTGGGCTTGTTTATGCGTTGTGTTTCATAGCCTTCATACATTTTGGGATTATTTACATGCATGGTGTTTAATGAGGGGTGTTCACATGCTGCGAGTGTTCTTGGTGGGGATTCTTTCACATTGTACACACACTGATTCGTCTTGAGTGTTAGTTGGGCTTGTTCACACATCATGGGTCACATGTCCTATATGCCTTCTTGTGTTTGAGAGGTGTGTTCACACATGTTGTGCATTGTGTTTTGGTGCGTATACTTTTGCTAGTGTTCACACACAACCATGGGTTGTTACTTTTAATTTTATCCTTCATTTGATCACCATGGTGGAGAATTCACATTGTCATCTCGACATCATTCTAACAAAATTTTTGATTGTGATCGTAAGGGAGCCGCTCATGTCATCATGGCTCTATGATTGCTATTATGATTTGCCTTCTCGTGTCATGTACTCCATCCATATCTTTTACAAAGTTCACACATGCTTTCGGCATTTCGAGGCTTAGGCCTCTACATCCTCGCTCGTCAACTTCTTGCTATCCTGAGGCAGCATATTCATGCCAGTATATCAGATGTTCGAGCTTCACAGTTTGATGCCTAGGCATTTTTGGCATTTGTTTGATGAGGTGCCATATGGTCTAGGTGGTCCACACATAGTGTTTTCATCACTTCATCACTTGGCTACATCAGCATGGATGGTTTGGTATATTATTTGCATGGGATGATTCATCTTTTGACGACTTGATTGAGTATCCGACACTCTGGTCATTGTGATTTGTTCCTAAGATATGATGTATTCTATTATACACTCATACAAATGATGTGTATCACACGCACACATGATGACATTGATGTGTATCACACAAAAATGCACATGATCATAGTGATGTACGTGCACATGATGCCACTGACACATATGCACATGATGATGATGTATGTGATAGTGATGTGTGTGATTCATATCATGTGGGCATGATCTCGAGGACAGAGATGGCAACAAGCACAATGAGCATCGACACTTGTGTGCCTATCTTCTTTCCTACAAATCACATGGACACTTTAGTTGATTGTGAGGATAGTGTGCATTTGATTAATGATGCATCCATTAGCACACTCGAGATTAGTATACTCATTAACACACTGAGAGCATCGACACTTCTGTGCCTATCTTCTTTCCTACCAATCATGTGGACACTTTAGTTGATCATGGGGTAACATTTTAGAGGATAGTGTGCATTTGATTAATGATGCATCCATTAGCACACTCGGGATTAGTATACCCATTAGCACACTTGAGGTTAGTGATACTCCAGATACAAGTGACAGAGACACCTATGAGCATAGATCTGAGTTCTTAGTGTTAGATGCATTAGGCTATTCTTCTAGGATTTCTATTTGTGGAGATATTGCTGATACGACCAATACTTCTAGTATGGCTTGGCAATCTTCATGTGGATAGAGTTCATGTGTTGTTTAAGCAATCGAGGATAGTGCATGAGAGTAGTGATAATTTCATCGAGGTCACACATCATAGTAGGATTATGCATATTGATCTCATGTCCATAGTAGATCATACGACATAGATCTTGAGAGATTTGCAATTGATTTAGACATATCCTTAGATCCTATATTGTTGGAGATAGATTTGTTATATCGGATGTAGGTCACATAGGGGAACTATTAATGGAGATAGACCATGTTTATGAGGATGACCTTGCAGACCTTGGGGATCTCATAGATGATGATTTAAGAGATGATAACATTTACCTTTCATGTGAGGATACCTCTTCATTTTTCAGTGATGTAGTACTACGATGATGTGGATGATCAAACTGTTACCTTGGATCATCATACACATATAAAGGGTTTGGCACATGAGGAGATGATGCATAGTTTGGCTCATGCCCGTATATCCATTGATATAGTGGATCATGTGTCAAATGGCATATACTACTGCGTATCTGTTTTCTAGAGCTAAAGTGAAGAAAGGCATTTCAATTATGGGTGGGTGAGTACTTGTTTGGTTCTACCAATTCCAGTGGTAGGGTGGTGGCTAACCCATGGGCCGTAGGCTGGAACCAGTGGAGTTTTAATAATCAAACTAAAAAATCTTAGAATTATGTTAGGATTCAAGTAGTTAGTTAATTCCCTGATAAATTTCTCAATTGAGTGAATCAACGGCTGTGCTGTGCTGCCTGATCTTGATTAGGAAAAAAGCATTGAAATTACTCAGATGATCAAAATATATCAGTAATAGTTTCCGTCTATCTGGTTTATTCAGGTGAAGGATAGTTTAGAATTGATCTCGTTAGAAAAAAATTTAATAAGAAAATTCAAAAAGGTGGAATCGTCCCTACTTTGCAGGTATGGGAAATTTTCCCGATTTCGGTTTTCAGAGTGACCACCAGCCTAGTCTCGTGCCCGGACATTCGTGGACGAGGCCCCGAGTGAGAAACCCTACCTCGCATATGAGTGGGCTGCTTTCGCTTCAGCCGGGAGTCCCGGTGCGCGGAGGGGGCAGAGGGATCTCATAGTTGGTATCAGAGCTTTGCTGAAAGCTAATAAAGATAAATAAATTCTTATTAGAAATTGATAATAAAAACTCAGAAAAAGCATTTTCGTAATGTATTTTCATTCCGTAAGCTTCTTTAATGAAGAATTTTTAATCAAAGAAATTATTTTTATAGATGGAAGTTCCCTATTTATCTGGTATTCCCGACCTCACCCAGTCTCAAGATATGACTGCGCTCGCCTTCGAGCATCTCATTTCTTCTGCTTCAACTCGAACAAGCTGAGCAAGACTCGCACGCCATTTCGAGGATTTATATTTTCCTAACCCAGTGGTGGAGAGACTACAGCATAAGTGGTTTGCAGGGCAATATGTCCACGCCTCTTGTTGTGACCGCTGTGCAATGCTGTGGTAGAACCTCTCATTGGCTATGATTCTGTTAAAGCTGAAAATGGTGCATGGCGTCATTCTATATCATTCGACGCCTTGGAATTTCAGACTTTGGCATGGAAGCCATGGAAGAATAATTTGTTTTATTCCTAAAGAGAAAATAATAGCTCCCTTGTCAGTAAGTGAATGTTTGTATCAGGGCATGGCTAGGACCCACCAGTACCGTCGTCTTATGTGACTCCCGAGGAGATTTTGAATTCTGGAGCCCGAGCTGCTCTATGTACATATTGCAACTTTTATATAAATAAAGAAATGTTTTCTGGAGAAAAATTCCCTGTTGTATAAGTGATTGTTTATGGATGATCTGATAAAGAAAAATCTGTTATCGGACATATGTCATAGATCTCCAATAAGATCATTGTCTTGTTTAAGAAATTATTATTTTTTCCAACCTCATAATGTCTTAGGGTCTCGTGGATGATATCAAAATAAAAATTCAATAATATATAAATTTTTAGCAGAATCATGAGACGAGGAAACCGTGGCCACCGTTAGCCAGACCCTCTCTCTGAAGATGACAAGCTTGACCCTAATGTTCGCAAGGCTCTTCATAGGACTTAGCCAGGACCCTTCAAAGGAGAAGGGGAGAACCTAGGCGAGGCTATGGAGAAATGGGTGGAAGCCATGGAAGAATAATTTGACGTCACAGGCTACAATGAGCGGAGCAAAATGGCTCTTGCTCGTTGGCTGAAAATAGTGGAAAGAGCCAGGGTAGCATGGAGGAACCACTGTGACACCAACCGTCTAGACAGAAATACTCAGTCCTGGAATGACCTAAAAACCTATCTAAGAAGGAGATTTTGTCCCCCTGGATTTTTGGAAATCAAAATAAACGAATTCTTAGAGCTAAAGCAAGAGAGCAAAACCATCGAGGAATATCACTAGGCCTTTGCTCTTCTACTCAAATATTCACCACCTCTAGATGAAGAACAACTCATGGTCAGGTTCATTCGGGGAATGAATGAACCCTTGGACACACTGGTCAAAAATGCCAAGCCAATGTCCATGGTTGGCTGAAGCAGTAAGAATGGCAAAAGATTTTGCCAAAGCCTTTGTAGTAAAGGTCCCGCCAAAGCCTGCACCCTCTAACTTTAAAAGATTCCAAGCCTAGGGAAGTACTTCAAACTTTCCACCCCCGAAGAGGCAACAAGGCCCGAATTAGAATTAGGATGCAGGAAGATTCCGAAGTGAAGGAAGACCCTTCCCCCATAATACTTTCTCAGGAGCCCCCCCCTCTTTCAAGAAATCAGAAGGATGAACTCTAAAGTGAAAACCGATGTTTTGGATGCCAAGGTTTTGGTCACCAACAGAAAGATTGCCCGACTCTTGCCAACCCTGAATTCAGAGACCAACCCCTTCATACCAGTCCCTGTCTTGCCCAAGCCAGGGTAACCCTAGAAGAACTCCAGCTCACCCATTTGCCTTTGTCCAGAGTAACCTCAGAACTCCTTCCCAGAACTAGGGCAACCAAAGAGAAAGAGTTCCACCTCCTCAGACTGTAGCAGCCAGAGCAGTCACAATTTCAGATGTAGTAGAAGAGGAAAGAGGGCAGATCTTTGCTGCAATTGAAAACCAAGGACTAACCGTCAGTTCTCAGTCATCCATACTCCAGCAGAATATCAGGGTAAGCCTTTTAAGCTTTTGATTAATTCAGGCAGTTCTCATTCATTCATTTCCCCTGGATGCTTGCGTAAGCTAGTCTTAGAACAAAAATCAGGGAAACCTATGCAAGTTGAATTGGCCAGTGGGAAGACTCTTTTCACTCACCATGAGACAGACCTTATCCAGTTCAATCTAGATGGTAATGTAACCGAGTGTCAGTTCAAAGTCTTACCTATGGGAGTTTTTGACGGGATCCTTGGAATGGATTAGCTCCACAAAAATCAAGCTGACATACACTGTCACAATGGAGCCATTTCCTTCTATGACCTTCACGGGAACAAAGTTCAAGGAATTGGAGTTTTCGGATCCCTAGACCTTCAGTTAATAAAAGCTTCCAGGTTGCTGAAAGGACTTAGGAAGAAGCAGCAAATTTATGTTGTCAAAATGAACCTAGTAGACTCAAAGCTTAAGGCTAAAGAACCAGAATGCTACTGACAGTTAAGAATAAGTATCCTATCCCAAGAATTGATGAGTTTTTGGATAGGCTAAATGGAGTCCAGATCTTCACAAAGATAGATCTCAAATCCGGGTATTACCAGATCAGGATTAATGAGCAATCCTGAAAACAGCCAATCCTAAAATTTGGTTGAAATGTAATAAGCTAAGCAAAACCTCAACGAGGATGATTGGGACGAGTCCCTGTGATGATGTTCATAACTGGAATGACGTTAATGACTTCAGGAAATCACTATGAGATTAGTGAATTGTGCTGGTAGATTATTACTGTTAACTTTTGATCAGTGGATCAAGTTAAGGGATGATAAATTAAAAATCTAAAAAATTAAAATCCCCATGGAGGACTGTTCAGATGGAAAAAATCAATCCGATGGACCATTATTGTGTTAAAGATATGAATGAGATATTTTGAATGAATTGTTATCTGATAATGCGTTCTATATGAGTATCTCTACCCCATGATTTTATGGGGAGATGACCTATTTAAAGAACCCCAGAATCAGTTGAATCAAAAATCGGATTGAATCATAAATAAAGAAACTTAACAAGAATTTTCGTATAGATAGGAACATGGATCGAGGTCGTCGTGGTAGAAATGTTAACCCCCAACTCGATGAAGAAGAGCTCGACCTAGATGTTCGTAAAACTCTTCATAGTTCGCAGCCTGGTACCACCCTTCAAGGGTGAAGGGGAACAGTAAGGTGAAGTTGTAGAAAAGTGGATTGAGGCCATGGAGGAATCCTTTGATGTAACTAGCTACAATGAGAGAAGCAAGATGGCTCTTGCCAGGTTAAAGATTGTGGAAATGGCCAGGATTGCATGGAGGAATCATTACGAGACACACCGTCTCGACCGAAATACCCAAACCTGGAGGACTGATCTAAAAATTTACCTAAGGACGAGGTTCTGTCCTCTCGGCTTTTTAGAAACAAAGATGAACGAATACTTAGAGTTAACCCAGGGAAGTAGAACTATTGAAGCATATCACCAAGCATTCACCCTCCTCCTCACATACTCACCTTCGCTCGATGAAGAAAAACTGATGGCCAGGTTCATTCGGGGACTGAACGAACCTTTGAATATCCTGGTGAAGAATGCCAAACTAGTTTCCATGGCTGAAGTAGTTCGGATGGCAAAGGATTTCACGAAAGCCTTTGATGTCAAAGTTCCGCCAAAGCCAGCACCATCACCTTTTAAAAGGTTTTTATTCCCAGAAGGTGATTCCAACCTTCCTCTGTGCCGAAGAGATATCAGGGTCAAACCCAGGCTATGGGAAGTTCTAGAATGGAAGAAATGTCCTTTTCCCGAAACTCAATCCCCTAGATTTCAACTTCAGAAGTTCCACCCTTGAACAAGAGTGAAATGCTATAACTGTCAAGGATTTGGACATGGCAGTATGGATTGCCCAACTCCTTTTGGATCAAGGCCTTCAGGGCGGCAGGGAAATCAGGGATCAAGATTCCAAACTCCAGCCCCTTCCTTCCAGAGTAATCAGGGTTCTATCCACCAAAATCAGGGAAATCCCAGAGGTAGACCCTCTATCCAACCTGCAGTTTCAATCCAAAGTAATGCAAGACCTCCACCTCAGAATAGGGGAAGCCAAAGCTAGTTGTTCTAGAGTAATCAGGGTTCTATCCCACCAAAATCAAGGTAATCCCAGAGGTAGACGAGGTCTATCCAACCTGTAGTTTCAATCCAAAGTAATGCAAGACCTCCACCTCAGAATAGGGGAAGCCAAAGCTAGTTGTTCCCAAATCGACTGTACTCTTCCAAGGCAGTAACACTGGAAGTGATTGAAGAAGAAGAAGAAGATGAAAGAGATCATACTCCACCTGCGAGATGAGGACATCTCGCATTTTTTAAGTGGGGTAGAATGTAAGATTCCTCCCCCAGTCCCTCATGATGTCCAAATTCTCCCCCTTTAGTAGTCAAATCCCTCTTCAGAAATATAAAAGATCTTATTTCTACCTGTTTTGGCCTAGAGAGAGAAAATGTTCTAGAGAGAGGTTATTCAGATTTTGGATATTTTTGGATGGAAAAAAATCTCTTCATATTTAAATAAGTTTCCTCGAAACAGAAGTTCAAAAATATTTTTAGAAGGTGCATTCGAAATAAATTATAATCTGTTCAAAAGGCCTTATCTAGGGGATCCATATTTTCTGAAAAATTTTAAATTAAGGTTTTGAGGGGCCAATCAGATTCATCCAAATGTGTGGAGGAGTTAAATGAAAGAAATAAAGATAATCCTCCCAAAAATGAGTAAATACTCACTTAAGATGAAGAGTTGACTAAGGACAAGGATATTAGTGAAAAAAGAAGAGATATTTAGTGAAATGATGAATTTTTGACACCTCAAGATGGGGATTCCCCCTCATGAAGGAGGCACCTATTTCACATGTGTGGGAGAGTTTTGAACTCCCAAATAATGAGATATTTTTTTCTCTCCTCTCTCCTATTTCAACTAGATCCAAAGAGTGAGCTAAACTGACCTAAAAATGGTCAAAAATTAACCAAACTGATCTTGAAAATTCTAGAATCAGTTTGCTTGGTTAGAGGCTCACTTTTTCCTATGAATAAAAGCATTTCCCTTTGTTGAAGCTTAATAGTGTTTTTTACACTATTACCCTACTTCTCCCAAGAGCCAAAAACTGTGAATTTACTCATAATTCATTAGTTTTTGACCTTCCCTCTTCTAAAGATCATTTCAAACAAGAGTAGATCCCTCAAACCATCAAGCCAAACGAAAGCTCTCAAATTCCTTCGTAAGTTGAAAATTCTCTAATTTTTTCTATTCATTTTATGGTTTTTATGATTTTTGTCTTCTCTAAATGAATTTGATGTTATGCCTCATTGAAAAAAGGCATTCCCCTCTCTTCTTTAGTAAATCCAACCATTCTTTATCCTAGATGAATGATTAATGTATAAAATCAAGTTTTTCATAATGTTTCTCTTAAATGAGTAGAAAATGTTTACATAAGAATGATTTAAATACTTTTGGTGAAATTCTAATTGATTTTAGAGAGTTAAAAATTAAAAAATGGTCAGCCATACAAAGGAGGTTATGGCAAAATTTTCTAAAATTGTATTAAATAAATTTTACTTTTTTTAATTCAAAAGAGTAATTCCCATCGTATATGTATTCTTAAAGTGTTATTTTTCATTCTAGGTATAGAAAAATGCATACTAAAAATATTTTATTAAAAAAGTGTTACTTTCTTTAGAATTAAATTCTATGCATAGAAGGAAGCATATTGAAATTATTATTTTGATATTATAAAAGTGTTATTTTCATCATAAATTATTTTTATGCATAAATGGATGCATAAAAGAAATTCTTTTATATTAAAAGAGTGATTTTCATCATAAATGACTTTTATGCATAAATGGATGCATAAAAGAAATACTTTTATATTAAAAGAGTGATTTTCATCATGAATTGTATGCATAAACATATGCATAAAAGACCTTTTTTATATTAAAAGTATTATTTTCATCATAAATGATTTTTATGCATAAATGGATGCATAAAAGAAATTATTCTATATTAAAAGAGTGATTTTTATCATAAATGATTTGTATGCATAAACATATGCATAAAAGATTTTTTTAATATTAAAAGTGTGATTTTCATCATAAATGATTTTTATGCATAAATGGATACATAAAAGAAATTCTTTTATATATTAAAAGAGTGATTTTCATCGTAAATGATTTGTATGCATAAACATATGCATAAAAGATTTTTTATATATTAAAAGTGTGATTTTTATCATAAATAATTTTTATGCATAAATGGATGCATAAAAGAAATTCTTTTATATTAAAAGAGTGATTTTCATCATAAATGATTTGTATGCATAAAAGATTTTTTTTATATTAAAAATTAATTTTTATCATAAATAATTTTTATGCATAAAAGAAATTCTTTTATATTAAAAGAGTGATTTTCATCATAAATGATTTGTATACATAAACATATATATAAATGATTTTTTTTAAATTAAAAGTGTGATTTTCATCATAAATGGATTTTATGCATGAAAGAAATTATTTTATTATAAAAGTATGACTTTCATCAGAATTGAATTTATGCATAAATAGATGCATAAAAGAAAGTTTTTATTTTAAAAGAGTTATTTTTCATTGGATTTAGTTTTTATGCATGGGAAGATGCATAAGAGATATTCTTTTATTCTAAAAGTGTAATTCCTACTAAATTGGATTTATGCATGGAAAGATGCATAAAGAAATCTATTTTTATTTCAAAAGAGTTATTTTCATCAATTTTGATTTTATGTATAGAATGATGCATAAAGAAAACTAGTTTTAGTTCAAAAGAGTTATTTTCATCAATTTTGATTTTATGCATAGGAAGATGCATAAAAGATTGATTTTTAATTCAAAAGTGTCATTCTCATTTAAAATTGAATTTATGCATAGGAAGATGCATAAAAGATTGATTTTTATTTCGAAAGTGTCTCCTTAAAATGGAATTTAGGCATAGATAGATGCGTAAAGAAATCTTATATCAAAAATATGAATTCTCTTGCATTTTATAAATAGATATGATGATGAGAAAGAATGGATGTAGATATATGTATGTGAAAGAATGGATGTAGATGTATGCATGTGAAGGATGGATGTGGATTTATGTGAAAGGATAGATGTGGATGTAGATGTATGTATGTGAAAGGAAAGATGTATGTGTGTGAAGGATGTATGTGAAAGGAAAGATGTATGTGTATGTGATAAGTATGGATGTGGATGTATGTGGAAGAATATATGTGGTGGATGTGAATGTGATGGATGCGAACGAGAATAGAGGCAATGAGATGTGATGTAAATTGGATAGATATGAATGATAAGGGATGTGAATGAATGATATAGGATGTGAATGAATATGATAACACATGAATCGGGATGTGAATGAATGATAAGGGATGTGAATGGATGTGATGTGATGTGAATGAACGATAAGGAACGTGAATGAATGTGTTAGCATGTGAATCGAGATGTGAATGAATGAAATGTTGTGTGAAGTGGATGTGACAAGATGCAATGTAAACTGAATATATGTTAATGTATGAGAAGTGATGAGATGTATGGGTAGATGTAAGTGGATGAGATCTGATGTGAATGAATGAAATGTTGTGTGAAGTGGATGTGACAAGATGCAATGTAAACTCAATATATGTTAATGTATGGTATGAGAAGTGATGAGATGTATGGGTAGATGTAAGTGGATGAGATCTGATGAGGATAAATGAAGAAATAAGTGATGAGATAGAAAAAGATGTGATTAGATAAAAATGGGGAATGCTTATGAAATGAATGCGGATTGATGTAGATGAATGTATAAATAATGTGGATTGATGTAGATGAAGGTATGAATAATGTGGTTTGATGTGGATGGATGTATGGATGATGTGGTTTGATGTGGATGGATGTATGGATGATGTGGATTGATGTGAATGAATGTATGGATGATGTGGACTGATGTGTGGATGATGTGAGTTGATGTGGGAATGATGTGATGTGATAGGGATCGATGAAGTAAAATTGTGGTAAGATGAGAAAAAATGGAGACTAATATGTAAGGATGTGGAGTGATTGAGAGAAGATGGAAATACTGTTGGGACTGTAATTGTATGTGAAATCTATTTTTAAAAAATGACTCTTTTATGTCAAGAATGTTGGGGTAGCATTTCGACCGTCTTGTGAATGAGGTCGTGGAGATATATCTGCTGTTAAAGTTGCAACTGCTGACGGAGAGTAAATGGAGGATGTCTCGCATAGCAAGGTCGGCCGAGGTCTTGACCAGCCTCGGTTTGATTAAAATGGTGAGCTTCCGGTACAGTGGATGAGGGACCAAGGAAGCGGCCTATGAGTGAAGTTCTAGGTGACCTGCGAAGGATCCTAGAGGGTGCTGACCATACGGTGCTCGGGCTCTGGGTCGCCGAAGATACCCACAAGTACGTCGGGGAAGATATTGGATCAAGGAGTAAGAGTTGTTTTCTGAATTCGGGTGTGGATCTGGTTGATTGACCTTGCTGGTCCTTAATGAATGAGTCCATGACTCTTTTATATGGATCTATTGGTTGATCTTGCTGATCTTCCATGGAGATTCCATTTTGTTATGTGAATATATTGCCGGTTACTATGAGCTAGGAACTATCGAAAATCAGTGAAGAGGTGGTGAGCATTCTGGTTGCCACAATGATGCCATAAATACACCGATGAAGGAATGATTGGAAATAAGGATTCAAAATGAGATTTTGAGGATTGTGATCAGTGACACAATGGTTTCATTAAAGGATTGTTTTAAAGATAGCTGATGCTGAGAAAAAGGCAATTTCATATTGGGTGTGTAAGTGGTGTGGCTAGTTTTATGTTTGCATAAACATCCGGCTAGGGGGCCTGGAAACTCTTTTCCCTGGTACCCGGGACAAAACCTAAACAAATTCCTAATTGGATCCCATCACTACAGTGGTTGGGCGGTTGGCTAACCCATGGGACTGGATGGGGTTAGGCTGGACTGATGGATCATCGAGACTCAATTTATGTTTAGTTCGATAGATGAAGTAAATTTCGGACAAAAATTGTTCTATGGAAAAGAATCAACGTCTGTGCCTCTCAATGAGGAAAAAAGCGTTGGTCTCTATGATCCAAGTGCAGTCATTTTTTTCTTGATCTAACTATGGGACTTACGGGTTCGGTCAGATGAGCTCAGTTAGTCAAGGTTTTGACTACGTTAGGGAAAAGTTTTCCTGGTGGAATCGTCCGTGCTTTCCGGGCAAAGGAAGTTTTTGGGTTCAGTTCCGGGTTCAGTTTTGGAAAAACCGATGGATTAGTCTCTTGTCCGGATATCCGTGGTGGGCGAGGCTCGGAGTGTGGGACCCTACCCCACGCAAGAAGTGCTACTTCCGCTGCTAGCACCCCTAAATTTGTTGCGTGGTGGGAACAAGGATCTTACAGTCGATATCAGAGCAAATTGGCTAATGAGGATCAACCAAGAAGCCAAGAATGTCAAAAAATTATGAAGAAGCAGTAAAAGGTCATAATTGTATGATAAAATTCATACAAATTGATATTCAAATTGAAAGTCATAAATTGGTAATTCAGTCTTCAGATAGAAGTACCGTAATTATATGGAATCCCTAACTTTCTTGAGGCCTAGACATGATAGTATTTACCTTATAGTTCCAAGGACCGTGACTACCCGTATATACCGAGGGTATAACTGCAGCTCTTTATTGGCAGTATATACGAGTAAATCTAAGACTTGAAATTTTAAGTATTAATACTATCTAGATGATGAATTCGAATGCGGTTGATATGATTTTAAATTCTGATTGAGAATTGATGAGTTGATTTGGATTCTGATTGAAAAATGAAGATTCCTAAAATTTGGTTGAAATGTAATAAGCTAAGCAAAACCTCAACGAGGATGATTGGGACGAGTCCCTGTGATGATGTTCATAACTGGAATGACGTTAATGACTTCAGCAAATCACTATGAGATTAGTGAATTGTGCTGGCAGATTATTACTGTTAACTTTTGATCAGTGGATCAAGTTAAGGGACGATAAATTAAAAATCTAAAAAATTGAAATCCCCATGGAGGACTATTCAGATGGGAAAATTCTATTTGATGGACCATTATTATCTTAAAGATATGAATGAGATATTTTGAATGAATTGTTATCTGATAATGCGTTCTATATGATTATCTTTACCCCATGATTTTATGGGGAGCTGACCTATTTAAAGAACCCCAGAATCAGTTGAATCAAAAATCGGATTGAATCATAAATAAAGAAACTTAACAAGAATTTTTGTATTGATAGGAACATGGATCGAGGTCGTCGTGGTAGAAATGTTAACCCCCAACTCGATGAAGAAGAGCTCAACCTGGATGTTCGTAAAACTCTTCATAGTTCGCAGCCTGGTCCCTTCAAGGGTGAAGGGGAACAGTTAGGTGAAGTTGTAAAAAAGTGGATTGAGGCCATGGAGGAATACTTTGATGTAACTGGCTACAATGAGAGAGGCAAGATGGAGGAATACTTTGATGTAACTGGCTACAATGAGAGAAGCAAGATAGCTCTCGCCAGGTTAAAGATTGTGAAAACAGCCAGGGTTGCATGGAGGAATCATTGCGAGACAAACCGTCTCGATTGAAGCTCTCGCACAGCGCTCGATGAAATCATCACTACTCTCATGCACTATCCTCGATTGCTTAAACACATGAACTCTATCCACATGAAGATTTCATCATAAATGATTTGTATGCATAAGCATATGCATAAAAGATTTTTTTTAATATTAAAAGTGTTATTTTTATCATAAATGATTTTTATGCATAAATGGATGCATAAAAGAAATTCTTTTATATTAAAAGAGTGATTTTCATCATAAATGATTTGTATGCATAAACATATGCATAAAAGATTTTTTATATTAAAAGTGTGATTTTCATCATTAATGATTTCTATGCATAAATGGATGCATAAAAGAAATTCTTTTATATTAAAAGAGTGATTTTCATCTCATAAATGATTTGTATGCATAAACATATGCATAAAAGATTTTTCTTGTATTAAAAAAGTAATTTTCATCATAAATGATTTTTATGCATAAATGGATGCATAAAAGAAATTCTTTTATATTAAAAGAGTGCTTCTCATCATAAATGATTTGTATACATAAACATATGCATAAAAGATTTTTTTTATATTAAAAGTGTGATTTTCATCATAAATGAATTTTATGCATTAAAAAAAATTTATTATAAAAGTATGACTTTCATCAAAATTGAATTTATGCATAAATAGATGCATAAAAAAAGTTTTTATTTTAAAAGAGTTATTTTTCATTGAATTTAGTTTTTATGCATGAGAAGATGCATAAGAGATATTCTTTTATTCTTAAAGTGTAATTCCTACTAAATTGGATTTATGCATGGAAAGATGCATAAAGAAATCTATTTTTATTTCAAAAGAGTTATTTTCATCAACTTTGATTTTATGCATAGAATGATGCATAAAGAAAACTATTTTTAGTTCAAAAGAGTCATTTTCATCAATTTTGATTTTATGCATAGGAAGATGCATAAAAGATTGATTTTTAATTCAAAAGTGTCATTCTCATTTAAAATTGAATTTATGCATAGGAAGATGCATAAAAGATTGATTTTTATTTCGAAAGTGTTATTCTCCTTAAAATGGAATTTATGCCTAAATAGATGCGTAACGAAATCTTATATCAAAAATAAGAATTCTCTTGCATTCTATAAATAGATATGATGATGTAAAAGAATGGATGTAGATATATGTATGTGAAAGAATGGATGTAGATGTATGCATGTGAAGGATGGATATGGATGTATGTGAAAGGAAAGGTGTATGTGTATGTGATAAGTATGGATGTGGATGTATGTGGAAGAATATATGTGGTGGATGTGAATGTGATGGATACGAACGAGAATAGAGGCGATGAGATGTGATGTAAATTGGATAGATATGAATGATAAGTGATGTGAATGAATGATATAAGATGTGAATGAATATTATAATACATGAATCGGGATGTGAATGAATGATAAGGGACGTGAATGGATGTGATGTGATGTGAATCCAGATGTGAATGAACGATAAGGAACGTGAATGAATGTGTTAGCATGTGAATTGAGATGTGAATGAATGAAATGTGGTGTGAAGTGGATGTGACAAGATGCAATGTAAACTGAATGAAATGTGGTGTGAAGTGGATGTGACAAGATGCAATGTAAACTGAATATATGTTAATGTATGAGAAGTGATGAGATGTATGGGTAGATGCAAGTGGATGAGATCTGATGAGGATAAATGAAGAAATAAGTGATGAGATAGAAAAAGATGTGATTAGATAAAAATGGGGAATGCTTATGAAATGAATGTGGATTGATGTAGATGAATGTATGAATAATGTGGATTGATGTAGAAATAATGTGGTTTGATGTGGATGGATGTATGGATGATGTGGTTTGATGTGGATGGATGTATGGATGATGTGGGTTGATGTGGATAGATGTATGGATGGATGTGGATGGATGTGAATGAATGTATGGATGATGTGGATGATGTGGACTGATGTGTGGATGATGTGAATTGATGTGGGAATGATGTGATGTGATAGGGATCGATGAAGTAAAATTGTGGTAAGATGAAAAAAATAGGGACTAATATGTAAGGATGTGGAGTGATTGAGAAAAGATGGAAATACTGTTGGGATTGTAATTGTATGTGAAATCTGTTTTTAAATGACTCTTTTATGTCAAGAATGCTGGGGTAGCATTTTGACCGTCTTGTGAATGAGGTCATGTGGAGATCTATTTGCTATTAAAGTTGCAACTGCGACGGAGAGTCAATGGAGGACGTCTCTCGTAGCAAGGTCGGCCGAGGTCTTGACCAACCTCGATTTGATTAAAATGGTGAGCTTCCGGTACAGTGAATGAGGGACCAAGGAAGCGGCCTATAAGTGAAGCACCAGGTGACCTGCGAAGGATCCTAGAGGGTGCTGATGACCATACGGTGCTCGGGCTCTGGGTCGCCGAAGATACCCACAAGTACGTCGGGGAAGATATTGGATCAAGGAGTAAGAGTTGTTTTGTGAATTCGGGTGTGGATCTGGTTGATTGACCTTGCTGGTCCTCAACGGATGAGTCCATGACTCTTTTATATGGATCTGTTGGTTGATCTTGCTGATCTTCCACGGAGATTCCATTTTGTTATGTGAATATATTGTTGGTTACTATGAGCTAGGAACTATCGAAAAGGCAGTGAAGAGGTGGTGAGCGTTCTGGTGGTTGCCACAATGATGCCATAAGTACACCGATGAAGGAATGATTGGAAATAAGGATTCAACAAGAGATTTTGAGGATTGTGATCAGTGACACAATGGTTTCATTAAAGGATTGTTTTAAAGATAGCTGATGCTGAGAAAAAGGCAATTTCATATTGGGTGTGTAAGTGGTGTGACTAGTTTTATGTTTGCATGAACATCCGGCTAGGGGGCCGGGAAACTCTTTTCCCTGGTACCAGGGACAAAACCTAAACAAATTTCTTATTGGATCCCATCACTACAGTGGTTGGGCGGTTGGCTAACACATGGGACTGGATGGGGTTAGGCTGGACTGATGGATCTGTAAATCGAGACTCAATTTTTGTTTAGTTCGATAGATAAAGTAAATTTCGGACAAAAATTGTTCTATGGAAAACGGCTGTGCCTCTCAATGAGGAAAAAAGCGTTGGTCTCTATGATCCAAGTACAGTCATTTTTTCTTGATCTGATTATGGGACTTACGGGTTCGATCAAATGAGCTCAGTTAATTAAGGTTTTGACTACGTTAGGGAAAAGTTATCCTGGTGGAATCGCAATGCTTTCCAAGCAAAGGAAGTTTTTTCGGGTTCGATTTTGGAAAAATCGATGGATTAGTCTCTTGTCCGGATATCCGTGGGCGAGGCCCCAAGTGTGGGACCCTGCCCCATGCAAGAAGTGCTACTTCCACTGCTAGCACCCCTGAATTTGTTGCGCGGTGGGGACAAGGATCTTACAGTTGGTATCAGAGCGAATTGGCTAATGAGGATCAACCAAGAAGCCAAGAATGTCAAAAATTTATGAAGAAGTAATAAAAGGTTGTAATTGTGTGATAAAATTCATACGAATTGATATAGCAAAGGATTTCGCGAAAGCCTTTGATGTCAAAGTCCTGCCCAAAGCTAGCACCATCACCTTTCAAAAGGTTTTTATTCCTAGAAGGTGATTCCAACCTTCCTCTCTTCTGTCTCAACTAGATCCAAATAATGAGATATTTTTATCTCTCCTATTTCAACTAGATCCAAAAAGTGAGCTAAACTGAACTAAAAATGGTCAAAAATTGACCAAACTAATCTGGAAAATTCTAGAATCAGTTTGCTTGGTTAGAGGCTCACTTTTTCCTATAAATAAAAGCCTTCCCCTTTGTTGAAGCTTAATAGTGTTTTTTGCACTGTTACCCTACTTCTCCCAAGAGCCAAAAACTATGAATTTACTCATAATTCATTAGTTTTTGACCTTCCCTCTTCTAAAGATTGTTTTAAACAAGAGTAGATCCCTCAAACCATCAAGCCAAATGAAAGCTCTCAAATTCCTTCGTAAGTTGGAAATTCTCTCTTTTTTTCTATTCATTTTATGGTTTTTATGATTTTTGTCTTCTCTAAATGAATATGATGTTATGCCTCATTGAAAAAAGGCATTCCCCTCTCTTCTTTAGTAAATCCAACCATTCTTTATCCTAGATGAATGATTAATGGATAAAATCAAGTTTTTCATAATGTTTCTCTTAAATGAGTAGAAAATGTTTACATAAGAATGATTTAAATACTTTTGGTGAAATTCTAATTAATTTTAGAGAGTTAAAAATTGAAAAATGGTCAGCCATACAAAGGAGGTTATGGCAAAATTTTCTAAAATTGTGTAAAATAAGTTTTACTTTTTTTATTTAAAAAATCTTTTATGCATACATACACTTTTTATATATATTAAAAGTGTGATTCTCATCATAAATGAGAATCACAAAAGTGTGATTCTCATCATAAATGATTTTTATGCATAAAAGAAATTCTTCTATATTAAAAGAGTGATTTTTATCATAAATGATTTGTATGCATAAACATATGCATAATAGATTTTTCTTATATTAAAAAAGTAATTTTTATCATAAATGATTTTTATGCATAAAAGAAATTCTTTTATATTAAAAGAGTGATTTTCATCATAAATGATTTGTATACATAAACATATGCATAAAAGATTTTTTTTATATTAAAAGTGTGATTTTCATCATAAATGGATTTTATGCATAAAAGAAATTATTTTATTATAAAAGTATGACTTTCATCATAATTGAATTTATGCATAAAATAAAGTTTTTATTTTAAAAGAGTTATTTTTCATTGGATTTAGTTTTTATGCATGGGAAGATGCATAAGAGATATTCTTTTATTCTAAATGTGTAATTCCTGCTAAATTGG
Source organism: Cibotium barometz (assembly GCF_041138505.1). Classification (NCBI taxonomy): domain Eukaryota; kingdom Viridiplantae; phylum Streptophyta; class Polypodiopsida; order Cyatheales; family Cibotiaceae; genus Cibotium; species Cibotium barometz. Next base: position 11,490,298 of record NC_141072.1, on the reverse strand, counting down.
ATTTATGCATGGAAAGATGCATAAAGGAATCTATTTTTATTTCAAAAGAGTTATTTTCATCAATTTTGATTTTATGCATAGAATGATGCATAAAGAAAACTATTTTTAGTTCAAAAGAGTTATTTTCATCAATTTTGATTTTATGCATAGGAAGATGCATAAAAGATTGATTTTTAATTCAAAAGTGTCATTCTCATTTAAAATTGAATTTATGCATAGGAAGATGCATAAAAGATTGATTTTTATTTCGAAAGTGTTATTCTCCTTAAAATGGAATTTATGCCTAAATAGATGCGTAACAAAATCTTATATAAAAAATAATAATTCTCTCGCTTTCTATAAATAGATATGATGATGTGAAAGAATGGATGTAGATATATGTATGTGAAAGAATGGATGTAGATGTATGCATGTGAAGGATGGATGTGGATGTATGTGAAAGGAAAGATGTATGTGTATGTGATAAGTATGGATGTGAATGTCTGTGGAAGAATATATGTGGTGGATGTGAATGTGATGGATACGAACGAGAATAGAGGCGATGAGATGTGATGTAAATTGGATAGATATGAATGATAAGGGATGTGAATGAATGATATAAGATGTGAATGAATATGATAACACATGAATCAGGATGTGAATGAATGATAAGGGATGTGATGTGATGTAAATCCGGATGTGAATGAACGATAAGGAACGTGAATGAATGTGTTAGCATGTGAATCGAGATGTGAATGAATGAAATGTGGTGTGAAGTGGATGTGACAAGATGCAATGGAAACTGAATGAAATGTGGTGTGAAGTGGATGTGACAAGATGCAATGTAAACTGAATATATGTTAATGTATGAGAAGTGATGAGATGTATGGGTAGATGCAAGTGGATGAGATCTGATGAGGATAAATGAAGAAATAAGTGATGAGATAGAAAAAGATGTGATTAGATAAAAATGGGGAATGCTTATGAAATGAATGTAGATTGATGTAGATGAATGTATGAATAATGTGGATTGATGTAGAAATAATGTGGTTTGATGTGGATGGATGTATGGATGATGTGGTTTGATGTGGATGGATGTATGGATGATGTGGGTTGATGTGGATGGATGTATGGATGGATGTGGATGGATATATGGATGGATGTGGATTGATGTGAATGAATGTATGGATGATGTGGATTGATGTGGATGATGTGGACTGATGTGTGGATGATGTGAATTGATGTGGGAATGATGTGATGTGATAGGGATCGATGAAGTAAAATTGTGGTAAGATGAGAAAAAATGGGGACTAATATGTAAGGATGTGGAGTGATTGAGAAAAGATGGAAATACTATTGTGACTATAATTGTATGTGAAATCTGTTTTTAACTGACTCTTTTATGTCAAGAATGCTGGGGTAGCATTTTGACCGTCATGTGAATGAGGTCGTGGAGATCTATCTGTTGTTAAAGTTGCAACTACTGACGGAGAGTCAATGGAGGACGTCTCTCGTAGCAAGGTCGGCTAGCAAGGTCGGCCGAGGTCTTGACCAGCCTCGATTTGATTAAAATGGTGAGCTTCCGGTACAGTGGATGAGGGACCAAGGAAGCGGCCTATGAGTGAAGCGCTAGGTGACCTGCGAAGGATCCTAGAGGGTGCTGATGACCATACGGTGCTCGGGCTCTGGGTCGCCAAAGATACCTACAAGTACGTCAGGGAAGATATTGGATCAAGGAGTAAGAATTGTTTTGTGAATTCGGGTGTGGATCTAGTTGATTGACCTTGCTGTGGTCCTCAATGGATGAGTCCATGACTCTTTTATATGGATCTGTTGGTTGATCTTGCTAATCTTCCATGAAGATTCCATTTTGTTATGTGAATATATTGCCGGTTATTACGGAACTCTCGAAAAGGCCCTTGAGTGAAGAGGTGGTGAGCGTTCTGGGTTGCCACAATGATGCCATAAGTACACCGATGAAGGAATGATTGGAAATAAGGATTCAACCGAGATTTTGAGGATTGTGATCAGTGACACAATGGTTTCATTAAAGGATTGTTTTAAAGATAGCTAATGCTGAGAAAAAGGCAATTTCATATTGGGTGTATAAGTGGTGTGACTAGTTTTATGTTTGCATGAACATCCGGCTAGGGGACCAGGAATCTCTTTTTCCTAGTACCCGAGACAAAACCTAACCAAATTCCTAATTGGATCCCATCACTACAGTGGTTGGGCGGCTGGCTGGGCAGTTGGCTAACCCATGGGACTGTAGGCTGGACTGATGGATCCATAAATCAAGACTCAATTTCTATTTAGTTTGATAGATGAAGTAAATTTCGGACAAAAATTGTTCTATGGAAAAGAATCAACGGCTGTGCCTCTCAATGAGGAAAAAAGCGTTGGTCTCTATGATCCAAGTACAGTCTTTTTTTCATGATCTGACTATGGGACTTACGGGTTTGGTCAGATGAGCTCGGTTAGTTAAGGTTTTGACTATGTTAGGGAAAAGTTATCCTGGCGGAATCGCCCATGCTTTCCGGGAAAAGGAAGTTTTTTTGGGTTCTCAGTTTTGGAAAAACCGATGGATTAGTCTCTTGTCCAGATATCCGTGGGCGATGCCCCAAGTGTGGGACCCTGCCCCGTGCAAGAAGTGCTACTTCCACTGCTAGCACCCCTGAATTTGTTGCGCGGTGGGGACAGGGATCTTACAGTTGGTATCAGAGCAAATTGACTAATGAGAATCAACCAAGAAGCCAAGAATGTCAAAAATTTATGAAGAAGCAGTAAAAGGTTGTAATTGTATGATAAAATTCATACAAATTGATATTCAAATTGAAATTCGTAAATTAGTAATTGAGTCTTCAGATAGAAGTACTGTATTTGTATGGAATCCCTAACTTGCTTGAGGCCTAGACATGATAGTATTTACCTTATAGTTCCAAGGACCGTGACTACCCGTATATACCGAGGATATAACTGCAGCTCTTTACTGGCAGTATATACGAGTAAATCTAAGACTTGAAATTTTAAGTATTAATACTATCTAGATGATGAATTCAAATGTGGTTGATATGATTTTAAATTCTGATTGAGAATTGATGAGTTGATTTGGATTCTAATTGAAAAATGAAGATTCCTAAAATTTGGTTGAAATGTAATAAGCTAAGCAAAACCTCAACGAGGATGATTGGGACGAGTCCCTGTGATGATGTTCATAACTGGAATGACGTTAATGACTTCAGCAAATCACTATGAGATTAGTGAATTGTACTGGCAGATTATTACTGTTAACTTTTGATCAGTGGATCAAGTTAAGGGACGATAAATTAAAAATCTAAAAAATTGAAATCCCCATGGAGGACTATTCAGATGGAAAAATTCAGTCTGATGGACCATTATTGTGTTAAAGATATGAATGAGATATTCTAAATGAATTGTTATCTGATAATGCGTTCTATATGAGTATCTTTACCCCATGATTTTGGGGGAAGCGACCTATTTAAAGAACCCCAGAATCAGTTGAATCAAAAATCGGATTGAATCATAAATAAAGAAACTTAACTAAAATTTTCGTATTGATAGGAACATGGATCAAGGTCGTCGTGGTAGAAATGTTAACCCCCAACTCGATGAAGGAAAACTCTTTATAGTTCGTAGCCTGGTCCCTTCAAGGGTGAAGGGGAACAGTTAGGTGAAGTTGTAGAAAAGTGGATTGAGACCATGGAGGAATACTTTGATGTAACTAGCTACAATGAGAGAATCAAGATGGAGGAATACTTTGATGTAACTGGCTACAATGAGAGAAGCAAGATGGCTCTTGCCAGGTTAAAGATTGTGAAAACGGCCAGGGTTGCATGGAGGAATCATTGCGAGACAAACCGTCTCGACTGAAATACCCAAACCTAGACTGATCTCAAAATTTACCTAAGGACGAGGTTCTGTCCTCCCGGCTTTTTAGAAACAAAGATGAACAAATTCTTAGAGTTAACCCAGGGGAGTAGAACTATTGAAGCATATCACCAAGCATTCGCCCTCCTCCTCAGATACTCACCTCCGCTGGATGAAGAATAGCTGATGGCCAGGTTCATTCGGGGACTGAATGAACCTTTGAATATCCTGGTGAAGAATGCCAAGCTAGTTTCCATGGCCGAAGCAGTTCCGATGGCGAAGGATTTTGCAATTTGATGTCAAAGTCCCACCAAATCCAGCACCATCACCTTTCAAAAGGTTTTTATTCCCAGAAGGTGATTCCAACCTTCCTCCGTCGAAGAGATATCAGGGTCAAACCCAGGATATGGGAAGTTCCAGAATGGAAGAAATGTCCTTTTCTCGAAACTCAATCCTCTGGATTTCAACTTCAGAAGTTCCACCCTTGAACAAGAGAGTGAAATTCTATAACTGTCATGGATGGACATCGCAGTATGGATTGCCCAACTCCTTTTGGATTAAGGCCTTCAGGGCAGGGAAATCAGGGATCAAGATTCCAGACTCCAGCCCCTTTCTTCCAGAGTAATTAGAAAATCAGGGAAATCCCAGAGGTAGACCCTCTATCCAACCTGCAGTTTCAATCCAAAGTAATGCAAGACCTCCACCTCAGAATAGGGGAAGCCAAAGAGAGTTGTTTCCAAATCGGCCGTAAGAAGAAGAAGATGATGAAAGAGATCATACTTCACACATCTCGCATTTTTTTAGTGGGGTAGAATGTAAGATTCCTCCCCAGCCCCTCATGATGTCCAAATGCTCCCCCTGTAGGTCAAATCCCTCTTCAAAAATATAAAAGATCTTGTTTCTACCTGTTTTAACCTAGAGAATGAAAATATTCTAGAGAGAGGTTATTCAAATTTTGGATATTTTTGGATGGAAAAATATCTCTTCATATTTAAATAAGTTTCCCCGAAACAGAAGTTCAAAAATATTTTCAGAAGGTGCATTCGAAATAAACTATAATCTGTTCAAAAGGCCTTATCCTTGGGGTCCAGATTTTTTGAAAATTTTAAATTAAGGTTTTGAGAGGCCAATCAGATTTATCCAAATGTGTGGAGGAGATAAATGGAAGAAATGAAGAAAATCTCCCCAAAAATGAGTAAATACTCACATAAGATGAAGAGTTGACTAAGGACAAGGATATTAGTTAAAAAAGAAGAGATATTTAGTGAAATGATGAATTTTTGACACCTCAAGATGGGGATTTCTCCTCATGAAGGAGGCACCTATTTCACATGTGTGGGAGATTTTTAAACTCCCAAATAATGAGATATTTTTATCTCTCCTCTCTCCTATTTCAACTAGATCCAAAAAGTGAGCTAAACTGACCTAAAAATGGTCAAAAATTGACCAAATTGATCTGGAAAATTCTAGAATCAGTTTTCTTGGTTAGAGGCTCATTTTTTCCTATAAATAGAAGCCTTCCCCTTTGTTGAAGCTTAATAGTATTTTTTGCACAGTTACCCTACTTCTCCCAAGAGCCAAAAACTGTGAATTTACTCATAATTCATTAGTTTTTGACCTTCCCTCTTCTAAAGATTGTTTCAAAGAAGAGTAGATCCCTCAAACCATCAAGCCAAATGAAAGCTCTCAAATTCCTTCGTAAGTTGAAAATTCTCTCTTTTTTTCTATTCATTTTATGATTTTTATGATTTTTGTCTTCTCTAAATGAATATGATGTTATGCCCTATTGAAAAAAGGCATTCCCCTCTCTTCTTTAGTAAATGCAACCATTATTTATCCTAGATGAATGATTAATGGATAAAATCAAGTTTTTCATAATGTTTCTCTTAAATGAGTAGAAAATGTTTACATAAGAATGATTTAAATACTTTTGGTGAAATTCTAATTAATTTTAGAGAGTTAAAAATTGAAAAATAGTCAGCCATACAAAGGAGGTTATGGTGAAATTTTCTAAAATTGTGTAAAATAAGTTTTACTTTTTTTATTCAAAAAGAGTAATTCCCATCGTATATGTATTCTTAAAGTGTATTTTTCATCCTAGGTATAGAAAAATGCATACTAAAAATATTTTATTAAAAAAGTGTTACTTTCTTTCGAATTAAATTCTATGCATAGAAGGAAGCATATTGAAATGTTATTTTGATTATAAAAGTGTTATTTTCATCATAAATAATTTTTATGCATAAAAGAAATTCTTTTATATTAAAAGAGTGATTTTCATCATAAATGATTTTTATGCATAAAAGAAATTCTTTTATATTAAAAGAGTGATTTTCATCATAAATGATTTGTATGCATAAAAGATTTTTTTATATTAAAAGTGTTATTTTTATCATAAATGATTTTTATGCATAAATTGATGCATAAAAGAAATTCTTTTATATTAAAAAAGTGATTTTCATCATAAATGATTTGTATGCATAAACATATGCATCAAAGATATTTTTTTATTAAAAGTGTGATTTTCATCATAAATGATTTTTATGCATAAATGGATGCATAAAAGAAATTATTTTATATTAAAAGAGTGATTTTTGTCATAAATGATTTGTATGCATAAACATATGCATAAAAGATTTTTTTTATATTAAAAGTGTGATTTTCATGATAAATGATTTTTATGCATAAATGGATGCATAAAAGAAATTCTTTTATATTAAAAGAGTGATTTTCATTCATAAATTATTTGTATGCATAAACATATGCATAAAAGATTTTTTTTATATTAAAAAAGTAATTTTCATCATAAATGATTTTTATGCATAAATGGATGCATAAAAGAAATTCTTTTATATTAAAAGAGTGATTTTCATCATAAATGATTTGTATGCATAAACATATGCATAAAAGATTTTTACACTTTGAACAAGACCTTTGTTAATATTAGTTGTTGATAAGCTCCTTTCAATGATCACCATTCGTTGTACATTCATAAGCACTATCAGTGCACTTTTCTACCTTTCTTTGGTTGAGAGCTTGATGTGCCATGAGCATGGAAAGCCTTGTTGACATCTGTATCCCCAATCGTTTCAATGGCCATAGCAACCCCAACATTTGAAGCTTCCATGGCTTTTCTAGTATCCAATATATCATCACCATTCCCATACTCATCATCATTTTCATGCCTTCTAATATCTTCAAAATTGTCTTCGGCATCCTCATTGAATAGAGCATCATTCCCTTGGTCCTCTTCATTCCTTTGCCCTGCATCTTCAAAGTCTATAGCATTCCCAACTTCTTTATCATCATCTGTGTCATTTTTGTCGTCAATATCATCACCTTCGTCTTCCTCCTCTGTACTTGGCGGGGTCGTCAATGTGAAGATTTTGAAGGTTCTCTTTTTCTGCATCATCTAGTGTTTACTTTTTTGTGCCGCCACTTGCACCACACCACTCTTGCAAGGACGGATGACCATCTAAAAGAGCAGAGCACTTTGATTCTAATGCCATCGCTTCCAAATCATCTTTGCATAAAGCAATACATCGTCTCTTCTTTAGCAAGCTCTCCTCTAGCAAAACTCCACCACAATATATCTCTACAACATAGCTGTAGAGATGCCGTCACTTGCACCACACCACTCTTGCAAGGACGGGTGACCGTCTAAAAAAGCAGAGCACTTTGATTCTAATGTCATCGCTTCCAAATCATCTTTGCATAAAGCAATACATCGTCTCTTCTTTACCAAGCTCTCCTCTAGCATAACTCCACCACAATATATCTCTACAACATAGCTGTGTTCACGCGACAAAACCGTGTGATGAGACCGTCAATAAAGCCTTTGTCGATGAATTCTCTATTTTGGCAACTAGAGCCTGAGATGAATACATTTTTTTGTGAGAACCTTATCAATGGCCTCAAACTTGTCAACCTTGCTGATGAAAAGAATAACAGTTGCAATCTCAACTGTTCCAGATGTCCAAGCATCATCTTTTTGTGTGTGGATCACGCCAAATTCATAGTGCACCTTTGTTGACTGGCTAGAAATCCCTTTGATAAGCATTCCAATGGTGATGAAATAAACAAAACACACAAGAATACATTCATATTGTGAGTTTAGTGTGTTCAAAGCAAGTGCCAACTTGGAGAAAAATTCTAACGAGAGTTGCTCCTTTGTACCATGTAGGTCCATGATTACCAGCAGTTGAAATGGTACTTGCTCTTCATACAGAAGGCTATAATCTTTGTCATATCAAAACCCACCTCCCTAGTTATCCAAGGAATAGACTCTTGTTGAGATACAATACCCATAGATGCTCTATACAGGTGATTGAGTAAAGTTACTACACTTTTTGAAAGTGAAGGATTTTTTTTTGAACGATTGAGAGAGTCCCTAAAACAAAGGACTGGTTGTAGCTCCTCAATTGATTATACTCATACTTCCCTAGCTTATATGTCTCACACACCTGTTCCTAAGTCATCTTTTCCCTTGTCAGATCAAAATAGAAGGCAGTTATTGCATCTTTGAGCACTCGATCTGTTTTTAGCTTCCAAGCCATCTCCTCCATATCCACTCTTTGATGGGTTTGCTTTCCCTTCTTAAGCAATATTCTATTGTCAAGAAGTGCTGTTTGAATGTCCAAAACTTCACTCTTTTGAAGGACTAAAATGCACCTAAACAACATTGGGCCTAGCGTGACTATTCCCGTTGAATTTTCCCACTCTTCAAAGTTGGAAGTTTGGGATTTTGATCAAGACCTTTAGTTTGAGTTTCACCCTTTGTATTTGGTAGCAAGCCTTTTGCATATAGCCTCATGATCTTAACCCAATTCTGCCATACATCATCATCACATAGAAGCAAGTGTAAATCATTTTTGACAAAATTCTTATGTTGTGTGTGCTCCGTGGTCTCCACAAAGACCTGCAAAGTTGCAAAGTAAGAAGTTAGTCCCCATACTATAGATATCACAAAATATTAGGAGGAATCATGCATCTATGGGTTTTTAATCATTTGGAGCTTATGCTCAAACTTGAGTTTGAGCCTCACTTGCCAGTGCTAAACTAGTATATAATGGTGATGCTCGATCTTAGGTTTAAGCGTCACCTCCGTATGCAAATCTAGCACTTGCAAGTGAGGCTCCAACTTAAGTTTGAGCCATAATTAGATATGAAAGTGCTACACCATCACAGAGAGGTGAGGTTTGAAGTTCAATTTCAAACCAAAATATTAAGTTTATGCAGTTTGAGAAGAAGCCTCAAATGCATCTTTCTTATGCTACTACTACACTTGAAACTATAGATCCGTAAAAGATATTATGAAAAGTAAAGAAGAAGTAATGTTTGTATGTCTATGATTTACCAAGATATAGCAGAGAATCAAAAGAGTACCTTCCAAGACTCATCCATCTTGGGTTGATTGACACCAGGCAAAGGTATACTTGGATTGACACCAGGCAAAGGTATACTAGGATGAATGCCATTGTGCTCTAGCTTGTAGAAGTTGATCGAGGAATGGCCCCTTTTGCATTGAGTTTGTAACAGATAAATTTGCATTCTTGGAAATGTCACGAGAAATCTTGGGCGAGCAATTTATAATTATCTTTGATCTCCTGAACCTAAATTGCTGATGCAGTTGAGGGGTCACTTTAGCCATATTTAGAGCCTGCAAGCTTTTTACAGCACTAATGGAGTGTTGACCAGAGATAATCCAATATTCAGCTTTATGAATATCTTCTTTTGCGAGTTTATCAAGGGGTTGTTTCGTAGCACGATTACAGGGCATCAAAATTGCAAGTATATCCTCTTGCTTTGGGTCCTCAATAAAGTCTTGGGTCAAAATACGAACCCAATCCTTATTTAACCTTCTATACACATAGTTTGAAGGAGTAGGATAACATTTCATCACATCAATGCTGAAGACCTCATTTAGACCAAAGGGATAATATCCCTTCTTTATTTCTAAAATGAGATCATTGCTTTGCTGTCCTTGTTTGGAGTCTCAACCTCCATTAGCTCATCATCGGACGCATCTATCTCCTTTGAACCACTTGCTGGTTTTGTCCTTTGCCTCTTTGAAGAGATTTCTTGAACCTTTGTAGAGTGCTTTGCCTTTCTCTTCTTTGCAAGTGCTTTCTCCTCTTCTTGCACCTGAGAGCCTGCCATGTGGCTCAATCTGAAGTTCGAGCCTTAAGATCGGGGTGCACTAGCATGGAGAGCAAAGGAGCAAAGGCTCAAACTCAAGTTCGAGCCTTAAGGCCGGGGTGCACTAGCATGGAGAGCAAAGACTCAAACTCAAGTTCAAGCCTTAAGGCCGGGGTACACTAACATGGAGAACAAAGACTCAATCTAGGTCGAGCGTCAACACATAAGTTCTATGTAGGGGAGGCTCGAACTTAAGGTGGAGTCTATATCCAAGTTGTGCACTCACATATGTGACACATATACCATGTTTATATAGGGAACCCTTGTCATTTAGATTATATAATGTGCACAAAGATTAGTTTTACAGGTTCTCGATATATGTGAAGATACAAAAGAGAGCAGCAAGAAGTGCAAACAATCTACGAGACGAGCAACGATTGAAATGGCACACTTAGCGTGCAATCAAGTAAGTGTTTATATTGGTTACTGCAATCAAGTAAGTGTTTATATTGGTTACTGTAATCAATTAAAGAAGGACTTACTTGTTGCGTAAAGTATTCAATTAGATGAGGGAACACATGAAACACAGATGGGCGCACGAAAGTCTCCGATGTCACACAGACGTGACGGATGCTTGAAGTCTCCGATGGCGTGTGGGCATGATGGTTTTGCAAGAAACAAATGTTGATTGCGGGAGGAAAAGAAACTGTTTGAAACAGGGCTGAGCGAGCACTTCAGAGACAGGAAACAGAGGAGGGGCGGGGCATGAGTTGGGGGGAAATTTTAAAGTTTGAATTCGAGGGGCGGGGAAGGGGGGAAATTTGAATTTCAAATTCGAGGGGCGGGGAAATTTGAATTGATTTCAAACGAGGGGCGGGGCGGGAGTTGAAATTTGAATTGATTTCAAACGAGGGGCGGTGGGGGGGAAATTTTGAATTTTGAATTCGAGGGGCAGGGAAATTTGAATTTGCCGAGCAGCAGCGGGGCGAGGGGCGCCGGAGAGGAGAGGGCCACAGCGTGGTGCTGAACGTAGGCAGGGAAATTTGAATTTGCCGAGAAGCAATGGTGGGGCAAGGGGCATCGGAGAGGAGAGGGCCATAGCTACTGAATGCGACGAGGGGCACCGGACGCAGGGTAGGAGAGGGCATTGAGCAGCTGCGTGCCAGGGCAGCCATGTTGCTGAACGAGGAGAGGGCCACAGCTACAACATGGGAGAGGAGAGGGAACTGGGGATGCATTTGAATTCGGCGAGCAGCTACTGAATGTGGGAGAGGAGAGAGCACCAAGTAGCTGGGGATGCCAGATGCATTTGAATTTGTCAAGAGCAGTTGTGAGAGGGCACGGAGCATTTGAATTCGTCGAGCAGTTGGGAGAGGGTGCAGAGCCGCTGAACGAGAGGGAGAGAAGCGTCATCTTAGTGCAGCAAAAAGTCGGGTTTTGGTTTCATCCCCAAGGGAGAGGAGCATCGTCCTAGTGCGGCAGAAAGTCCGGTTTCGGTTTCTTCCCCAAGCCCAAGCCCAAGCCCAAGCCCAAGCCCAGGCCCAGGCCCAGTTCCAGGTCCCAGGTCTTTTGATTATAGTTAGTTTCACTTTTGTTTATATGCCCTTCTTCACCCACACCCCACTTGTTCTCTGGGATTATCCTAGCTTCCCTCTCTATTCCTTCTTGCTTGTGTAATAGACAAGGCTCAAACTCAAGTTTGAGGCTTGAGCTTGAGCTTGAGCTTGAGATTTCTTCTTCCCTCTTTCCCCATACACCCAAATATACTTATAAACAATACACTTGAGCTTGAGCCTCACGAAGGAGAAGAGTCTCAAATCCAATGTCCATTTGCTCATTTCCATTTCACATTCTCTTCACTAGCATATTGTTTCTCTCTATTGCTTTCTCTTTGCCTTTACTACTATTGTAACCACTCACCTTTGCCTTTTGTAGCTATGAAACATTGATGGCTAATTGACACCATACCTTGACTCAATATCCCAATGAAACGGTGTGGCCAGATGCAGAGGGTGATGAAGCCTACCTCTTGGGAAGCTAGCATAGACATGAGGTGAGGATTATCACTTCAATTAGGACCTCTTAATAGCAAACTAGCATATGAAGGTGAGGCTCAAACTTTGGTTGGAGCCTCCAAGCAAACTAGCATCTGTGGGTGAGGTTCAAACTTTACTTTCAGTGAACTAGCATCCATGGGTGAGGCTCAAACTTTTGTTGGAGGAGCCTACCCTTCTAGCTAACATATGCAAACTAATATATTATGCAAGTGAGGATGATAACTTTAACTGGAGCCTCCTAGCAACCTAACATATGATGGTGAGGCTCATGGAGCCTCCTACTAACAAGCTAGCATATGCAGGCAAGGCTCAAGCTTTAGATGGAACCTAGCCTCCTAGCAAACTAGCATTGATAGGTGAGATTCAAACTTTGGTTGGAGCCTGAACTCATGTTGAGATTGAATTACATTTATAGCTTTTTGTACTACCATAAAAACATCGCTTCAATCTTTCTTATTGAGATCTTGATTTTCTCAGGGATTGCAGGGTCTAAAACAAGGTGCTTCAGTGTTTCTCATTGATGGTTCTGCAAGGAAGGCACACGGGGTTATTCATTCCATTGATGCATCTCAAACATGTGGCATCAATACATGTTCAACAAAGCTTTGATGACACATTTCTCATTCCATTTGCCACAATGGATGCAAGAACAATGTCTCAAGCAGTTGGAAGCATCATTAAATGGCCATTGGTCAACCTTGTTATGGACAAAGACATTACTAATACCAAAGAGGATAATTTTACGGAACTTCTTGTTGATCAAGAAGATCACTTTATAGATAGGGAGAGCTGGAAAGAGAAAAGTGTTATCCTCTGGGATGACAATAGATCTACAAAACTTGGCAATGGAGTAGTATTGCTGGTCCACCCATACGAGGCTATAAATTGTAGAGAACTAGGGGAGAGTAGCTTGGGTGACATTATAGAAGGATCTTTGCATCCAAGTTCAACTTGTGTTTCAGGTCTGAATTTGGTTAGTTGGCCGATCAGGCAACTCACATTTGAGAATGGTGAACCATTAGTGAAGGACACAGAATCTTCTTCTATTGATGAGGGTATTGAAGATCACTTCATGCAAAAAAATATTGACATCCTAAACAATTCAAGTGATGAAAAAGAGGATGATGATGTGGAGGGCAATGATGGGCGATAGTTCTGATGACAAACACCATGATGCCATGACTATGATATCATTGAAGGGACAAATAAGAAAAGGAGCTATGTCCATAGGGTAAGGGTAATGAAAAATTACGATAAAACCCATGGGGCTAGCAAAAAATGTGATGGTGCAAACATTCTGTCATGAGAATATATTTTAAGTCCTCTAGAAAAATATTATTTATCCCCTCTTGAGTAATTTGGGGACGCCTAGATTACTCTTGCATCATGCCGGCTAGGTTAATATCGTGGGTGATACCACTATAAATATTAATACGTGCGGTATATGACGTATGTTTGAGGCCACCTATGATTATTTCAGTTAGGTTTATATGGCAGGGTGATTCCTGGGGTACTTACGCCTGGTAGTCATGAGTTGGTGATGATTTGTGCCTGTTTAATATTTGTGGGATTAATTTAATAATTAATTGGGCTTATATTTTCAGGTGATGAAGACTATGGGAATTGAAGAGTTTACTTTGGAAGAAATGTCTTGGTTCATCACATTTCATTTTTGGCAAGCATAGTAGCTTGTAACCTTATCAAATGATTTTTCCATTTTGAACTTTAGGAAAGATACATTTATTTATGTGGAATTTATTAAAGCCTATGGCTTTACCCTAGTCCCAATTTGACACTATATTTTTGTTAAAGAAGAGTGCCATGCTCTCTAAAAAGCACATCTTGTATATTTTGGGGACTATGGCCTAATTTTGGTGAAAAAGAAAGCTAATAAAGGAATACTCTTGTGTGGGGAGAGGCCACGCACAAGAGGGGGGAAGATTGCACCCAATATGGTCTATGAGCTAAGTATTTTTAATTTTGTTTAAGTGTTTAAATTCCAATTGATTTGATTTAGTTGAAGCTTACAAGCAATGGTTTTTATGATTGAATCAATTCTCTACTCTTCCACAATCAATTCCTAGAATAAGATTCCGGTTGCACATTCACAACGTCGCAACAACCATTGATTGTTGCGAGAAGCAATGTTGTCAATTTGAAGATAGATCCAAAATCATGCAAGCTAGGGTACACTTTTGGGGACAGAGCTATAGTACACGATACACATTTGTATTGGATTGCATGGGCATGGCCTATAGACAAGGTCAAGATGACGAGTGCTTTGAGTTCACATTTGATGGGAAGAAGGTTTGTACTAAAGCATGGTATGTAATGCATGGCATTGGTAAGTCAACGTTCTATAGGCTCAGAAAGAAGTTCTTGAATGGTGCATGTAATGTCAGTCATGGCAACAGTGGGATAATACAGAAGGGCATGACACATGTTGAGATGGCAAAATCAATCATACAGGGCTTATAGATAATAATGCCGATCAAATGCCACATAGGTCAAGGACAACTATGCATGGGCCTGCGAGACCCAACATGTTCTACCAACAATGTACAAACAGGTGGACATATTGCGTGAAGTGAATGACACACTTGTCTCATTTGAATACCGACCACTGTCACAACCATCATTCTCAAGATTGTGGAACACAGAGTTCAAGACAGTTAGTTTATAAAAAACCAGCACCTTCTCAAAATGCGACATTTGTACGACAATCAAGGTCAAGTTGGAATCAACAAAAAATCAAGAGGAGCATGCCAGATACATGGCACAAAGAAGGGCACACATGTTGCAGCAAATGAGTTGTAGAAATCTATACTATGCTTGGAGGAGCTCTTCCGAAATGAACCCAAACAGGTGTTGCCATATATATATAGGTAGTGATGTGTGTGAACACACTTAGGACTACCGAGGCACTTTTTTCCTCCTTTTAGGAGGTTTTTTCCCTCGGCTTGTATATACGCCCATCATTCTAGGGCTAACTTATCTTTGTACATTGACACAATCTAATACACTGTGTGTTGTGTGCATTCTTGCTTCTTCTTCTCCAAGCTTTATGTGCTTTCCTGCAACCCTAATTCCAACAATTGGTATCAGAGCAGGCATCGGCTCCCAGGGCTACGCTGCTAGCACCCTCCAACTCACGTTCTCCGTTTGAAGCGAGCTTTCACAAGCGCTTTGCAGGTCTCAAAAATTGCATCTGGGATCGTTTCGGGCTCCGTTTTTGCATTACAAGATCTGTACATGTGTTTTCGTCATTTCCGTCATTTTGTGCAGAAATTTGGACAGTGCAATTTTCTGTAAAACAGGCATACGTATTCTATTGTGGACTGTGCTACATAGCACGAGTTGTTTTCTGTTTAGTCTTTGCTTCATTACAAGTAGCTTTTGCATCAGTTTCAGTCAGTGGCCATGGCTGATAACAGCAATGATGTATTTCGCATGTTGTCTGTTGATGACCAATTGGATGGAGACAGCAACTACCCACTTTGGGCATACATGATGCAGCATGTTTTGGTTACAAAAGGAGTGTGGAACATTGTGCAGGGTATGGATGTACGTCCAGGTTCTGTGGATGTAGGATCTATTGAGGATGTTGCACGTTCTAGCAGCTCTACTGTTACTGTTGTTTTACCCACTCCTGAACAAGCTTGTTGGGATGGTAAAGATGCACAGGCTCATGCCTTGATTGCACTTTCTGTCAAACGTAACATCACTCCACATATTCATTCAGCTAAAACAGCAAAACAAGCTTGGGATATTCTAGCTGGTTTGTATGCAGGTCGTAACGAGGCAAAAATCTCTTATCTGCATAAAGAGATAGAATCGAAGATTATGCAGGAAGATGATGACATGAATGTTTTTCTTGCTGAGATTAAAGATCTCAAGGAACAGTTGATTTCTACAGGTGAAATTATTCTTGATCATTCTCTTGTGCAGACTGTTCTTGATGCTTTACCTGAGTCATATCAGACTTTTGCTTCCACATGGAGACTTGTTACTGTGAGAGGACAGACCTCATGTTGTCAAGTATGATACTTTAGTCAACAAGCTCTTGCAAGAAGTGGAGTCTAGGCAAAACAGGGCTAGGCAGCGTGCAGTTGATCAGGCATTTGTTGCTGCCCAGCAGAGAAGAAGTGGTAAGGCAACTTCTTCTCCTATTAGTAGGTCTGCAACTTCTTCTCCTTCCACAGGTAGCAACAATAGGTCTGAGAAGGCTCTTGATAAAGGCAAGAAAAAAATCAAGTGCAACTATTGTAAGGCAACTGATCATGTCATTAAGAATTGCCCTAAGCTAAAGGCTAAAGAGGCAAAGAAGAAAGAGTCAAATGCAGCCACAATAGCGAATGCTTCTACAAATGTAGATTCTGTAAATGTTGTGCAGGATACAGAATGGGCGTTTAGTGTGTATTGCTAGTTTGACCCATATGTGCATGATGCATGTTTGGCAGTTTCTGTTGACTCTGATGTATGGTATTTTGACAGTGGTGCTACAAAGCAAATTACCTCGCATCATGATATGTTTCCTTGTCTTGAGGCTATCTCTAATGGGAATAGTGTCACATGTGCCAATAATGCTTCTTACCCAGTGAAGGGCATTGGTAAAATTATGCTTACTGCTGCAAATGGCAGTGCTTTCACACTTTCAGATGCTTTGTATGTGCCACGGATAAAGAAGAATCTATTGTCTGTCTCTACACTTGCTAGACTTGGACTTGTAGTCAAATTTGTGGATGACAGATATACTGTTCATGATTTGACTTCTAGTGATACGATTATTGTATCTGGCACCTTGTTTTGTGGGTTGTATAGGCTCAATTCTTATGACAAGTGTGTGGAAGATTCAGCAAATGCAGTTTCTGATGAAAAGGTAGTTTCAGATGCAAAACTATGGCATGCTCGTTTTGGTCATCTGAACTTTGCTAGTTTGCTACGTTTGCAAAAATTTGATATGGTTGCTTCATTGCCCCCTCTTGAGGCACCATTAAAACATGTTTGTGAAGGCTGTATTTTGGGTAAAATGCAGCATTCTGCATTTCCAAAGGATGGTTCTGTGCGGGCCACTCGCAAATTGCAACTTGTACATAGTGATGTATGTGGGCCTATGCAAACTAAACACTTGTACTTCGTGACTTTCATTGATGATTACTTAAGGCATGCATGGGTATATCCATTGACGGCAAAGTCCGAAGTGTTTTTGTGCTTCAAACAATTTTTGCTTATGGTTGAAAATGTATCCAATTGTACTGTGGGCACCCTCTATTCTGATCGAGGGGGGGAGTACATGTCTAAAGAGTTTGATGCATTTCTCGCTAGTCGTGGGATAAAACACCAATGTACAGTGCCGTCGTATATCAATGATAGTTTCCTTCTATCTGGTTTATTTAGTTGAAGGATAGCTTAGAATTGATCACGTTAGAAAAATTCGTTAAAAATGATGTATGGTCAAGAGCCAAGCTTTGCCACATGCGTTTTGGCTTGAGACTGTCATGTGTGCTGCATATGTACTCAACAGGTGTCCCACTAAGGCCTTGCAGTTTGTTACTCCATACGAAGCTTGGCATGGCAGGAAGCCTTCTATTGGTCACTTGCGTGTCTTTGGTTGCTTGGCCTATGCTTTAGTGCCTATGCAACAACGTAGAAAATTGGACTTTTGTGGAAGATGCTGTGCAGTCTTTATTATGGTTGGTGCAGCTTGGTTTTCTTATGGTTGGTCATACTCATGAAGATATTGATGCATTGTTTAGTTGCTTCTCTGAGAAGTTGAGGAAACAAACCATTTTCACATTTCCACATTTGATGATCTTTAATGAGTTTGTTAGCATGCATCCAGCACCATTTCTCCTACAAAAGGTGGCAGACTTCAAAGGCTTTGTCAAGGGATGCTTACATGATGGAGCCGATAGCTTGATTGGACATTCAAAGCCATTGCAATTCAGGTTTTATATGAGTGATGGAATACCTTTAATGCAATACAAAGTACACCCCAATAATGTTGATTGGTTACCAGAAAGAGGTATAGAGTTATGGAAGAGAAATGACCAGGGAGGACCCAAGCTTCCTGAAGGTTGCAAGAGAAAGGAGAACAAAGTGATTATGCTAAGTGGATCAATCCAGTCCTTGCCTATTGGGAGAATCTTATGCTAAACATGCAAACCCCTAGTGCAAGGGAAGACATTGGATTTCATGACTTTTGGCCAAGGAGTGTATGCGAAAAAGCTGAGCCTCTTAACCTTCAAGTGGAGGATGATGTAGATGAAAGGTTTGATGTAAATGAGGACCATTATTGTGGTCCAATGCACAATAGACCTACTGAAGAGTTCAACCCAACTCTTGATGTGTCTAAAGGAGATTTTGTGCTTGTACAACCTTGTGATGCAAATTACCCAATATGGTTGGGAGTGACAACAAGTGATGTTGATCAAAACAACAACTCGATAAACTACCTACAAGTTCAGATACAATATTGGGCACCAATTTCAAAGAAGAAGAATGCAAGTGATGTGGAGGTTTATAAGGATTGCTGGAACAAGTATTTGGCGAGAGAACAAAAATGATCCTCAGCGCTAGGAAGACACTAGCTGCATCATTTCGGCATGGAAGCCCAAGGGTGGAAGACTTCCAGAGAAAATCAAGATTCCAAACTAGCCAAATATTCATGCAAACATAAAACTAGTCACACCACTTACACACCCAATATGAACTTGCCTTTTTCACAGATTCAACAATCTTTAAAACAATCATTTAATGAAACCATAGTGTTACTGATCATAATCGTCTAATTATCCAGTTGAATCCTAATTTCCAATTCCTTCCTTCATCGGTGTACCTATGGCATCATTGGCAACCAGAACGCTTACCACCTAGGTGTTCACTCAGGGGCCTTTTCAATAGTTCCTAGTGCATAGTACCCGACAATATAATCACATAAAAATATCCAAATGGAATCTCTGTTGAAGATCAGCAAGATCAACAAATAGATCCATATAAAAGAGCCATGGACTCATTCGTTGAGGACCAGTAAGGTCAATCAACCAGATCCATGCCCAAATTCTGAAAACAACTCTTACTCCTTGTTCCAATGTCTTCCCCAACGTACTCGTGTGGGTATCTTTGACGACCCAGAGCTCGAGCACCGTATGGTCAGCACCCTCTAGGATCCTTCGCAGGTCACCTAGCACTTCACTCATAGGCCGCTTCCTTGGTCCCTCATCCAATGTACCGGAAGCTCACCATTTAATCAAACCGAGACTGGTTAAGACCTCGGTCGAGACCTTGCTACGCGAGACGTCCTCCGATGACTCTCCGTCAGCAGTTGCAACTTTAACAGATAGGTCTCCACGACCTCATTCACAAGATGGTCAAAATGCTTCCCCAACATTCTTGACATAAAACAGTCATTTAAAAACAGATTTCACAAACAATTACAGTTCCAACAATATTTTCATCTTTCTCATTACTCCACATCCTTTCACATTAGACCCCATCTTTTTTTCATCTTACCACAATTTTATTTTCATCATCAATCCCTATCACATCACATCATTCCTACATCAATTCACATCCAATCGCATCATCCACACATCAATCTATATCATCCATACATCCATCCACATCAATCCACACGTCAATCCACTTCATTCAAACATCCATGCACATCAATCCACATTATCCACACATCAATCCACCTCATCCATACATCCATCCACATCAATCCACCTCATCCATACATCTATCCACATCATTCACATCAATCCACATCATTCACTCGTCATACACACACCAATCCACATCATCCACATCAATCCACATTATCCACACATCCATCCATATCTTCCATACATCCATCCACATCAATCCACACGTCAATCCACATCATTCAAACATCTATGCACGTCAATCCACATCATTCAAACATCCATGCACATCAATCCACATTATTTCATAAGCATTCCCATTCTCATCTAATCACATCCTCTTCTATCTCATCACTTATTTCCTCATTTTTTCTCATCAAATCTCACCCACTTGCATCTACCCATATATCTCATTACTTCACATACATTAACATCTATCTAGTTTACATCGCATCTTATCACATTCATTTCACATCACATCTCATTCATTCACATCTTGATTCACATGCTAACACATTCATTCATGTCCCTTATCGTTCATTCACATTTTGATTCACATCACATCCATTCACATACCTTATCATTCATTCATTCACATCCCGATTCACATCACATCACATTCATTCACATCCCTTATCATTCATTCACATCCTATATCATTCATTCACATCCCGATTCACATCACATCACATCCATTAACATCTCTTATCATTCATTCACATCCTATATCATTCATTCACATTCGGATTCATATGCTATCACATTCATTCACATCCCTTATCATTCATTCACATCCTATATCATTCATTCACATCCCGATTCAGTCACATTGTGTCCATTCATATCCCTTATCATTCATTCACATCCCGATTCATATGCTATCACATTCATTCACATCCTATATCATTAATTCATATCCTTATCACTCATTCATATCTATCCAATTTACTTCACATCTCATCACTTCAATTCTCGTTCATATCCATCACATTTACATCCACATATATTCTCCCACATACATCCACATCCATACTTATCACATACACATCCACATCTATCCTTTCACATACATCCACATCCATACTTATCACATACACATCCATATCTATCCTTTCACATACATCCACATCCATACTTATCACATACACATCCACATCTATCCTTTCACATATATCCACATCCATATTTATCACACATACACATCCACATCTATCCTTTCACATACACTCATCCACATCCATTCTTTAACATACATCCACTCCTATTCTTCACATACATCCATATCCATACTTATACACATCCACATCTATCCTTTAATATTCATCCATACTTATCACATACACATCCACATCTATCCTTTCACATACACCCATCCACATCCATTCTTTAACATACATCCACTTCTATTCTTCACATACATATACATACATCCATCCATTCATTCCCATCTATCTGATTCGCATCCCATCTCATCACATCTATTTGCCTCTCATTCTCATTACTTCAATTTCCATCACATCTATTCTCTATTCATTCTCATCTATCTGATTCACATCCCATCTCATCACATCCATTCTTAGAATGCAAGAGAATCCTTATTTTTTTATATAAAGATTCTTTACACATCTATTTATGCATAATTTCAATTTTAAGGAGAATAACACTTTCGGAATAAAAATAAATCTTTTATGCATCTTTCTATGCATAAATTCAATTTTAATAAGAATAACTCTTTTGAAATAAAAATAAATTTCTTTATGTATCATTCTATGCATAAAATCAAAATTGATGAGAATAACTCTTTTGGAATAAAAATAAATTTCTGTATGCATGTCATGAACCATAGAGCTTGATTTCCACATGTACATAGGGGCCCATGGGCAAAAGGAGATAGTGACTATAAATAGGGCTTGGGGTACTTTGGTAGGGCCTTTTGACACTTTTACTAGTTTTGGTCATCTTGTACCTTTGGGCTCCATCTATGGAGATTTGGCCTTTCATGGTCATCCTCTTGGTGAGAGGTTAAACACACTAAGGCTATTTGTGCATCTTCTCTTGCTACATGCACTTACAGATTCTCTCTTTCTTTGTATATTCATGTGATGAGCCATTTGATCACTAATCTCATGATTAATGGATGCTAGATTCTTTCTTTGATGTGTTTGATTCCATATTTTGCTCTAGATCCATTCCATTTGGTATCAGAGCCTTGATTTTGATCCATTATCAAAGTTTTAGGCATGAGATTAGTCATTTTCTTGATAATTTTTTGAATTTTCTCTTGATTTCTTAGAGTTTTGGCTTAATCTTACTTAATTTTTTCTTAATCTTTGGAGATTAGTGGAGGGGAAGCATCATTTCATGTGATTTCATGTAATTTCATGGAGATTTAGCTCATTTGGACCTAATTTGGATACCTTGGACCAAATATTTGGAGCAGGGTACAAAAATTGGGAAAAATTTAAATTAATCACCTTTTAATCTCTCTGTTAATCATGTTTATCTTTTGTGCTTCTTTTCCAAGCTTTCCATAGCCATTAATTCTCATCTTTGTCCCGTTTTGCTTCCATTTGCTAGGGCTTTTGTTGGTCTTGAGGAGAGGAACACATAGAGTACCAATTTACATGTAATTTTCTGCTGAAAATTTCTGAAATTTTTTCCCTCTTCCTTCCCTTTGCTCCAAACCCTAATCTCTCTCACGTAGCTCACCATTGTCCATCTCTACTCACTCTAAATGGCTGAAAATGCTTTCCTATTGGTATCCTATGGCCAATGGAGTTGAGTTTGCTTCTTTCTTGGCTCATGAAACTTGGCGTTGAGCAACGTTTTTCCCACGCTTCCTCACGGCCCAAAAATCACAAGAGTAAGCTCTATTACATTGCATTTCTTCCATTTAGTTGTTAGCCATGGTGTTTGGCATCTTTTTGGTGGATTTTGGGGAGTTCTTCATGGCTATTGGGGAGAGGGAGAAGAGGAGGTTTGAGCAGCCCACAGAAATTGCAAAAATCTTCAAGATTTGGTTCCATTGGAAGCTCTATCAAGCAACAATCCAACCATTGAAGCTTTCGGAATACCATTGGTGAGTTGTTATGGCTATTTTCTCAAGCATTGGTGATTAATCTTCATGCTATGGACAAATTGGGGTTATTCATGAATGGAAACCCTAATTTATAGCATTTTAACATTCCTACATAACTCATGATCCATTGGAAAGTGATTACATACTCTTATTGCTCACATCTTTCTTTAATCACACCCATTTGGATGTTATGTGGCCATTTGTGAGACAAATGCAAGATTCTTTGATGAATCCATGCACAAATGGATGAAGGAATGCATATGCTTGGATGCATTGATTGAGCCACATGCATGGAGTGGATGTTGGGTAATAATGAGAAGGTTTTTGCTATGGACATGATGCTTTTATGCATTGGTATGATGCTATTGAGCATGGGAAGAGCTTGATGTGTGATTGAAATCAATTGGTAATGCTACATTCGAATGCAAGTTGATGCCCTTGAATGCCATTTGATGCCAATTACTCATAAGCAATGCTTTTGAGAGTGATACCAAGTGGATATTGATGTCATTTGGTATATATGTCATTTGGTATATGGTATTACCTCACTTATGCTTGATGTTGGATCTTTGGATGAATGGTGGACATTTGGAGCTATGTGAATAAGCATGAGTTCATGCATAATGGTTTATGAGTATATTGTAATGGGCATGAGTCATGCCACATCCTTGTAAGTGATCCATCTCATTTTCATATTCAAGCTATATGCACCTCACAATTGTTTGCACTCACTTCAATTTTCAGAAACTAGATATGTTGGTGAGGGTACCCCGGGTGTTGGCGGAGAGGCCCGGGGAAAGAGCATGGCTTGAATCCACCGTGTCGTGAGTGCCGTGGTAAAGCGGTACGATGGAGGATTAGGTGTGGAGGTGAAGACTTGGCCTCAACCCGTGCCTTGGTTCGAACTAGGTACGGGGGTGAGAAGAGCTTGGCTGGGAGATCGGCAAGCTTCAACGCGCTACACCGACGGTCCTCTTGGTTTATGCACATGGCAATGGCACCTTAATATGGACATCTCATGGGAATTGATCTTGCATTATGCCATGGAAAACATATGGTGAATGCTTGGAATTGCAAGGAATTTTTATGCCTTTTGGTGATGCAAGTTGAGGCACATGCTATGTAATGGATGGGAATTGATAAGAGGATCATGGATTTTTGCATTTCTATTTGAGAAAAAGTGAGATTTTGCTCCTAAAACAAAGGAGACTATGTCAAAATTTTCTCAAAATTTTTGGTCATACATGGACAATTGAAGCTTGTGGAGCATAATTTGTAGACCTTGGGATGCCAATGAGGTGCGGAAGGTGTTGACATTGGTTTGGGAGCAAACAAGGATCAATTGGGCACAAAAAGGGTCACTTTGGCAAGAATCTGCAGATTCACAAAAAACCCTAATTCAGTCCCAACCCTTTTAGACTAAATTGAAAGGGACCATATGAGCTCTTAGTGCTTCCTTAGAGCTACCCAACGAGCCCTTAACCTCCACATTTCGATATCTCTTTAGGGTAGAATTTAGGGTTCTTGCAAAAACAATAAACCCTAATTCAATCACAGGGGTTTGAAGGTCTTCTAGATCCAATTATATAGGCTTGTAGTACTCATTAAGGGCTTCGATTTGAGCTAAAAAGTTTTGCATTTGGATATCTCTAGCTCAAGTTATACCCAAAATACCGTTTCAGCCTATAACCTTGTAAACCCTAAAACAGAGAATAGTAGCACACCTCATCTCTTACAAGTCTTTGCATAGTGGTCTAGTACACTTCATTAGCTCTCCAATAAGCTTTAGATCACTTCAATCGGACATCCCTACCTAAATTTAGAGCCAAATTTCTGAAATCGAAGGTTTCCATGGGGGGACCGAAGCCAAGGGGCCGAAGCCAAAAGGGCGACCGAGGCGCAACACTTCCGACGAGGTAGAGGATGAAGAGGCAATGATGGAACAAGGAATTTTGGATGCTCCGGAGGATACTCTTGGGCACACTTCAAGAGAAGGGGATACTTTTGGGCATACTTCAAGAGAAGGGAATGAGGAGTTGAATGTCGGAAGTGCCCATAAGCACACCCCACAATCTTCGCATGCCATACCCATCGATTCGATCATGCAAATGCTGATGGAAATGAATGCTAAGATGGACACGATGGCTACAAGGGTGGAAGTCAATGGTAGGCTTGACACTATGGCTACAAGGATGGAAGTTTTGGAAGAGAGGGTCGCTCGGCCAATGAGCCAACCTTCCTATGATAGTGGTCATGGTGCTTTACATGAAGGCAAGCAATTTGGGACAGCTTTTGAAGGCCGTAGGGAAGGCAAGCTACCTATGGTACAAGAGGTTTCTCCCAAGGTAACACATGAGCATTCCACCAAGAATGTCACTTTTGGATTCATAGGGGTAGCGGATGCTAGGAGGCCTTCTATGCGGGAGATGAAGCCTACTACATTCCAAGTGGGTTCTTCTCAATTGGATGGGAAGCAACATGCACCTACATTCACACATGAGGAGTCAAATTTTGGGGACCCGAGGAGAGTACCTTTGAAACCCAAAGCAAATCAGTTCTCCATGCTTGAAGAGGAGGTGTATGATATGGATGATGTGGTTGAGCTTGATTGGGAACATATGTCGTTCATTGAGAGACAAAGAGAAGCTCGTGATAGGTGGATGGAAATGCCAAATTTCCTCAAGAGGGAGTACAAGGATTTTGCACAATTTCTTGGATCTTTTGTGCAAATGCAAAAGCACAAGCCCTCGCACCATCATGGAAATGCATTGTCAACCGTGTCAAAGGATGTAAAGGACAAGATTTCACTCTCTAAGTTCAAGGGTGATGGTTCAGCCCCACATGAGTTGGAAGAATGGATGAATAAGTTGGATACATATTTCAGCTCTATCCGAAGAGTGAAAGGGACAAAGTGCATTTTCATCCTTGCATTTGGAAGACTATGCACATCAATGGTGGAGACATATGCTCAAGGAAGGAGTTATGCCACATACTTGGGAAGAACTCAAGCATGAAATGAATATGACATTTGTGTCGCCTTTGGTTCTTGACCGATACCATGAAGAATGGTATGAACTCACACAAAAGGGCATGTCAGTTAGGGAGTACATCAAGAGGTTCATGAAGCTCTCTATGTTTGTGGATGGACTCAATGAAGGCATGCGATTGAAGAAGTTTGTGCATGGTCTAGATTCATACATCAAAGCGGATGTCTCGGCACAAAGACCAAGCACTATCAAAGAGGCTATGAGATTGGCGAAGTTATATGAGCCAAAGTATAAGAGGGTTCAGCCCAATGTACCTTTTCATAAGCCCTTTCACACTTCTTCAAATGTGGGGAAAAGTCTACCTCCTTCTACATCCACTTATACTTCCAAATTCCATACATCTTTTGGAAGTGGACAGTCCACAAGTGGAGTTCATAATGATGCTAAGAAGAGCAATGGGTTTGTCAAGAAGCCTCCTCAACCATTCAAGAAGACTCAACGGATGGATGATCCTAATATTGAGGAATTGAGGAGCAAAGGCCTATGTTTTAAATGCAAAGAGAAGTGGTCACCCGGGCGCATTTGTAAATCAAAGAAAGTGGTGGCTACTATGATCATTATGGATGAAGATGATGATTCCAAGTCATCTCATGATGTGGAAGAGTTTGAAGATTGCAGCAAGGAGACACATGAAGAAGACTTGGAGGGTCATTCTTTTGTCAAAGAAGAGGATGAGTTTCCTTTCGACCCTGGTGAAGGGATCATGCATGCATTTTGAGGGACAATATGCTAAAAGATGCAAGAAATGCAGAAAATGCAGCCCATGTATGTTCTATTTCACAAGAGCTTTTGGTGGGTTGCAAGAGTCCGAACACCTTGAGGTTGGTGGGCACCATTAATGGGAGAGTTGCACACATCTTGGTGGATTCAAGGAGTACTCATAGTTTTGTTAACTCCAAATCCCTCAACTCTCTCAAAATATCTCCGACGGAGCTACCCATAACCTTCCAAGTACAAGTGGCAAATGGAGAGAATGAAAAAGCCAATTTGTTTTGCCCTTCAACAAGAGTGAGTTTATCCTCTTCATATGCTTGGGAAGGTGACTTGGTAGTATTGGACATGGGGCCCATTGATGTGATTATGGGATGTGATTGGTTGGCTTCTCTTGGTGATTTTCACATGAACCTTCAACAAGGTGTTATGAGCTTTTCACATGATGGACAGCTTGTGGTATTGGCTGGAAATACACCAAAAGAGCTTTCTTTGATCACTCCAAAGAGACTCAAGAAGGAACTCAAAACTCTTGGTATAGTCTATGTGTTGCATGTCACTTGAGAAGGGTTGGATAGC
The DNA here is from genome assembly GCF_041138505.1 of Cibotium barometz. Classification (NCBI taxonomy): domain Eukaryota; kingdom Viridiplantae; phylum Streptophyta; class Polypodiopsida; order Cyatheales; family Cibotiaceae; genus Cibotium; species Cibotium barometz. The sequence goes on along the minus strand of NC_141072.1, from coordinate 11,463,174 downwards.
AATGGACAGCACATAGACAAGGATATGGCAGCTCTTCTCAAGGATTATGAGGACATTTTCCAAGTGCCAAAGAGTTTGCCACCAAAGAGGGAAATCGACCATGCCATTGTACTTGAGCCGAATGCAAAGGTTGTGAACAAACCTCCTTACCGGTTGTCAAAGGTGGAAATGGAAGAAGTGGCAAAGCAAGTGCAAGAATTGCTTTCCATAGGTCTCATTCAACCCTCACAATCTCCATTTGCATCTCCCGTTCTATTGGTGAAGAAGAAGGATGGTTCCTTTCATATGTGCATAGATTACCTTGATTTGAATAAGGTAACCATCAAGAATAGATACCCCATACCTCGCATCGCTCATCTTCTTGATGAGCTAAAAGAAGCAAAGTTATTCACCAAGATTGACTTGAGATTGGGATACTATCAATAAGGATGAAGGAGGGTGATGAAGAGAAGATGGCATTTAGGACCGAAAGAGGATTGTTTCATTTCATGGTTATGTGGCTCCTTTCTTGTTCAAATTTGTACTTGTGTTCTTTGATGACATATTTAGCTATAGCAAGAGCAAAGAAGAGCATTTGGTACATGTGAAGCAAGTTTTTGAGGTCATGAGGGAGTATAGAGGAGACCAAGTGCACTTTCATGATGAATGAGGTTGAATACCTTGGACACTTGGTGGGAGAAAATGGCATTAGGGCTGATCCAAAGAAGGTGGCATGTGTCAAAGAATGGCCAATCCCTACTAATACAACTCAATTGAGAGGATTTTCTTTCTATAGAAGATTTATGGAGCACTATGCATCAATTGCGGCACCTCTTACCGATCTACTTAAGAGGGAAGCTTTCTCTTGGGATGCCATTGCTGACAAGAGTTTTAATGAGCTCAAGGCTTTACTTACATCAGCTCCTATTCTTGTTTGTCCGGATTTCTCAAAGACATTCTATGTGAGAGCGGATGCAAGTGGAAGAGGTCTTGGGGCAATTTTGTATCAAGAGCATGGTGTCATTGCATTTGAGAGTAGGAAGCTTTCCGAGAAGGAGATGGAATTGCATGTGTATGAACAAGAGATGTTGGCTATACTTCATGCAATCAAGAAATGGCATCACTATCTTTATGGTGCTCATTTCAAGGTGAGAAGTGATCATAGGGTGCTGAAATTTTTCCTCTCTCAACCCAATCTTTCTCCCAAAGCAAAAGAGATGGTTGGCTACGCTTCAAGGATATGACTTTGAGATATCCTATACTCCGGGAAAGGACAATGTAGTAGCAGACGCATTGTCTAGAATGTGGGCTTGCACCTTGACATCAATTATGGAAGTGTATAGTGAATGGATAAAAGGGATACAAGAGGAGTATCTTGTCAATGAGAGTGCTGATCATATTTACAGAAAATTACAGCAAGGAGATGGAGAAGAATTTCCTCATTATAAGCTTCGGAATGGTCTACTATGGCACAAGGATAAGGTGTATTTGGTTCCGACCTCATCCAACATTCCCAAGGTGCTTCATGAGATGCATTCTTCACCGCTTTCAAGACATTTGACAAAGTGAGCAAAAGCTTCTATTAGAAAGGCATGTGGAGGGATGTCAAGAAAATTGTTTTGGAATGTGTGTCATGCCAAAGGAATAAGGATAGTCACCAATTGCCAAGTGGTTTACTTTATCCTTTGCCTATTCCGGATGGAAAATGGACTCACATTTCCATGGACTTCATCACGGGCTTGCCAAAGACGAAGCATGGATGGAATCAAGTATTTGTGGTGGTGGATAGACTCACCAAATCAGCTCATTTTATTGCTTCCAAGACTACTTATGGGGCCTCTCACATTGCCAAGCAATTTATGGAGCATGTATTCACATAGTTTGTGATACAGATACCAAGTTCATGGGCACTTTTTGGAGGACATTGTATGAGAACTTGGGGACTCAAATCACTCCTTCTACAGCCTATCACCCTCAAACGGATGGGCAAATAGAGTGCACAAACAAATGGCTCGAAGTGTACTTGAGGCACTATTGTCATGACATGCAAGCATCATGGGATGAATGGCTTTACCTTGCTGAATTTTGTCATAATTCAAGCAAGCATTTGAGTATTGGGATGTCACCTTTCGAGGCTCTTTATGGGTATCAAGTGCATGTGCCATCTTATTGCCTTCCATGAGGATAAAATGGTTAATCCTTTAGCCAAGGAAGAGTTGGAAAGGATGAGACAGCTTCTTCAATTATGCAAGGATAATATGAAGAAGGCACAAGAAGTCATGAAGGCAAATGCGAATGAGCATAGACGCAAAATGGAGTTCAAGGAAGGTGATTATGTGTTGATCAAGCTTCCTAAGAGCCGTCACAATATTCTCAAAGGGTCTTCTATTTCCAAGTTGGCACATAGATACTATGGACCATATTTGGTAGTCAAGAAAGTGGGTGACTTGGCTTATAAGCTTGACCTACAGCCTTCTACAAGGATTCATAATGTGTTTCGTGTATCCAACCTTAAGAGGTTTGTGGGCTCTCTTCCTCAAGAGATTGAAGAGTTACCACCGATGGATGAAGAAGGGGAGATTATCTATGAGCCGGAGAGGATTGTGGACAAGAGAACACGGGTTTTGAGGAACCGGAACATTGATGAATTCCTTGTGAAATGGAAGCGCTTGCCCATAGATGAGGCTACTTGTCAATCAATGGAGTATGTTTAGCAACATGGTTTACTTGTCAATGGAAGTATTCCTTGATCAAGTGGCATGATTATTATATGAAGAATGGGCATATCATGAGGTTTCATATGTGCTGTAATTTTTGGACAGCTTTGGTTGGATCTATTGTTGGGGTTACCAATCTACTCCAACACACTTGGAAGATCATTTGATTCAATGACAAATATGTGGGACCCTTTTGGGTGCGACTATGCATCATTTGCAGCTCATTTTTATGGAGGTTTCATGAAGAATTTCAAGGGAAGCTTCATCGACAACATGGCTGCCATAACAGTCCTACATGCTATTTTTGGAGGAGTTTGCCGGCTTCACTACATTTGGTTTCCCTATTCCAAATTTATTTGAGGCACATTTTTGAAGACCTCTCTACTTCCCATGGGTTTACATTGAGATTGCAATTCAATTGTAAATATCTTGTATGATTTTGAGGACAAAATCTTTGGGAAGGGATGGTTTGTCATGAACCATAGAGCTTGATTTCTCCACATGTACATAGGGGCCCATGGGCAAAAGGAGATAGTGACTATAAATAGGGCTTGGGGTACTTTGGTAGGGCCTTTTGACACTTTTACTAATTTTGGTTATCTCGTACCTTTGGGCTCCATCTATGGAGATTTGGCCTTTCATGGTCATCCTCTTGGTGAGAGGTTAAACACACTTAGGCTATTTGTGCATCTTCTCTTGCTACATGCACTTATAGATTCTCTCTTTCTTTGTATATTCATGTGATCAGCCATTTGATCACTAATCTCATGATTAATGGATACTAGATTCTTGCTTTGATGTGTTTGATTCCATATTTTGCTGCTACATGCACTTATAGATTCTCTCTTTCTTTCTGTATTCATGTGATGAGCCATTTGATCACTAATCTCATGATTAATGGATGCTAGATTCTTGCTTTGATGTGTTTGATCCCATATTTTGCTCTAGATCCATTCCAATGCACCTTCCTATGCATAAAATAAAAATTGATGAGAATAACTCTTTTGAAATTTAAAAAAAATTTCTTTATGCACCTTTCTATGCATAAAATCAAAATTGATGAGAATAACTCTTTTGAAATAAAAATAATTTTTTTTATGCATCTTCCTATGCATAAAATCAAAAATAAACGGAATAACTCTTTTGAAATAAAAATGAATTTCTTTATGCATCTTTCTATGCATAAAATGAAAATTGATGAGAATAACTCTTTTGAAATAAAAATAAATTTCTTTATGCATCTTCCTAGGCATAAAATGAAAATTGATGAGAATAACTCTTTTAAATTACAAATAAATTCTTTATGCACCTATTTATGCATAAAATCAAAATTGATGAGAATAACTCTTTTCAAATAAAAATAAATTTCTTTATGCATCTTCCTATGCATAAAATGAAAATTGATGAGAATAACTCTTTTGAAATAAAAATAAATTTTTTAATGCATCTTTCTATGCATAAAATGAAAATTGATGAGAATAACTCTTTTGAAATAAAAATAAATTTCTTTATGTATCTTCCTATGCATAAAATGAAAATTGATGAGAATAACTCTTTTGAATTAAAAATAAATTCGTTATGCACCTTTCTATGCATAAAATCAAAATTGATGAGAATAACTCCTTTGAATTAAAAATAAACCTTTCTATGCATAACATCAAAATTGATGAGAATATCTCTTTTGAAATAAAAATAAATTTCTTAATGCATCTTCCTATGCATAAAATCAAAATAACACTTTTAGGATACACAAATGGTGGGGATTACTCTTTTTGAATAATAAAAGATAAAACTTATTTCACCAATTTTTAGAAAATTTTACCATAACCTCCTTCGTATGGCTGACCATTTTTCAAATTTTCCTATCTTAAAATTACTTAAAATTATCCCCAAATGGTTTTAAGCACTCTAAACTATTCAAATTTCACTTTTAAAAGAGAAAAAATATGAAAAGTTTAACTCCAACAATTAGATTACTTAACTAGGATAAAGAAGGGTTGAATTTAAGAATGAGAGAGGGGGAAAGCCTTTCTAAGAAGGCATAGCATCTGTTTATCATTTTAAGATAACAAACAATTTAGAAAACCATTAAAAGAATAAAAAAAAGTAAGATTTCTTATTTACATGAAATTCTGGGAGCCTTCCTTTGGCTTAATGGTTTGAGGGATCTACTCTTGTTTGCAACAAGAGTGGCCACCAATTCTTTAGAAGAGGGAATGGTCAAAAACTAGTGAATTATTAAGAAATTCATAGTTCTTGGCTCTTGGGAGAAGTAGAGTAACAGTGCATAAAACACTATTAAGCTTCAACAAAGGGGGAGGCTTCTATTTAAGGGAAAAAGTGAGCTTCTAACCAAGCAAACTAATTCTAGAATTTTCCAGATCAGTTTGGTCCATTTTTGACTATTTTTAGGTCAGTTTAGCTTACTTTTTGGAACTAGACTTGCATTAGGAGAGAGGAGAGATGAAATATCTCAATTTTTGATAATTTTAAACTCCACCACACATGTGAAGTAGGCGCCTCCTTCATGAGGGGGAAATTCCCATTGTGAGGTGTCAAAAATCTATTTTTTTAGTAATTCCTTTGGTCCTTAGTCCACTCTTCATCTTATGTGAGTATTTACTCGTTTTTGGGGGGATTTTCTTTATTTCTTCTATTTATCTTCTCCACACATTTGGATGAATCTGATTGGTCCCTCAAAACCTTAATTTAAAATTTTTTTAAAATCTGGACCCCCAAGATAAGGCATCTTGAATAGATTATACTTGATTTCTAATGCACCTTCTGAAATCTTTTTGAACTTCTATTTCGGGGGAACTTATTTTAATAAGAAGAGATATTTTTCCATCCAAAAATATTCAAAATCTGAATAATATCTCTCTAGAACATTTTCTCTCTCTCTAAGGCAGAACAGGTAAAAACAAGATCTTTTATATTTTTGAAGAGGGATTTGATTAGAGGGGAAGATACTGGACACCCTGAGAGGCTCGGGAGGAATTTTACATTCTACCCCACTTAAAAAATGTGAGCTGTCCTCCCATCTGAAGACCCAATTACCAATTTATGAATTTTAGTTTGAATATTAATTTGTATGAATTTTATCACACAATTACAACCTTTTACTGCTTCTTCATAAAATTTTGACATTTTTGGCTTCTCAGTTGATCCTCATATTAGCCAATTTGCTCTGATACCAGCTGTAAGATCCCTAACCCCACTGTGCAACAAATTTGGGGGTGCTAGCAGTGAAAGTAGCACTTCTTGCATGGGACAGGGTCCCACACTCGGGGCCTCGCTCCCATGGATATCCAGACAAGAGACTAATCCATCGGTTCTTCCAAAACCGAACTCGGAAAAACTTCCCTTGGTCAGAAAGCACAAGCGATTCCTCCAGGATAACTTTTTTCTAACATAGTCAAAAGCCTGAACTAACTGAACTTATCTGACCAAACCCGTAAGTCCCATAATCAGATCAGGAAAAAGATTATACTTGGATCATAGAGACCAACGCTTTTTTGCTCATTGAGAGGCACAGCCGTTGATTCTTTTCCATAGAACAATTTTTATCCAGGATTTACCTCATCTATTGTACTATACAGAAATTGAGTCTCGATTTATGGATCCATCAGTCCAGCATAACACCATCCAGTCCCAGCCTAACCGCATCCATGGGTTAGCCAACCGCCCAACCACTGTAGTGATGGGATCCAATTAGGAATTTGGTTAGGTTTTGTCTTGAGTATTAAGGAAAAGAGTTCCCAAGCCCCCTAGCCGGATATTCATGTAAACATAAAACTAGTCACACCACTTACACACCCAATATGAGCTTGCCTTTTTCACAGATTCAACAATCTTTAAAACAATCATTTAATGAAACCATAGTGTTACTGATCATAATCCTCTAATTATCCAGTTGAATCCTAATTTCCAATTCCTTCCTTCATCGGTGTACCTATGGCATCATTGGCAACGAGAACGCTCACCACCTGTTCACTCAAGGGCCTTTTCAATAGTTCCTAGCTCATAGTACCCGAGCTGACAATATAATCACATAAAAATATCCAGATGGAATCTCCGTTGAAGATCAGCAAGATCAACCAACAGATCCATATAAAAGAGCCATGGACTCATCCGTTGAGGACCAGCAAGGTCAATCAACTAGATCCATGCCAGAATTTAGAAAACAACTCTTACGCCTTGTTCCAATATCTTCCCCGATGTACTCGTGGTGGGTATCTTCGACGACCCAGAGCCCGAGCACCATATGGTCAGCACTCTCTAGGATCTCACAGGTCACCTAGCGCTTCACTCATAGGCCGCTTCCTTGGTCCCTCATCCCCACTGTACCGGAAGCTCACCATTTAATCAAACCGAGGCTGGTCAAGACCTCGGCCGACCTTGCTACACGAGACGTCCTCCGATGACTCTCCATTCAGCAGTTGTAACTTTAACAGATAGGTCTCCATGACCTCATTCACAAGACGGTCAAAATGCTTCCCCAACATTCTTGACATAAAACAGTCATTTAAAAAGAGATTTCACAAACATTTATAGTTCCAACAATATTTACATCTTTTCTCATTAGTCCGCATCCTTTCACATCAGACCCCATCTTTTTTTTATCTTACCACAATTTTATTTTCATCATCGATCCCTATCACATCACATCATTCCTACATCAATTCACATCCAATCGCATCATCCACACATCAATCCATATCAATCCACACATCAATCCACATCATTCAAACATCCATGCACATCAATCCACATTATCCACACATCAATCCACCTCATCCATACATCCATCCACATCATCCACATCAATCCACATCATTCACTCATCATACACACACCAATCCACTTCATCCACATCATCCACATCAATCCACATTATCCACACATCCATCCATATCTTCCATACATCCATTCACATCAATCCACACGTCAATCCACATCATTCAAACATCCATGCACATCAATCCACATTATTTCATAAGCATTCCCATTCTCATCTAATCACATCTTTTTCTATCTCATCACTTATTTCCTCATTTTTTCTCATCAGATCTCACCCACTTGCATCTACCCATATATCTCATCATTTCACATATATTAACATCTATCCAGTTTACATCGCATCTTATCACATTCATTAACATCTATCCAGTTTACATCACATCTTATCACATTTTCATATCACATCTCATTCATTCACATCCTGATTCACATGCTAACACATTCATTCATGTCCCTTATCGTTCATTCACATTTCGATTCACATCACATCACATCCATTCACATCCCGATTCACATCACATCACATCCCTTATCATTCATTCACATCCTATATCATTCATTCACATCTCGATTCACATCACATCACATCCATTCACATCCCTTATCATTCATTCACATCCTATATCATTCATTCACATCCCTTATCATTCATTCATATCCTATATCATTAATTCACATCCCGATTCATATGTTATCACATTCATTCACATCCCTTATCATTCATTCACATCCTGATTCACATCACATCACATCTCGATTCATATGATATCACATTCATTCACATCCTATATCATTCATTCACATCCCTTATCATTTATATCTATCCATTTTAATTCACATCTCATCACTTCAATTCTCATTCATATCCATCACATTTACATCGACATATATTCTCCCACATACATCCACATCCATACTTATCATATACACATCCACATCTATCCTTTCACATACATCCACATCCATACTTATCACATACACATCCACATCTATCCTTTCACATAAATCCACATCCATACTTATCATATACACATCCACATCTATCCTTTCACATACATCCACATCCATATTTATCACACATACACATCCACATCTATCCTTTCACATACATCCACATCCATATTTATCACATATACACATCCACATCTATCCTTTCACATACATCCACATCCATATTTATCACACATACACATCCACATCTATCCTTTCACATACACTCATCCACATCCATTCTTTAACATACATCCACTTCTATTCTTCACATACATCCACATCCATACTTATCACATACACATCCACATCTGTCCTTTCACATACACCCATCCACATCCATTCTTTAACATACATCCACTTCTATTCTTCACATACATCCACATCCATCCATCCTTTCATTCCCATCTATCTAATTCGCATCCCATCTCATCACATCTATTTACCTCTCATTCTCATTACTTCAATTTTCATCACATCTATTCTCTATTCATTCTCATTTATCTGATTCACATCCCATCTCATCACATCCATTCTTATAATGCAAGAGAATCCTTATTTTTTTATATAAAGATTCTTTACACATCTATTTATGCATAATTTCAATTTTAAGGAGAATAACACTTTCAGAATAAAAAAAAAATCTTTTATGCATCTTTCTATGCATAAATTTAATTTTAATAAGAATAACTCTTTTGAAATAAAAATAAATTTCTTTATGCATCATTCTATGCATAAAATCAAAATTGATGAGAATAATTCTTTTGGAATAAAAATTAATTGCTGTATGCATCTTCCTATGCATAAAATGAAAATTGATGAGAATAACTCTTTTGAAATAAAAATAAATTTCTTTATTTACCTTCCTATGCATAAAATCAAAATTGATGAGAATAACTCTTTTGAAATAAAAATAAATTTCTTTATACATCTTTCTATGCATAAAATAAAAATTGATGAGAATAACTTTGAGATAAAAATAAATTTCTTATGCATCTTCCTATGCATAAAATGAAAATTGATGAGAATAACTCTTTTGAATTAAAAATAAATTCTTTATACACCTATGTATGCATAAAATCAAAATTGATGAGAATAACTCTTTTGAAATAAAAATAAATTTCTTTATGCATCTTCTTATGCATAAAATGAAAATTGATGAGAATAACTCTTTTGAAATAAAAATAAATTTCTTTATGCACCTTTCTATGCATAAAATCAAAATTGATGAGAATAACTCTTTTGAATTAAAAATAATTTCTTTATGCACCTATTTATGCATAAAATCAAAATTGATGAGAATAATTCTTTTGAAATTTTTTAAAAAAATCTTTATGCATCCTCCTATGCATAAAATGAAAATTGATGAGAATAACTCTTTTGAAATAAAAATAAATTCTTTATGCACCTATTTATGCATAAAATCAAAATTGATGAGAATAACTCTTTTGAAATAAAAATAAATTTCTTTATGCTTCTTCCTATGCATAAAATGAAAATTGATGAGAATAACTCTTTTGAAATAAAAATAAAATTTTTATGCATCTTTCTATGCATAAAATTAGAATTGATGAGAATAACTCTTTTGAAATAAAAATAAATTTCTTTATGCATCTTCATATGCATAAAATGAAAATTGATGAGAATAACTCTTTTGAAATAAAAATAAATTTCTTTATGCACCTTTCTATGCATAAAATGAAAATTGATGAGAATAACTCTTTTGAATTAAAAATAAATTCTGTATGCACCTATTTATGCATAAAATCAAAATTGATGAGAATAACTCTTTTGAAATTAAAAAAAATTCTTTATGCATCTTCCTATGCATAAAATAGAGATTAAATCTTTTGAATTAAAAATAAATTCTTTATGCACCTATTTATGCATAAAATCAAAATTGATGAGAATAACTCTTTTTGCAACAAGAGTGGCCACCAATTCTTTAGAAGAGGGAATGGTCAAAAACTAGTGAATTATTAAGAAATTCATAGTTCTTGGCTCTTGGTGGGAGGAGTAGAGTAACAGTGCATAAAACACTATTAAGCTTCAACAAAGGGGGAGGCTTCTATTTAAGGGAAAAAGTGAGCTTCTAACCAAGCAAACTGATTCTAGAATTTTCCAAATCAGTTTGGTCAATTTTTGACCATTTTTAGGCCACTTTAGCTTACTTTTGGAACTAGACTTGAATTAGGAGAGAGGAGAGATGAAATATCTCAATTTTTGATAATTTTAAACTCCACCACACATGTGAAGTAGGCGCCTCCTTCATGAGGGGGAAATTCCCATTGTGAGGTGTCAAAATCCATTTTTTTAGTAATTCATTTGGTCCTTAGTCCACTCTTCATCTTATGTGAGTATTTACTCATTTTTGGGGGGATTTTCTTTATTTCTTCTATTTATCTTCTCCACACATTTGGATGAATCTGATTGGCCCCTCAAAACCTTAATTTAAGATTTTTTAAAAATCTGGACTCCCAGGATAAGGCCTCTTGAATAGATTATACTTGATTTCTAATGCACCTTCTGAAAATCTTTTTGAACTTCAGTTTCGAGGGAACTTATTTTAATAAGAAGAGATATTTTTCCATCCAAAAATATTCAAAATCTGAATAACATCTCTCTAGAACATTTTCTCTCTCTCTAAGGCAGAACAGGTAAAAACAAGATCTTTTATATTTTTGAAGAGGGATTTGATTATATAGGGGAAGATACTAGACATCCTGAGAGGCTCGGGAGGAATCTTACAATAGGATTGCGTCGACACCCATAGAAACCAAAAGAACATGTCTCAAGGTTGGCATCATACGAGGGTAAGAGGAAACCAATGCCGTCATCCTATGTAGCATCACTTGAAAAGTCAAAGATATGATCCACTGCATCAATAGGCGTATGAGCATGAGCCGACGAACCATGCATCAATAGGTATATAGACATATATTGCATCCAAAAGTAAATGTCCTGATTCTAAAGAAAATAGAATCGTGTTGACACCCATAGAAAACAAAAGTGAGGTATTTTTGGTGGTCATTTCACTTTGGACAAGGAGCTTGGATACTTTACTCTCGTCTTTCCACATTATCCCTCATCAGTCCACATTACTTATTCCACATTCCATTCATGTGTGTACTCATTCTCATCCAATCACATCATTTTCCATCTCATCACCTCAGATTCATTCACATCACATATCATTTATTCACATCCCAATTCACATGTCATCACATCTCATCCATTCACTCATATCGACGTCACATCATTTCACATACACATTCGCATTCATTATTCTACATACTCATCCACATTCGTACATCCACATCATACATCCACTTCCACATCCACATTTATACATACACACCCATATCCACATCCATACTTCCACATCCACATTCATACATCCACATCCATACATCCATTTTCACATCCTCATTCACATCCATACATCCATTTTCACATCCATATCCACATCCACATTCATATATCCACATCCCCATTCACATTCATACGTCTACATCCACATTCACATTCATACATCCACATCCACATCTACATTCATACATCCACACACACATCTATATTCATACATCCACATCCCCATTCACATTCATATATCTACATCCACATTCACATTCTACATCCATATCCACATCTACATTCATACATCCACATCTACATTCATACATCCACATCCATTCATACATCCACACATCTACATTCATACATCCACACATCCATTTCTACATCCACATTCATACATCCACATCCCCATCTACATTCATACATCCACACATCCATTTCTACATCCACATTCATACATCCACATCCCCATTCACATTCATACATCTACATCCACATTCACATTCATACATCCACATCCACATCTACATTCATACATCGACACATCCATTTCTACATCCACATTCATACATCCACATCCACATTCATACATCCACATCCACATCATTCACACATCAAACCACATCATCCATTCACATCCGATTCACATGCCATCATTCATTCACATCCCTTATCATTCATTCATATCACGTTCACATGCCATCACATTCCTTCACATCCTATACCATTCATTCACATCCTAATTCACAGGACATCACATCCATTCATCCAATTTCATTTATCTGATTCATATCACTTCCATCCATCCATTTACATTTATCTAATTCCTATCATATCTCATCACATCTATTTAAAGAATGTAAGAGAATTTTAATTTTTTGGATATAAAGATTCTTTACGCATCTAATTAGGCATAAAGACAACTTAAGTAGGAATAACACTTTTACAAAAATCCTTTTATGCATCTAATTAGGCATAAATTTAATTTTAAGGAAAATAACACTTTCGAATTAAGAATAAACCTTTTATGCATTTTATTATGCATAAATTCCATTTTAATGAGAACAACACTTTCAAAATAAAAATAAATCTTTTATGCATCTTCCTATGCATAAATTTAATTTAAATGAGACTGACACTTTTGAATAAAAAATCAATCTTTTATGCATCTTCCTATGCATAAAATCAAAATTGATGAAAATAAATCTTTTGAAATAAAAATAGATTTCTTTATGCATCATTCTATGCATAAAATCAAAATTGATGAAAATAAATCTTTTGAATTAAAAATAAAATTCTTTATGCATCTATTTATGCATAAAATCAAAATTGATGAAAATAACTCTTTTGAATTAAAAATAAAATTTTTTTATGCATCTATTTATGCATAAAATCAAAATTGATGATGAGAATAACACTTTTGAATTAAAATAAATTCTTTATGCATCTTTTCATGCATAAATCCAATTTAGTAGGACTACACTTTTAGAATAAAAGAATTTCTCTTATGCATCTAATTGATGCATAACATCCATTTATGATGAAAATCACACTTTTAATATAAAAAAATATCTTTTATGCATACAAATCATTTATGATGAAAATCACTCTTTTATAATAAAAAAATTTCTTTTATGCATCCATTTATGCATAAAAATAATTTATGATGAAAATCACACTTTTAATATATAAAAATATCTTTTATGCATATAAATCATTTATGATGAAAATCACGCTTTTAATATAAAAGAATTTCTTTTATGCACAAAAATCATTTATGATGAAAATCACACTTTTAGTATAAAAAAATATCTTTTATGCATATATTTATGCATACAAATCATTTATGATGAAAATCACTCTTTTAATATAAAAGAATTTCTTTTATGCATCCATTTATGCATAAAAATCATTTATGATGGAAATCACACTTTTAATTAAAAAAATATATTTTATGCATGTGTTTATACATACAAATCATTTATGATGAAAATCACTCTTTTAATATAAAAGAATTTCTTTTATGCATCCATTTATGCATAAAAATCATTTATGATAAAAATCACACTTTTAATATATAAAAATATCTTTTATGCATATATTTATGCATACAAATCATTTATGATAAAAATCACTCGTTTAATATAAAAGAATTTCTTTTATGCATCCATTTATGCATAAAAATCATTTATGATAAAAATCACACTTTTAATATAAAAAAATATCTTTTATGCATATATTTATGCATACAAATCATTTATGATGAAAATAAAACACTTTTATAATCAAAATAATAATTTCAATATGCTTCCTTCTATGCATATAATTTAAATCTAAAGAAAGTAACACTTTTTTAATAAAATATTTTTAGTATGCATTTTCTTATACCTAGGATGAAAATTATCACTTTAAGAATACATATACGATGGGAATTACTCTTTTTGAATAAAAAAAAGTAAAACTTATTTTTCACAATTTTAGAAAATTTTTCCATAACCTCCTTTGTATGGCTGACCATTTTTCAATTTTTAATTCTCTAAGATTAGTTAGAAGTTCACCAAGAGTATTTAAATCATTTTGATGTAAATATTTTCTACTTATAAAAGAGAAACATTATGAAAAACTTGATTTTATCCATTAATCATTCATCTAGGATAAAGAATGGTTGGATTTACTAAAGAAGAGAGGGGAATGCCTTTTTTCAAACAATGAGGCATAACATCATAATCATTTTAGAGAAGACAAAAATCATAAAAACCATAAAATGAAATAGAAAAGAGAAGAATCTCCAACTTACAAGGATAATTTGAGAGCTTTCCTTTGGCTTTATGGTTTGAGGGATCTACTCTTGTTTGAAACAAGAGTGGCCACCAATCTTCAGAAGAGGGAAGGTCAAAAACTAATGAATTATGAGTAAATTCAAAGTTTTTGGCACTTGGGAGAGAAGCAAGGTAACAGTGCAAAAAACACTATTAAGCTTCAACAAAGGGGGAGGCTTATATTTATAGAAAAAAGTGAGCCTCTAACCAAGCAAACTGATTCTAGAATTTTCCAGATCAGTTTGGTCAAATTTTGACCATTTTTAGGTCAGTTTAGCTCACTTTTTGGATCTAGTTGAAACAGGAGAGAGGAGAGATAAAAATATCTCATTATTTGGGAGTTTAAAACTCTCCCACACATGTGAAATAGGCACCTCCTTAATGAGGGGAATTCCCCCATACTGAGGTGTCAAAAATGCATCATTTCTTCTAAATATCTCTCTTTTTTAACTATTAACCTTGTCCTTAGTCAACTCTTCATCTTATGTGAGTATTTACTCATTTTTGGGGGATTTTTCTTTTATTCTTCCATTTATCTTCTCCCTACATTTGGATGAATCTTATTGGTCCATAGGAACCTTAATTGAAAGTTTTGAAAAAATCTTGACCCCTAGGATAAGGCCTCTTAAACAGATTATACTTGATTTCTAATGCACCTTCTGAAAACCTTTTTGAACTTCTGTTTCGGGGGAACTTATTTTAATAAGAATAGATATTTTTCCATCCAAAAATATTTAAAAACTGAATTACCACTCTCTAGAAGATTTTCTCTCTCTAGGCCAAAACTGGTAGAAACAAGATCTTTTATAGTTCTGAAGAGGGATTTGATTACAGGGGAAGATACTGGACATCCTGAGAGACTGGGGGAGGAATCTTACATTCTACCCCACTTAAAAAATGTGATATGTCCTCATCTCGCAGGTGGAGTATGATCTCTTTCATCTTCTTCTTCTTCTTCAATCACTTCCAGCATTACTGCCTTGGAAGTGGATGGCTGATTTGGGAACAACTCTCTTTGACTTCCCCTATTCTGAGGTGGAGGTCTTGCATTATTTTGGATTGAAACTGCAGGTTGGATAGAGGGTCTACCACCTCAGGGATTTCCTTGATTTTGGCGGATAGAACCTGGAAGGAAGGGACTGGAGTCTGGAATCTTGATCCCTGATTTTCCTGCCCTGAAAACGTTGATCGAAAAGGAGTTGGGCAACCCATGCTGCGATGTCCAAACCGTTGACAGTTATAGCATTTGACTCTCTTGTTCAAGGGTGGAACTTTTGAAGTTGAAATCCATGGGATTGAGTTTCGAGAAAAGGACATTTCTTCCATTCTGGAACTTCCCATATCTTGGGTTTGACCCTAAAATCTCTTAGGCGGAGGAAGATTGGAATCACCTTCCGGGAATAAAAACCTTTTGAAAGGTGATGGTGCTCGACTTTGACATCAACTCGCTTGGCATTCTTCACCAGGATATTCAAAGGTTCGTTCAGTCCCCGAAGGAACCTGGCCATCAGCTGTTCTTCATCCAGTGGAGGTGAGTATCTGCTTGGTGATATGCTTCAATAGTTCTACTCCCCTGGGTTAACTCTAAGAATTTGTTCATCTTTGTTTCTAAAAAGCCGAGAGGACAGAACCTCGTCCTTAGGTAGATTTTGAGATTAGTCCAGGTTTGGGTATTTCGGTCGAGACGGTTTGTCTTGTAGTGGTTTCTCCATGCCACTCTAGCTGTCTCCACTATCTTCAACCTTGCAAGAGCCATTTTGCTCTTCTCATTGTACCCAATGACATCGAAGTATTCTTCCATTGATTCGATCCACTTCTCCACAGCCTCGCCCAAGTTTTCCCCTTCACCCTTAAAAGGTCCAGGCTGTGAACTATGAAGAGTTTTACGAACATCCAGGTCGAGCTCTTCTTCATCGAGTTGGGGGTTAACATTTCTACCACGACGACCTCGATTCATGTTCCTATCAATACAAAAATTCTTGTTAAGTGTCTTTATTTATGATTCAATCCGATTTTTAATTCAATTGATTCTAGGGTTCTTTAAATAGGTCGGCTCCCCACAAAATCATGGCGTAAAGATACTCATAGAGAACGTATTATCAGATAACAATTCATTCAAAATATCTCATTCATATTTTTAACACAATAATGGTCCATCAAACTGAATTTTTCCATCTGAACAGTCCTCCATGGGGATTTCAATTTTTCATATTTTTAATTTATCATCCCTTAACTTGATCTACTGATCAAAAGTTAACAGTAATAATCTGCCAGCACAATTCACTAATCTCATAGTGATTTGTTGAAGTCATTAACGTCATTCTAGCTATGAACATTTTCACAGGGACTCGTCCCAATCATCCTCGTTGAAGTTTTGCTTAGCTTATTACATTTCAACCAAAATTTAGGAATCTTCATTTTTCAATCAGAATCCAAATCAACTCATCATCAGTTCTCAATCAAAATTTAAAATCATATCAACCACATTTGAATTCATCATCTGGATAGCATTAATGCTTATAGATTCAAGTCTTGGATTTACTCGTATATACTGCCACTAAAGAGCTGCAGTTATACCCTCGATATATACGGGTAGTCATGGTTCTTGGAACTATAAGGTAAATACCATCATGTCTAGGCCTCAAGCAAGTCAAGGATTCCATACAATTGCGGTACTTCCATCTGAAGACTCAATTATCAATTTATAAATTTCAATTTGAATATCAAATTGTATGAATTTTATCACATAATTACAACCTTTTAGTGCTTCTTGATACATTTTTGACATATTTGGCTTCTCGGTTGATCCTCATTAGCCAAATATCTCTAATACCAACTGTAAGATCCTTGTCCCCCACCGCGCAACAATTTAAGGGGTATTAGCAATGGAAGGAGCACTTCTTACGCGGGGCAGGGTCCCACACTCGGGGCCTCGCCCCCACGGATATCCAGAGAAGAGACTAATCCATCGATTTTTTCAAAACCGAACCCAGAAAAACTTCCTTTACCCAGAAAGCACGGGCGATTCCACCACGATAACTTTTCCCTAACATAAGCAAAAGTCTTAACTTACTGAGCTCATCTGATCGAACCCGTAATTCCCATAGTCAGATGAAGGAAAAAGACTGTACTTGGATCATAGAGACCAACGCTTTTTTCCTCATTAATAGGCACAGCCGTTGATTCTTTTTCCATAGAACAATTTTTGTCGGAGATTTACTTTATCTATCGAACTAAACAGAAATTGAGTCTCAATTTACGGATCCATCAGTCCAGCCTAACCCCATCCAGTCCCATGGGTTAGCCAACAACCCAACCACTGTAGTGAATGAAAATCACAATTTTAATATTAAAAAATATCTTTTATGCATATATTTATTTATGCATATAAATAATTTATGATGAAAATCACTCTTTTAATATAAAAGAATTTCTTTTATGCATCCATTTATGCATAAAAATCATTTATAATGAAAATCACACTTTTAATATAAAAAATATCTTTTATGCATACAAATCATTTATGATGAAAATCACTCTTATCTTTTATGCATCCATTTATGCATAAAAATCATTTATTATGAAAATCGCACTTTTAATATAAAAAATATCTTTTATGCATACAAATCATTTATGATGAAAATCACTCTTTTAATATAAAAGAATTTCTTTTATGCATCCATTTATGCATAAAAATCATTTATGATAAAAATCACACTTTTAATATTAAAAAATACCTTTTATGCATGTGTTTATGCATACAAATCATTTATGATGAAAATCACTCTTTTAATACAAAAGAATTTCTTTTATGCATCCATTTATGCATAAAAATCATTTATGATGAAAATAACACTTTTAATATAAAAAATATCTTTTATGCATATATTTATGCATACAAATCATTTATGATAAAAATCACTCTTTTAATATAAAAGAATTTCTTTTATGCATCCATTTATGCATAAAAATTATTTATGATGAAAATCACACTTTTAATATAAAAAAATATCTTTTATGCATATATTTATGCATACAAATCATTTATGATGAAAATAAAACACTTTTATTATAAAAAATATCTTTTATGCATATATTTATGCATACAAATCATTTATGATGAAAATAAAACACTTTTATAATCAAAATAACAATTTCAATATGCTTCCTTCTATGCATATAATTTAAATCTAAAGAAAGTAACACTTTTTTAATAAAATATTTTTAGTATGCATTTTCTTATACCTAGGATGAAAATTAACACTTTAAGAATACATATATGATGGGAATTACTCTTTTTCAATAAAAAAAAGTAAAACTTATTTTTCACAATTTTAGAAAATTTTTCCATAACCTCCGTTGTATGGCTGACCATTTTTTAATTTTTAATTCTTTAAAATTAATTAGAAGTTCACCAAGAGTATTTAAATCATTCTAATGTAAACATTTTCTACTTATCAAAGAGAAACATTATGAAAAACTTGATTTTATACATTAATCATTCATCTAGGAATAAAGAATGGTTGGATTTACTAAAGAAGAGAGAGGAATGCTTTTTTTCAATGAGGCATAACATCATAATCATTTTAGAGAAGACAAAAATCATAAAAACCATAAAATGAAATAGAAAAGAGAAGAATCTCCAACTTACAAGGAGAATTTGAGAGCTTTCCTTTGCCTTGATGGTTTGAGGGATCTACTCTTGTTGAAACAAGAGTGGCCACCAATCTTTAGAAGAGGGAAGGTCAAAAACTAATGAATTATGAGTAAATTGACAGTTTTTGGCACTTGGAAGAGAAGCAGGGTAACAGTGCAAAAAACACTATTAAGCTTCAACAAAGGGGGAGGCTTATATTTATAGGAAAAAGTGAGCCTCTAACCAAGCAAACTGATTCTAGAATTTTCCAGATCAGTTTGGTCAATTTTTGACCATTTTTAGGTCAGTTTAGCTCACTTTTTGGATCTAGTTGAAACAGGAGAGAGGAGAGATAAAAATATCTCATTATTTGGGAGTTTAAAACTCTCCCACACATGTGAAACAGGTTCCTCCTTCATGAGGGGAATTCCCCCATACTGAGGTATCAAAAATGCATCATTTCTTCTAAATATCTCTCTTTTTTAACTATTAACCTTGTCCTTAGTCAACTCTTCATCTTATGTGAGTATTTACTCATTTTTGGGGGATTTTTCTTTTATTCTTCCATTTATCTCCTTCCTACATTTGGATGAATCTTATTGGTCCATAGGAACCTTAATTTAAAATTTTGAAAAAATCTTGACCCCTAGGATAAGGCCTCTTGAACAGATTATACTTGATTTCTAATGCACCTTCTGAAAATCTTTTTGAACTTTGGTTTTGGGGGAACTTATTTTAATAAGAAGAGATATTTTTCCATCCAAAAATATTTAAAATTTGAATTACCACTCTCTAGAAGATTTTCTCTCTAGGTCAAAACTGGTAGAAACAAGATCTTTTTTATTTCTGAAGAGGGATTTGATTACAGGGGAAGATACTGGACATCCTGAGAGGCTAGGGGAGGAATCTTACATAGGAAGAAGCTTGATGACAAGTCAAGAAAATGTGTGTTTGTTGGATAATTAGTGAGCATACAGCTTACAAACTCTATGATCCATTTTACTTTTCTACAAATCACCTGGACACTTTAGTTGATTGTGGTGACATTTTAGAGGATAGTGTGCATTTTATTAATGATGCATCCATTAGCACACTCAGGATTAGTATACTCATTAACACACTAAGCATCGACACTTCTATGCCTATCTTCTTTCCTACAAATCACGTGGACACTTTAGTCGATCGTGTGGCGACATTTTAGAGGATAGTATGCATTTGATTAATGATGCATCCATTAGCACACTTGGGATTAGTGTACCCATTAGCACACTTGAGGTTAGTGATACTCCGAATACAAGTGACAGAGACACCTATGAGCATAGATCTGAGTTCTTAGTGTTAGATGCATTAGGCTATTCTTCTAGGATTTCTATTTGTGGAGATATTGCTGATACAACCAATACTTTTAGTATTCATTGCATTCTTGGCATTCTTCATGTGGATAGAGTTTATGTGTTCAAGCAATCGAGGATAGTGCATGAGAGTAGTGATGATTTCATTGAGGTGACACATCGTAGTAGGATTATGCATATTGATCATGTCCATAGTAGATCATATGACATAGATCTTGAGAGATTTACATTTGATCTAGACATATCCTTAGATCCTATATTGTTGGAGATAGATTTGTTATCGGATTGTCACATAGGGGGATTATTGATGGAGATAGACCATGTTTATGAGGATGACCTTTGCAGACCTTGGGGATGCCATAGATGATGATTTAAGAGATGATAACATTTACCTTTCATGTGAGGATACCTCTTCATTTTTCAGTGATGTAGTACTATGATGATGTGGATGATCAAATTGTTATCTTGGATCATCATACACACATAAAGGGTTTTGCACATGAGGAGATGATGCATGATTTGTCTCATGCCCATATATCCATTGATACACTGGATCATGTCAAATGGCATATACTGCACCCAAAAGTAAATGTCCTATCTCCAAAGAAAATAGGATCATGTCAACACCCGCAGGAACCAAAAGAACATATGTCAAGGTTGGCGTCATGCAAGCTTGGGTGTAAGAGCAAACCAATGCCATCATCCCATTTAGCATCAATTGAAAAGTCAAAGACATGAGCCACTGCATCAGGTATAGGGGCATGAGTTGAATGTCCTGGCTCCAAAGAAAACAGGATTGTGTCGACACCCATAGGAACCAAAAGAACATGTCTCAAGGTTGGCATCATACGAGGGTAAGAGGAAACCAATGCCGTCATCCTATGTAGCATCACGCGAAAAGTCAAAATTATGATCCACTGCATCAATAGGTGTATGGGCATGAGCCGAACCATGCATCAGAAGGTATATAGACATATATTGCATCCAAAAGTAAATGTCTTGGTTCTAAAGAAAATAGAATCGTGTGTTGACACCCATAGAAAACAAAAGTGAGGTATTTTTGGTGGTCATTTCACTTTGGACAAGGAGCTTGGATACTTCCTTCTCAAGCCAGAGGGTCACACATTTGTTCCATGGTTGGATGGTCCACACTTGGGCTATCTATTTGATCCAAGTGGATATATAGCGAGCTACATCATCGACATGGGTGGCTATCCATTTGATCCAAGAGGATTAGCCAAGCACATCACCAACATTGGCTCTCTACATTTTCCATTCTATCCAGGCAATTCGAGAGCCATTGATTTGGAGTCTACATGGTTTGGATCTACATTTCATGTATGTAGGAGGGGATTGTTTTTGTAATGGAGCAACTAATTTTATATTAGGCTTAGGACCATTTTCATGGACTCAAGTATATAAGGGGGCCACTGTTGTCATTTGTGCCCTTTATGACTTTTAGGACCATTTATGATCTTTGGACATTATCTCTCTTAGACATTTTGTTTGTTCTTGGAGCCTTGGTTTATGGAAGTCTTTTTGCATCCTCTTGGTGAGAGGTTAACTCACTTAGGCATCATGGTTCTTTGTATGAGATTATCTCTTTAATATCGTAATAACCCATATCTCAGCTTTATGATCATTCCATTCTAGTCTTCCTTTTGTGAAGAAGAGAATACAGTTACAAAATATAATTTTTTGTGCAGTCTCAAGTACAGAGTCAAAGATTTTAGTGTAGAGTTGAAGAACATTGAAGATTCAATTCAAGATTAATGTAGAATTGAAGAATCAAGTTGAGAGAGCAATATTTGTGCAAAGATTCACAATTAAGAGTGATACTTTTCAAAATCCTACACCTTCTTTGCATCTCTTTGCTATTTGTTATAGTTCTTGTTGACTTCCAAGTAACAATTGAAATATCAAGAAATAATTAAAATACCAAGAAATGGTAAAAATGCCAATAAATGTTTGCAAATAAAGATTAAACAACAATGGTTTGTAAAGATTTTTCTCATATTAGGTTGTTTACAACTCAATTGGACTAGTACTAATCTTCAACTCAAAGATTAGTGTTAATCTATGGAAGTTTAAGAAAACTAGTTCACAGAAGTGTTGTCCTGATAAACTTTGCATCAGCTCTCAGGCAGCAAGCAATAGTAGAAGCTAGCAATATAGTATTAGTAAGTAATATAAGAAGAGCAAGATTGAAATACTAGCAGTAGTCAATGTTTTAAGTCAATATAGAGCAACAACAACCAGCTTGGATACTATGTCTAGATACTATGGATTCTAGATAAATATATTCTTTTGGTAGTGGCTTTAAAGGACCAAAGCTTGTTTGATTATAGAGACCATGAGTGATACCTTTAAAATAAATAGAACTGGATTGCTTATAGCAAAACAACACATGCAGAAGTAAAGTAAAAACAAACTAAGGAGCATACCATTTTTGTTTACAACATCCTAAGTTGCAACCCAGCCAAGTAGGTAGCAT
The DNA here is from genome assembly GCF_041138505.1 of Cibotium barometz. Classification (NCBI taxonomy): domain Eukaryota; kingdom Viridiplantae; phylum Streptophyta; class Polypodiopsida; order Cyatheales; family Cibotiaceae; genus Cibotium; species Cibotium barometz. The sequence continues at coordinate 11,440,030 of NC_141072.1, read as the reverse complement.
CATCATCAATGTATCTAGAGAACAAGGTAGTTAGTCAAATCTCTCAAGCTAAATCCAAGTGTCTGCCTGTGAGACAGATTCAGATAGTAACCCCATGGTTGTTTGCCAATGTTGTGGTAGCTTTGTTAGAGAAACAAGAAATTAGCAATAAATCTATTTTGAGATCACAAATCAAACTCTTTTTAAGGTCCTGTTTCCCAAACATTTAAGGGACTTTTAGGGTCTCTATACCCACAGATGTGGTTGTGGAGCTGCTAAGCATTTTGGGAAAATTTTATAGCCATTAAGGAGTCTCAGAGGGACTAGGAATTGGTTTATGTAAGAAGCTCTGGCCATCTACTTCCCTAGCTCACCCATTGACACTTGCTTCCACCACCACACTCTCATTCTCAAAGCTCTGGTCATCTGCTTCTCTAGCTATCATCCACTGCATCAATAGGTGTATGGACATGAGCCGAACCATGCATCAATAGGTATATAGACATATATTGCATCCAAAAGTAAATGTCTTGATTCTAAAGAAAATAGAATCGTGTTGACACCCATAGAAAACAAAAGTGAGGTATTTTTGGTGGTCATTTCACTTTGGACAAGGAGCTTGGATACTTCCTTCTCAAGACAGAGGGTCACACATTTGTTCCATGGTTGGATGGTCCACACATTGGCTATCTACATTTTCCATTCTATCCAGGCAATTTGAGAGCCATTGATTTAGAGTCTACATGGTTTGGATTTACATTTCATGTATGTAGGAGGGGATGGTTTTTGTAATGGAGCAACTACTTTTATATTAGGCTTAGGACTCAATCAAGTATATAAGGGGGCCACGGTTGTCATTTGTGCCCTTTATGACTTTTATGACCATTTATGATCTTTGGACATTATCTCTCTTAGACATTTTGTTTGTTCTTGGAGCCTTGGTTTATGGAAGTCTTTTTGCATCCTCTTGGTGAGAGGTTAGGCATCATGGTTCTTTGTATGAGATTATCTCTTTAATATCGTAATAACCCATATCTCAGCTTTATGATCATTCCATTCTAGTCTTCCTTTTGTGAAGAAGAGAATATAGTTACAAAATATATTTTTTTGTGCAGTCTCAAGTACAGAGTCAAAGATTTTAGTGTAGAGTTGAAGAACATTGAAGATTCAATTCAAGATCAATGTAGAATTGAAGATTCAAGTTGAGAGAGTAAGATTTGTGCAAAGATTCACAATTATGAGTGATACTTATCAAAATCCTACACCTTCTTTGCATCTCTTTGCTATTTGTTATAGTTTTTGTTGACTTCCAAGAAACAGTTGAAATATCAAGAAATAGTTAAAATACCAAGGAATGGTAAAAATGCCAACACATTTTTGCAAATAAAGATTAAACAACAGTGGTTTATAAAGATTTTTCTCATATTAGGTTGTTTACAATTCAATTGGACTAGTACTAATCTTCAAAGATTAGTGTTAATCTATGGAAGTTAAAAAAAACCAGTTCACAGAAGTGTTGTCTTGATAAATGAATTTTAGAAAAGATTGAGTGTAGATTGTCGCTTGATGTAGAAAACAATGCAAAGTTCTATGTATTTGATGCAAATATAGAGTATGGCCATGTTGGGAATTGAGCCTAGTCAACTGGTGCAAGCCACTGTGCCGCATACACCAAGGTTCTCCTAACCTGCATATATGGCCTCTTGAGTGGGAAGGTCTCTCACAAGCATTGATTTGTCCTTCTAAAGCATCATCACTTAGCTTTGCAAAAGCTCTCAGCAAGCAACAGTACAAGCTAGCAATATAGTATCATTAAGTAATATAAGAAGAGTAAGATTGAAATACTAGCAGTATTCAATGTTTTAAGTCAATATAGAGCAACAACAACCAGCTTGGATACTATGTCTAGATACTATGGAGTCTAGATACTATGTCTAGATACTATGGAGTCTAGATAAATATATTCTTTTGGTAGTGGCTTTAAAGGACTAAAGCTTGTTCGATTATAGAGACCATGAGTGATACTTCCAAAATAAATAGATCTAGATTGCTTATAGCAAAACAACACATGCAAAAGTAAAGTAAAAACGAACTAAGGAGCATACCATTTTTGTTTACATTATCCTAAGTTTCAACCCAACCAAGCAGGTAGCATCATCATCAATGTATCTAGAGAACAAGGTAGTTAGTCATGTGAGATCACATTGCCCCCTCTGCGCATCGGGGTTGGTAGCAGCGAAAGTAGCTTCCTCTTGCACGGGGCAAGGTTTCCCACTCAGGGCCTTGCCCTTGAATGTTCGGGCATGAGACTAAACTGGTGGTCATTCCAAAACTAAAACTGGGAAAATTTCCCTTGCCCGGAAAACGGGGACGATTCCACCTTTGTGAATTTCTAACGAATTTTGTAACGGGGTCAAGAGACTAAACTAACCTTCTGATTAAACCAAATAGAAGGAAAAATAACCTTCTGATTAAACCAAATAGAAGGAAAACTAACCTTCTGATTAAACCAGATAGAAGGAAAACTAACCTTTTGATTAAACTAGATAGAAGGAAAACTATTACAGACTTAACTTGAAGAAATCAACGCTTTTTTCCTAATTGAATTAGGCGCACAGTTGTTGATCTATTCATTTGAGAAGTCTTCAAGCTTTTATTTAACTACTCGAGTTCTAAGCGTAATCCTATTAATTCATATTATTAAAACTCTACTGATTCCAGCCCATCCAGCCCATGGGCACCGCCCAACCACTGGAATTGGTAGAACCAGACAAGTACTCACCCACCCACAATTGAATGCCTTTCTTAACTTTTACTTTAGAATACAGATACGCACACACTCCTCCTTAAACTTCAACTTATAAAATAATCCATTGACAGACAATTATTGGTTACAAATGTCATATACTCAAAATTTCCATCCAATCCTTGTTTCTCAACAAAAACAGTATCACTCTGGACTCTCTGTTCTGGACTCTCTATTGAGACCAGCTGGTCACAGCAACATATCGAGTAATAGATTACAATAAACATTGGTCCATCATACAATATCTTCCTCGACATACGCATGGGTGTCCTCGGCACTGCGAGCCCGTGCATCGCTGGTCAGAACCCTCCAGGATCCTCCTTAGGTGTCCTGGCACTTCACTCAGGGACCGCTTCGTCGGCCCTCGTCCATCATATCAAAAGTGCACCACTTTAACCATACCGAGGCTGGTCAAGACCTAGGTAGGCTTTGCCAGCTATTGTTGCAAAACTGAACTTCTTTTAGAAAAAACACATATACCAAATGCTCCCTCCAGCATTCTAGCGTAAGACAGTCCTTTAAGAAAACAAGGTTTCTATGCAAGTTTTCAGTTTTGATTTTCTTTTGAATACAATGAGTATAAATCCGCGGTCCCCAAAACTTCTTGATCATAGGTTTGAATTTCAAAACAAAATTCCTCGAATTCTGTAACCTTGATCCTCAAATCAAATCAAAGGGTCTCAACTTAGTTTCAGATTTGGTGGGAGATTTGAGTGAATTTTCCTGAACTAGTCACATTGTCTTTCCTTGAAATTGATGAAAGAGTTTGGTCTTGGTCATAGTCTGATTCAGGTTTCGAGTCTGATAAGATTCTTCTTGAACTATCTTTCTAAAAAGGGGGTGATATTTCAATTACTATCTTATTGAATATTCACTTAATTGATTTCTAAACTAATCACAAATTCTGAGATGAGAAATAAATTAATCATTTATCTGAAATTTTGGCTTCGATAAATTTTTTGAATTTTCTCATTACAATCCGAGTGAATATAAAATATTTGGTTTGATTTAAAAATATCCTATTATTTTTTAGGAGAGATCAAAATATCCTATTATTTTTGGAGAGAGGAGAGATAAAAATATCCTATTATTTTTGAGTTTTAAACTCATCCAAGCATGTGAAGTAGGTGCCTCCTTGAAGGTATCCCTTTTCCTTACACATGTGTCAAAAATGAATGATTACTCCAAAATATCTCATTTTTTATTAATACTTCATAATTTTTAACTAATAAACCTAGTAGTTGGTCAACTCTTCATCTTATGTGGGCATTTACTCATTTTTTAGGTATTTTCTTTTATTCTTTGGATTTATCTTGTCCCAACACTTGGATTAATCTTATTGGTCCATAGGAACCTAAATTGGACCATAATAAAAAAAATTCAAAAATCTGGACCCTTAGGCTAAGGTCTTCTGAATCAATTTTAATTAATTCCAATTGCACCTTGGAAAATCTATTTTGATTTTTTGTTTCAGGGAAACAGTTTTTTGATATTTGTAGAATTTATTTATCCAAAAATATCCCAATTTCGATTTATCACTCTTCAGAAATTTTTATCTCACTAGGCAAAACAAGGAGAAATGATATTTTCTTGTATTCAGAAACATAGAATGATTACAAGGGATTGAAGTAGAGGCTTATTTGATATTCAGGTATTGAGGAGAAATCTTACATCCTCTCCCACTTGAAAAACGCGAGATATCCTCATCTTGCAAAGTGGGGGTAATCCTTTGCCAACTCTTCTTCTTTCTCCCAGGTGGCGTCTTCTAGAGGGAAGAAATTCCACTTTACTAAGAATTCTCTGAGGACTTTGCTCCTGAGAATCTTCTCCCAAACATCAAGGATTTCCTCATGTTGGAGTACCATCTAGCCTTGAGTCAGAGAGATAAATTTCTCATTATCATCAAACACGTGATTCGGGCTAGGTACATACTTCTTAAGCAATCTGACATGGAATACATCATGTACCTTGAGATGGGGAGGCAGAAGAAGTTTGTAGGCTAGATTGCCCACTTTCTTTATGACAGCATACGGCCCACAGTATCTGGGAGAGAGCTTCTTGTACTTTTCTAAGGATAAGGAACTTCTTTTTGGTCGTACTCGAATGAAGACCATATCTGATTCTTCAAACTCTCTCTTAGATCTCTTTTTATCTGTATAATGCTTTTGCCTGTCTTGGGCTGCCTTTATATCTTTACGGATTGATTGCATCTATTGGTCCATGTCATCAAGCATTTGTCTGGACATTTTGACTCTGATCAATGGATCAGGCCAAGTCAATGGTGTAAGGCAATCTTGTCCATATACAAAGCTTTGAAAAAGGACTCATCCCAATGCTCCGATGATAAGAAGCATTGTAATAAAATTCGACCAGATGCAAATGACTTAATCACTTCTTGGGTTCCCTGTTGGCAGCATGATCGAAGGATATCTTCAATTACTTGATTCACCTTTTCCGTCTGGCCATCTGTTTCCGTCTGTGCTGAGATCCAAGAAAGTTCCTACTGCTTCAAAGAACGTATTCCAGAATTTCAATGTGAATCTAGGATCTCGGTCACTTAAACCATGCAATCTGGCCATCTGTTTCCGTCTGTGCTGAGATCCAAGAAAGTTCCTACTGCTTCAAAGAACATATTCCAGAATTTCAATGTGAATCTAGGATCTCGGTCACTTAAACCATGCAATCTGAAGATCTCCTTAAGGAAAACTCTGCAAAAATTGTAAAAAAACGAAGAAACAAAAACCAAAACTCAAATATAAAACCGATTTAAAAGAGAGTGTCGGAAGTGCAAAGACAACGGTTGAACAAAAAAATCCGATGCAAGATGGCAAAGGAGAGCTCAAAACCACATGGTCTTCAATGAGTGAAGACTCAAGTGGACAAGAAAAAGGTCTCAATGTTCCTCCCAATTTCACACAGTACACTCTTCAAGATCAGAAGATTGTTCTTCAACAACCCATGCAACGAAAACCAAGCATGCCAGGGGTTTCATACGATGGTCCAGAAGATGCTAAAAAGATTGATATTGCTAAGCCAGGAGAAGAGCCTCGCTATGTGTGGATTGCCACAGACTTGTCCTTAGATGAGGAGAAGTTATTAATACAAACAATAAAGGAGTATCGTGATGTTTTTGCTTGGAGTTATAAAGACCTCAAAGGAGTTGATCCAAGCATATGTCAGCATACAATTCCATTGCGAGAGGATGCAAAACCCTCCAAGCAACGTCCTTATACTTACAATGAAAATTTTGCACGGAAGATAAAGGAAGAAATAGACAAGCTCTTAGAGGCAGAATTTATCTATGAGATTGAACACACTGAATGGGTCTCCCCTATTGTAGTGGTGCCCAAGAAAAATGGAAAACTTCGAGTATGTGTAAACCTCAAGAAGGTAAATGCAGCTACTGTGTGTGATCATTACCCACTTCCAATCACGGATCATGTTCTGGAACGAGTTTGCAGGGAAAAAGGCGTATAGTTTCTTGGATGGATTCTCCGGTTACAATCAAGTGTCAATTGATCCAAAGGATCAACACAAGACAGCCTTTGCTACTGAAGATGGCATCTTTGCCTATCGTGTTATGCCATTTGGTCTAACAAATGCACCAGCAACCTTTCAGCGGCGGTTAATGAGTCATGTATTCAAGGAGTACCTTAGGCAATTTCTTGAGATCTTCATGGATGATTTATGTGTTCACTCACGAGAGCGTGATGATCATATAGAACACCTCAGACTTGTGTTTCAAAAGTGACAACTTTATCGTATATGCTTGAATCCTGACAAGTGCAAATTCATGGTAAGACAAGGGAAAATTTTGGGCCATATTGTTTCTCGCAATGGGATTTCGACAGATATGGATAAAATTGATGTCATTGTCTCATTACCTCGGCCTATCAACCCTAAAGGGGTACAAACATTCATGGGACATTGTGGCTATTACCGTAGATTCATCTACATGTACGCTGTCCTAGCCAGACCATTATATGCTCTTCTTGTAAAGTTTAATTGGACTGATGAGTGTGAGGAAGCCTTTGAAAAGTTGAAGCAAGCATTAGTGACTGCACCCATCTTACGGGCACCAGATTGGAACCAAATCTTTCATGTCCATATTGATGCTTCAAACTTTGCAATTGGATGTATTTTGGCTCAATCGGGAGAACATAATAAGGATTTCCCAATCTCATATGCTAGTCGACAGTTGAACAATGCTGAGAAGAATTACACCACAACAGAAAGAGAAGGATTGTCCATGATATATGCAGTGAAAAAGTTTCGCCATTACCTTTTGGCTGACAAATTCATATTTTTTGTGGACCATCAAGCATTGCTATATTTGGTGAATAAACCTTGTGCAAGTGGAAGGATTGTGAGGTGGTTTATCATCCTTCTTGAGTTTGATTTTGAAGTAGCAGTTCGAAAAGGAACAACTCATCTAAGGGCAGATCATTTGTCTCGAATCACCTCTGGTGAAGCTCCTGTGGGTGTGGATGATGATATGTTAGATTCAACACTTTTCCTTGTAGAGACAGCTCCTAGATGGTCTGAATCCATTTTAGAAATTTTGACAAGTGGGCAGATACAACTAGCGGGTCCTAATGTGGACCTATGGCGACCATTCAAGTTAATCTCAGGAAGATTATATCGTCAGGATAATGATGGAGTGTTGCGGCTTATACCTAACCCCGACCAATATGAGGAGATCTTGGAATGGGCACATGCGGGTATCGATGGAATCCATGCATCAGACATCGAACGCATGCTATTAAAATTGAAGCAAAAAACTATATGCTGATAGAGGGCCAACTCTACAAGAGGGGCAAGGATGGCAACTTACGCATGTGTGTATGTGAAGCTGACTACTTGAAAATCTTAACTCATGCACATGCAGGTGTTGGGGGTGGACACTTTTCGGGCAATACCACAGCTAAGTTGATTAGGTGGTCTGGGCTTTGGTGGCCAACCTTACAAATGGATGCCGAAGAATATGTGAAACGTTGTGACGTTTGTCAAAGGACCAAACCTCCCATCACAAAGGACAATATGCCATTGCGGCCTATGTTAAGCACCCGTGCTTTTGCAAAATGGGGTATTGATTTTGTCGGTCCCATTAAACCTCCAGCTCGTCACATGCATGCTGAATATATTATAGTCGCAACTGACTATTTGACCAAATGGGTTGAGGCAAAGGCAACAGTCAAAAATGATGCCAGAACCACAGTCAAATGGGTTGAGGCAAAGGCAACAGTCAAAAATGATGCCAGAACCACAGCCAAGTTCTTGTATGAGTACGTGTTTACACGCTATGGCTTACCTATTAAGATCGTTAGTGATCAAGGTGTACACTTTGTAAATGAGGTCATAGAGTTTTTGCTTCAAGAATTTATGGTAATTCACAAGCATTCTGCACCCTATCATCCCCAGACCAATGGACAAGCTGAGAGTATTAACAAGATTCTCTGCACAGCACTCACAAAGATTGTTGAGGGACATAGGACTGATTGGGAGCAAAAGTTGCACTCAGTTCTTTGGGCATATAGGACAGCCTATAAAACATCTGTGGGCACAACCCCATTTGAACTTGCTTTTGGGCTAGATGCAATTCTTCCCATTGAATTTCTTGTACCTACTCTACGAGTAGCTAAACAATTGGATTGGACTGGTCATGAGCTTTCACAACGCATTGACGAATTGGAAAAGCTTGATGAGACCCGCTTACTGGCGGTAATGGGGATGTATGCCGAGAAGAGGAGACAGAAGAAATGGTATGATAGAAATGTAACAACTGGACGATTCAAAAAAGGAGACCTTGTGCTCTTGTACACACTTAAGAAGCATAAGAGAAAGCTCAAGAAACGTGGCCTAGGACCGTTTGTGATTAATGAGCTTACTCCAAGTGGTGCAGTGCATTTAGAGACACTAGAAGGTGAGCAAATGCCTAACTTCATTAATGGAAGTCGTCTTAAGAAATACAATGAACCATTAACTGAAGCCATGCTTCAACAGATGCATGCTGCACAAACACGGAAAGAAGCACTTGACCTACTTAAACGTCAGGCTCAAGAGGAGGCTAAAGCTAGAGTTGCAAAAGCCAAGGAGCGTCACAAAGCTTCTATGTTGGCCATACAGTTGGCTACTGATGAACCATATGTCGATCCATTCAATATTCAAGTGTGCCTCCATCTTCATGAGACTACCTACTTTGTCTCTGCCTTAATTGACTCTGGTGCAGATTATAATGTTCTCTCGTTTGACACATGGATAGCCTTGGGTCAACCCACACTTGTACACATTCTTGTGGACCTACGAAGCTTCTCAGGGGAAGATAACCCTATAGAGGGAAAATGTGTCATTATGATGTCCATTCAGGATCACCAGATGCCAGTGCCCTTTTATGTGGCAAGTAAGTCCAAGGCAGTAGTAGAGGCTGTTCTCGGTAGATCGTGGTTAAGTGCTACCAATTGCTCATTAGATTGGAAGAATAGACAATACAAGTTGCAAATTGATTCTGATTGCATCTTGGGATCTGCTACTCCACGAGCTTTATCGTGTCAAAAGGGTAATGTTTCTACCTTGCACAAGCCACTCTCAAAATCTGCTCTTGAAGCTCCAAAACAAATGATGTGGATAATTGATGAGTACTCAAGTGAGGGCCATGGCTGGCATGTTCCAACTACTCTAGTTGCTGCTCAAAGAAGGCCAGGCAAGAAGGAATTATCAATGTGGCTACCCAAAGATGCGTACAAACTTGTACCATCTAGTCCAGTTGCTAAGCCTCCTAAAAAGCACATCATTTCCAAGCCGAAACCTCGGATTGTTACTCGATGGGTCCCAAAACATGTGCTCAAAGCACAAGGCTATCATGAGGGTGCAACAACAATTTGGCTTCCAAAATGCCATGCTTTGCTAGGGGTAAAAGAGTGTTTCAAAAAGATTCCAAAAGCCACCCTTGATTTTCCATATCAGTGGGTGCAAAAGAAATCAACACAAACTCTTCAAGATAGGATAGGTGGTTGTGATAGCACCTACAAATCTACTGGTGTTGATCTTCCTAAAACATGTATTGAAACACCGGTTGTCCCAATTTCTCCTTATTACCCAATTCCACCATCAACTTGTGTACCTGAGACAAGTCCAAATGAGTATCATTTGAGCATAGATTCTAGCATTTCAATACCTAAATCCTCTTATCTTGCTCAAATTCCAAGACAATTACTAAAATTCCCACCTCTTAAAAAGAATAGACCTAAAACCAAAGATAAGTCATTAACACTACAATTGAAGCTCTTTGGTAGATCAATGTTTGAATAATGTAGTTTCTTATGCCTTTAGAAGATGTGTTCTTTTTGAGATAATCTTGTTTTTGATTGGAATTGTAATGATGGATATGAGTGTTCTAAATTTCATTGTTCTACGTCCAGATAACTCCTGATGGATATTTGGCGAGATACATGTCCACCATGCATTGACCCTGATAGTACTCGACCTGATCATCGCGGGGGTTATAGTGCTCCTCCGTTTCAAACTCATTCTAGGTACTTCTATGCTCCCTTAGGTGAAAATTGCTGTGGGCATCACTTTGTCATGTTATTCTATCAACAGCATCATCCATTTCCACATTGTCAAGAGTGTGCACGACTCGTATTAGGAGAAGCTTCACATATTTGTTGGATATGCCGCTCTTACTTTAGACGATATGGCACGGGCTTAATGAAGCAAATTGTGGGAATTACACCCCAACGCCATAATCTTCTTAATGTGAGAATACCAGAGAGAGGACCAAATCAACGTAGATTACCTGAGGAGGTTCAAGCACAACAATGGAGGGATGCAAGTTTAAATGACTTGCAACCACCGATCTTGCAAGCCCTCCTTCCCCAAGCCTCAACATGTCAATATTGGATCAATATGAGTACCTATATTGCGCAGTTCCAAAATCAAAACTGTCTGCTTAACCTTCCCATAGAACCAATGCCATATTTTAGTGAGGAAGCACTCCTTCCTCTACCACCTTCTCCAGAGGCCGGTTTTTGTGAGGGGTTGTCCCTGCATCCTGAGGAAATTGATACCATCTTTCCAGCAGACGAGGACACGGATCCACCACTAGCACAAGGGTAAGCTCAACGACTCCACAATAAGATCGACAAGCCAGGGCACTTTTCTCCCATTGGGTTTTTCCCCTCGGCTATATTCGGTGATTGGCACCAATAGCAAATTTTATTCCTTTCTTTTCTTTTCTTGTTTGTTAATAACCATTTTGTAGAGATCTCAGCTAAACAAGAGCATCAAACACGCCCCAATAGTCCACCTACCGTGCACACAAATTAGGAAGGGGGGAGACATGCTATGTCTACAAAGACCGAGGAGGAGCAATCTGCACAAAATCAGCAATTCATCAATGCAAATGAACAACATCAACGGGCACTACAACAGGTGTATTCAAATCTTAATCTTTATTTCTTTATGTGCTTTTATCTTTTGGATATATGGTTTGCATGTTCACACAATGTTGGCTGGTTTAAGTTTTTGATTAGTTGTTAAAATATGGTGAGTAAATTCTAGATTCTTAGAGGACTTAGTAAAAGATATTTCTATCTAAAGACAGTGTAGGATATATACCAATGGAATATGCCAAGTTCTTATGCTTTCAAGGTATATTAGTTATCCCTAGTGGTAGCTACCTCTTGAGCTAGGTGCTAGGATTAATAAAAAAATTTATGAAAATATACCATAAAAAAATATATACAAAGTGAATTGAGACATGATGTGTCTACAGCCATGTGGAATGCTTGGTAGGACCTGGGGTTGTCTTAGCACCTTGGGGGGACGATGCCTTGGTTTTCATGGGGTGAACACTGATGTCTAAAAGCTTCAGAAAAAGACCTTCGAGGAATCTATCGCCTTGATAGATGTTGGTAGGACTCTGGGGTACACTATGGGCCCTCGAGACCGATGCCCTCATCTTCATGGGGTACTCCTTATGTCATAAAAGAAAGAAAAAGGGTCTGTCGCCCTTGAGATACTTAGCGGTCTTTAGATTCTCTTGGCGGAGGTCTCTTGGCCATTGCTTGGGTCTCATTGGGATGGAACCTTAATCTTTATTACCTTCTACACACACATCAAAAAAAAAATACATAAAAATAAAAATAAAGAGTTCCAATCACCTTTGCTCATAATTAGGAGTAGGTTTGCCACTTAGGAATAACTTAAATACTTGTAGGACATTGAGACTGCAGTCATAACCGGCGGTGTACAAGCACACTTGCCTTTGCATAGCACTATCTACCACTTAAGTCTCACTTTGACTAGTCTTTACTCACCTATTTTAGTACTCTTTAAAACTTTAATCAGCCTTTCACTTGTATGCTCACATGTGGAATTGTCATTGCTGTTTTTTTTCTTTTTTTCTTCTTTTCTTTTCTTTTTTTTTTCAATAAAGACTTTACTTGTATCTATTGTTTTTTGCAGCTCTTGCTACTACCGCGCTCGAGGACGTGCACAAAATAGGAAGGGGGGAGTGTTGCATGAAGGTCAATACAAGGATGCAACAAAAAAGACACTTAGGGCTCTTGAAAAGAGTTCCAACTTGTAGATGAATGTGGGAGTGGACTTGACAATAATCCCACATGGGAACTTTTGGGAGTTCTAGAGTTTTTGTATAAAAGGTGGCCCATTTGAGAGCTAAGGGGACTCTTTGGTCATTTGGTTGAGAGGCTCATAGAGAGAGCTTGCTCCATAGCTCCATCTCATGTGCTCTCCCAAGGCTCTCCATCTCCATTCTTGCTTCAATCTTGTACTCTCTATTCTCTACATTTTCAATGATATGAGGTTATGGTCTACACACTTGCTAATCTAGATTTCTTAATGATGTTTTGATGCTAAAATCTGATTTGTGAATTGTAGAGTGCATGTGATGAAGCTTGTGCATGAAATGATGTGTAGTTGAGGCATGTGTGATAGCTCTTTGCATGTTATATTCTTTGCATAAGTTGCATTTTTGTGCTTAAGTGTAGCCTAATCTTGATGCTTTGATTATGTTAGATTGATTGCTTGAGTGTTGAAGAAGGATTGAGTAGGACTAGAAGTCATTAGTGTGTGGTTAACTAATCTTCTCCCATTCGGGATAGCCTTGCATTCACGGATTGACAAAGTGTGTGGGTTGGAGTGTAGCCTCCGCTATGCTATGATGTCCCAAACAATCATCTTCAATATCTTCAGTCTTAGTTCAATCAATAACCTTAGTGCCGGAGATGAATGGCCAAAAAACTTTGGACATCATCTTGTACTTGACACAAGGACTTGCCAAGTGTGGAAGCCCTCTCCTAAGAACTTCTTAATTTGGGTGTTGTCCCTTGACATTGGGTATTGAAGGAGATTACTAGAGAGTAATGGGCTGATTTATGAAGAAGAAAAAACCAAAAATTTGTGATGTTTTGGCTTAAGTAGAAAAAGAGAAAGGCTTATGAGAGTGCAACAACCCTTAATCAAGCCAAGGATGTTGCATAAAAAAAGGAGATCAAGATGGTGAAGCTTATGGTTTAGCACTTAGGGTTTGTGCCCAGCCACTAATTTTGATGGAGATTAGCTTTATTAGTGTCAAAGAACACTTTGTTTGGTGATTAAGATCACCATTAGTGTTTAGCAACACTATTAGTGCTTAAGAGGACTTTTCTAGCATCTAATGACACTTGCATTGGTGATTAGATTCACCATAGTGTTTAAGAAAACCTGGAATGGCTTCCCTTTGCTGGATTAGTAGCCTCATTAGTGTTAATCAACACTAACAAGCTTGAGCAAGCTTTCATGGAGAAAAGAAATAGTAGGCGCCTGGTTTTTTCACTCCCATGGTTGATTCAGCTCGCCATTAGGGCTAAGATTTGAGTTGTAGGACCTTGAGACCATGGGCTTCAAAAGCCTTAAGCTCTCTAGGCCTGCAATCACCTATACACGGCAAAATGGCTGTACGAAATACTATGCTGCAGAAAACGTATGCCGTCCTACTTAGTGAGCAATGTCGCGGCTGAGAAAGGAGTACTCATCTGATGAGTTGTATGAATCTGAGCACCCAGACCTACTCTACATTTTCTTAGATGAAAGCACACCGAGTTCTTGCCTCCATAAGCTGCTGGAGGGCCACTGGCTGGGGGCAGATGAGATGCACTCTAAAAACCACTTTTTTAACCTATTCTACATCTTCTTACAAGTTGCCTAGCTCTAGATACCATGATAGAATTTTGTGGTGCTCATGCTAGATCAAATATGTGGAGGAGAGAGACTCACAAAATACAAGAAAGGATCTTGCTTATTAAGTTGCTCAAAATACAACTAAGCTTCTTACTCTTGAAATGCCTTCTAGCTCCACCTTAAAATAGGTAAGCTAGTGGACCATAAGTCCATTCACACACATACCCTTCTCCTCCCCTTTTACATAACCTTAGTCTCTTAATAATGGATTGATGTGTGGGTAATGTGGATTGACATGAATAGATGTATGGATGATGTGGATTGATGTGTGGGTAATGTGGATTGACATGTGGATTAATGTGGATGGATGAGTGGATAATGTGGATTGATGTGGATGATGTGGATGGATGTATGGATGATATGGATTGATGTGTGGGTAATGTGGATTAACATGTGGATTGATGTGGATGATATGGATGGATGTATGGATGATGTGGATTGACATGTGGATTGATGTGGATGGATGTGGATGGATGTATGGAAGATGTGGATGGATGTATGGAAGATGTGGATGGACATGTGAATTGATGTGGATGGATGTATGGAAGATGTGGATGGATGTGTGGATAATGTGGATTGATGTGGATGGATGTATGGATGACGTGGATTGGTGTGGATGATGTGATTGGATGTGATTTGATGTGGGAATGATGTGATGTGATAGGGATCGATGAAAAAAAAAATGTGGAAAGATGACAAAAGATGGGGACTAATGTGAAAGGATGTGGAGTGATGAGAAAAAATGGAAATATTATTGGAACTGTATTTGTATGTGAAATCTGTTTTTAAATGATGACTATTTTATGTCAAGAATGTTGGGGAAGCATTTTGACCGTCTTGTGAATGACGGAGAGTCAACGGAGGATATCTCGCGTAGCAAGGTCGACTGAGGTCTTGACCAGCCTCGGTTTGATTTAAATGGTGAGCTTCCGATAACAGTGGATGAGGGACCAAGGAAGCGGCCTATGAGTGAAGCACTAGGCGACCTGTGAAGGATCCTAGAGGGTGTTGACCATACGGTGCTCGATGGGCTTTGGGTCACCGAAGATACCCAAACGTACGTCGGGGAAGATATTGGAACAAGGAGTAAGAGTTGTTTTTTGAATTCCAGGATGGATTTGGTTGGTTGACCTTGCTGGTTGGTTGACCTTGCTGGTCCTCAACGGATGAGTCCATGGCTCTTTTATATGGATCCGTTGGTTGATCTTGCTGATCTTCAACGGAGATTCCATTTTGATATGTGAATATATTGCTAGTTACTATGAGCTAGGAACTATCAAAAAGGCCCCTGAGTGAACAGGTGGTGAGCATTTTGGTTGCCAATGATGCCATAGGTACACCGATGAAGGAATAATTGGAAATAAGGATTCAACCAGAGATTTTGAGGATTGTGATCAGTGACAAAATGGTGTCATTAAATGATTGTTTTAAAGATAGCTGATGCTGAGAAAAAGGCAATTTCATATTGGGTGTGTAAGTGGTGTGACTAGTTTTAAGTTTGCATGAATATCCGGCTAGGGCGTCTAGGAACTCTTTTCCCTGGTACCCGAGACAAAACCTAACTAAATTCTTAATTGGATCCTATCACTACAATGGTTGGGCAGTTGGGTAACCCACGGGACTGGATGGGGTTAGGTTGGGACTAATGGATCCTTAAATTGAGACTCAATTCTGCTATGGTACGATAGATAAAGTAAATCTCGGACAAAAATTATTCTATGGAAAAGAATCAACGGCTATGCCTCTCAATGAGGAAAAAAGCATTGGTCTCTATGATCCAAGTGCAATCTTTTCCGTGATCTGACTTGGGACTTACGGGTTTCGCCAGATCAGTTCAGTTAGTTAAGGCTTTTGACTACGTTAGAAAAAAGTTATCCTAGAGGAATCACCCGTGCTTATCGGGCAAGGGAATTTTTTTCAGGATTGGTTTTGGAAGAACCCGATGGATTAGTCTCTTGTCCGGATATCCATGGGCGAGGCCCGGAGTGTGAGACCCTGCCCCGCGTAAGAAGTGCTACTTTCGCTTGCTAGAACCCCTGAATTCGTTGCGCGGTGGGGATAGGGACCTCACAGCTTGATTATCCCACACTCTAGTAATTGTGATTTGTTCCTAAGACATGATGTATTGTATTATACACTCATACACATGATGACGTATTGGACACACACATGCACACATGATGACATTGATATCACACAAAAATGCACATGATCATAGTGATATAGTGCACATGATGCCACTGACACATATGCACATGATGATGATGTATGTGATAGTGATGTGTGCGATTCATATCATGTGGGAATGATCTCTAGGACAGAGATGGCAACAAGCACAATGAGCATCAACACTTCTATGCCTATCTTCTTTCCTACAAATCACCTAGACACTTTAGTTGATTGTGGTGACATTTTAGAGGATAGTGTGCATTTGATTAATGATGCATCCATTAGCACACTCGAGATTAGTATACTCATTAACACACTGAGCATCGACACTTCTATGCCTATCTTCTTTCCTACTACAAATCATGTGGACACTTTAGTTTATCGTGGTGGTGACATTTTAGAGGATAGTGTGCATTTGATTAATGATGCATCCATTAGCACACTCGGGATTAGTATACCCATTAGCACACTTGAGGTTAGTGTACTCCGGATACAAGTGACAGAGACACCTATGAGCATAGATCTGAGTTCTTAGTGTTAGATGCATTAGGCTATTCTTCTAGGATTTCTATTTGTGGAGATATCACTGATACGACCAATACTTCTAGTATTCATTGCATTCTTGGCAATCTTCATGTGGATAGAGTTCATGTGTTTAAGCAATCAAGGATAGTGCATGAGAGTAGTGATGATTTCATCGCGGTGACACATCGCAGTAGGATTATACATACTGATAGATCATATGACATAGATCTTAAGAGATTTACATTGGATCTAAACATATCCTTAGATCCTATATTGTTGGAGATAGGTTTGTTATCGGATGTAGGTCACATAGGGGAATTATTGATGGAGATAGACCATGTTTATGAGGATGACCTTGCAGACCTTGGGGATGTCATAGGTGATGATTTAAGAGATGATAACATTTACCTTTCATGTGAGGATACCTCTTCATTTTTCAGTGATGTAGTACTATGATGATGTGGATGATCAAATTGTTATCTTGGATCATCATACACACATAAAGGGTTTTGCACATGAGGAGATGATGCATGGTTTGGCTCATGCCCATATATCCATTGATATAGTGGATCATGTCAAATGGCATATACTACACCCAAAATATTGTAAATGTCATGGCTCCAGAGAAAATAGGATCATGTCGACACACAGGAATCAAAAGAACATATGTCAAGGTTGGCATCATGCAAGGTTAAGAGCAAACCAATGCCATCATCCCATTTAGCATCAATTGAAAAGTCAAAGACATGACCCACTACATCAGGTATAGGGGCATGAGTTGAACAAAAAAGTAAATATCCCGGTTCCAAAGAATATAGGATTGTGTCGACACCCATAGAAACCAATAGAACATACAAATGTTTGCAAATAAAGATTAAACAACAGTGGTTTGTAAAGATTTTTCTCATATTAGGTTGTTTACAACTCAATTGGACTAGTACTAATCTTCAAAGATTAGTGTTAATCTATGGAAGTTTAAGAAAACCAGTTCACAGAAGTGTTGTCTTGATAAATCAAGTGCAATTTTGGAAAATATTGAGTGTAGATTATAGATTAATGTAGAAAACAATGCAAAGTTCTATGTATTTGATGCAAATACAGAGTATGGCCCTGTTGGGAATTGAGCCTAGTCAACTAGTGCGAGCCTAGTTAACTGGTGTTAGCAAGTGTGCGGCATACACCAAGGGTTCTCGTAACCTGCATATATGGCCTCTTGAGTGGGAAGGTCTCTCACAAGCATTGATTTGTCCTTCTAAAGCATCATCACTTAGCTTTGCAAAAGCTCTCAGCAAAGCAACAGTACAAGCTAGCAATATAATATCATTACGGGAATATAAGAAGAGCAAGATTGAAATACAACAACCAGCTTGGATACAATGTCTAGATACTATGGAGTCTAGATAAATATATTCTTTTGGTAGTGGCTTTAAAGGACTAAAGCTTGTTTGATTATAGATACCATGAGTGATACTTCTAAAATAAATAGATCTGGATTGCTTAGAGCAAAACAACACATGCAGAAGTAAAGTAAAAACAAACTAAGGAGCATACCATTTTTGTTTACAACATCCTAAGTTGCAACCCAGCCAAGCAAGTAGCATCATCATGAATGTATCTAGAGAATAAGGTAGTTAGTCAAATCTCTCAAGCTAAATGCAAGTGTCTCCCTGTGAGACAGATTCAGATAGTAACCCCATGGTTGTTTGCCAATGTTGTGGTAGCCTTGGTAGAGAAACAAGAAATTAGCAATAAATCTATTTTGAGATCACAAATCAGACTCTTTTTAAGGTTCTATTTCCCAAACATTTAAGGGTCTCTACCCACAGATGTGGTTGTGGAGTTGCTGAGCATTTTGGGAAAATTTTATAGGCATTAAGGAGTCTTAGAGGGACTAGGAATTGATTTATGTAAGAAGTTCTGGCCATCTACTTCCCTAGCTCACCCATTGACACTTGCTTCCACCACCACACTCTCATTCTCAAAGCTTTGGTCATTTGCTTCTCTAGCTCACCCATTGATACTTGCTCCGCCACCACGCTCTTATTCTCAAAGCTCTCGCACAGCGCTTGACACCATGACACTCCATTTCAGAAGGATCACTTTCTAAGTGGTGTGCCACTTCATAGCCTTGTTTTAAAGCTCAACATGATTGCCACTTCATAGCCTTGTTTTAAAGCCCAACATGATTGCAATGATGTCTAAGTTGTGTGTTGCTTCATCGCTTGGTTCTAAAGCTCAGCATACCTACAAACATCTCATCTAGAGCATAGCATAGATCTTCTATAGAGTGTACAAATCTCTAGTGGAGTGCTACGATCAGCTTACAGGTCTCATTCATCTTGGAGGATTTGCAAGCTCAATTTGGACCTTTCGGCGACTCTAATAGCATCTACAATTGTTGCTTCATCATCTTCAAAGGCTTAGCATATTTTTAATTGATTTAAGCACTAGTAGATTATTAGTGCTTTTGGATATGAAAGTTGTATCGTCACAGTGCCAACAAAGCGCAACTACCATGGCTAAGTGCATTGGAAAGATTTATTTATTAAAAAAAGAGAAAAAGTTTTGCATCATCACCATCACTGACCTAGGAAGCTCTAGGCTCAGCAAAAGAGTCCTCATCATGGAGCTCAAGAGTCCTCATCATGGAGCTCAAGAGAGCTCTCATCTCAGTTCAATAAGTGACCGCTATCATCGAGTTCACAGCTTTCTAGTTGTCACCATTAGTGTGGAAAAGAGAAAGGAAAAGTTTTTGAATGTTTAGGGTTTTGTTATTTTTACACTTTAGGAATATCTCCCTTTAAATTATTGGCATTGTCTTTTGGGCTCTTCACACCTTTGGTCCAAACCACATTACTCTCGTCCACAACACCTTAGGGGTGTTTCACATGCATCTTGCATCATCTGGATGCAGCTTGCATCATTTGGATTTTTGCTGTGTTTGTACACACGAGTACACTTTGGGGTACTTTTTTGTGAGTTTGTACATGTGCCTTGCTTGGGCTTTGTTCACATGCTTTTGCACATTGTGTTTGTTTTCAGGGTGATCACGTGCTTGGTGATTGTTGGGCTTGTTTATGCGTTGTGTTTCACAGCCTTCATACATTTTGGGATTATTTACATGCATGGTGTTTAATGAGGGGTGTTCACATGTTGTGAGTGTTCTTGGTGGGGATTCTTTCACATTGTACAAACTGATTCGTGTTGAGTGTTAGTTGGGCTTGTTCACACATCGTGGGTCACATGTCCTATATGAGAGGTGTGTTCACACTTGTGCATTGTGTTTTGGTGCGTATACTTTTGGTAGTGCTCACACACAGCCACGGGTTGTTACTTTTAATTTTACTTTTAGATGTTCAAGCTTCACAGTTTGATGCCTAGGTATTTTTGGCATTTGTTCAATGAGGAACAAATATGTGCCAGATGGTTTAGGTGGTCCACACACAGTGATTTCATCACTTCATTGCTTGGCTACATCAGCATGGATGGTTTGGTATTATTTGCATGGGATGATTCATCTTTTGACGACTTGATTGAGTATCCCACACTTTGGTCATTGTGATTTGTTCCTAAGACATGATGTATTGTATTATACACTTATACACATGATGACGTATTGGACACACACATGCACACATGATGACATTGATGAATATCACACAAAAATGCACATGATCATAGTGATGTACATGCACACATGCACACATGATGACATTGATGAGTATCACACAAAAATGCACATGATCATAGTGATGTACATGCACATGATGCCACACTGACACATATGCACATGATGATGATGTATGTGATAGTGATGTGTGCGATTCATATCATGTGGGCATGATCTCGAGGATAGAGATGGGAACAAGCACAATGAGCATCGACACTTTTATGCCTATCTTCTTTCCTACAAATCACGTGGACACTTTAGTTGATTGTGGTGGTGTGCATTTGATTAATGATGCATCCATTAGCACACGCGAGATTAGTATACTCATTAACACAGTGAGCATCGACACTTCTATGCCTATATTCTTTCCTACAAATCACGTGGACACTTTAGTTGATCATGGTGGGGCGACATTTTAGAGGGTAGTGTGCATTTGATTAATGATGCATCCATTAGCACACTCGGGATTAGTATACCCATTAGCACACTTGAGGTTAGTGATACTCCGGATACAAGTGATAGATACACCTATGAGCATAGATCCAAGTTCTTAGTGTTAGATGCATTAGGCTATTCTTCTAGGATTTCTATTTGTGGAGATATCACTGATACGATCAATACTTTTAGTATTCATTGCATTCTTGGCAGTCTTCATGTGGATATAGTTCATGTGTTTACACAATCAAGGATAGTGCATGAGAGTAGTGATGATTTCATCGAGGTGAGACATCGTAGTAGGATTATGCATATTGATCATGTCCATAGTAGATCATATGACATAGATCTTGAGAGATTTGCATTTGATCTAGACATATCCTTAGATCCTATATTGTTGGAGATAGATTTGTTATCGGATGTAGGTCACATAGGGGAATTATTGATGGAGATAGACCATGTTTATGAGGATAACCTTGCAGACCTTGGGGATGCCATAAATGATGATTTAAGAGATGATTACATTTACCTTTCATGTGAGGATACCTCTTCATTTTTCAGTGATGTAGTACTATGATGATGTGGATGATCAAATTGTTATCTTGTATCATCATACACACATAAAGGGTTTTGCACATGAGGAGATGATGCATGGTTTGGCTCATGCCCATATATCCATTGATATAGTGGATCATGTCAAATGGCATATACTGCACCCAAAAGTAAATGTCCTGGCTCCAAAGAAAATAGGATCATGTCGACACTCGTAGGAACCAAAAGAACATATGTCAAGGTTGGCGTCATGCAAGCTTGGGTAAGAGAAAATCAATGCGATCATCCCATTTAATTAGCATCAATTGAAAAGTCAAAGACATGACCCACTGCATCAGGTATAGGGGCATGAGTTGAACAAAAAAGTAAATGTCCCAGCTCCAAAGAAAATAGGATTGTGTCGACACCCATAGGAACCAAAAGAAAATATCTCAAGGTTGGCATCATACAAGGTTAAGAGGAAACCAATACCGTCATCCTATGTAGCATCACTTGAAAAGTCAAAGATATGATCCACTGCATCAATAGGTGTATAGGCATGAGCCGAACCATGCATCAAAGACATATATTGCATCCAAAAGTAAATGTCCTGATTCTAAAGAAAATAGAATCGTGTTGACACCCATAGAAAACAAAAGTGAGGCATTTTTGGTGGTCATTTCACTTTGGACAAGGAGCTTGGACTTCCTTTCTCAAGCCAAAGG
Source organism: Cibotium barometz (assembly GCF_041138505.1). Lineage (NCBI taxonomy): Eukaryota > Viridiplantae > Streptophyta > Polypodiopsida > Cyatheales > Cibotiaceae > Cibotium > Cibotium barometz. The sequence goes on along the minus strand of NC_141072.1, from coordinate 11,417,949 downwards.
GTCACACATTTGTTCCATGGTTGGATGGTCCACACTTGGGCTATCGATTTGATCCAAGTGGATATATAGCGAGCTACATCATCCACATGGGTGGCTATCCATTTGATCCAGGAGGATTGGCCAAGCACATAACCAACATTGGCTCTCTACATTTTCAATTCTATCCAGCCAATCCAGACAATCCGAGAGCCATTGATTTGGAGTTTACATGGTTTGGATTTACATTTCATGTATGTAGGAGGGGATGGTTTTTGTAATGGAGCAACTACTCTTATATTAGGCTTAGGACCATGCTCATGGACTCAGGTATATAAGGGGGCCATGGTTGTCATTTGTGTCCTTTATGACTTTTATGACCATTTATGATCTTTCAACATTATCTCTCTTAGACATTTTGTTTGTTCTTGTAGCCTTGGTTTATGGAAGTCTTTTTGCATCCTCTTAGAGAGAGAGAGGTTAACTCACTTAGGCATCATGGTTCTTTGTATGAGATTATCTCTTTAATATCGTAATAACCCATATCTCAGCTTTATGATCATTCCATTCTAGTCTTCCTTTTGTGAAGAAGAGAATACAGTTACAAAATATATATTTTTGTGCAGTCTCAAGTACAGAGTCAAAGATTTTAGTGTAGAGTTAAAGAACATTGAAGATTCAATTCAAGATCGATGTAGAATTGAAGATTCAAGTTTAGAGAGCAAGATTTGTGCAAAGATTCACAATTGTGAGTGATACTTACCAAAATCCTACACCTTCTTTGCATTTCCTGACTATTTGTTATAGTTCTTGTTGACTTCCAAGAAATAGTTGAAATATCAAGATAGAGTCAAAATAGCAAGAAATGGTAAAAATGCCAACAAATGTTTGCAAGTAAAGATTAAACAACAGTGGTTTGTAAAGATTTGTCTCATATTAGGTTGTTTACAACTCCATTGGACTAGAACTAATCTTCAAAGATTAGTGTTAATCTGTGGAAGTTTAAGAAAACCAGTTCACAAAAGTGTTGTCTTGATAAATCAAGTGCAATTTTGGAAAAGATTGAGTGTAGAGATTGTAGCTTAATGTATGGCCCTATTGGGAATTGAGCCTAGTCAACTGTTGCGAGCCAGTGTGCCACATACACTAAGTTGGTTTATGTAAGAAGCCCTGGCCATCTACTTCCCTAGCTCACCCATTGACACTTGCTTCCACCACCACACTCTCATTCTCAAAGCTCTGGTCATTTGCTTCTCTAGCTCACCCATTGATACTTGCTCCGCCACCACGCTCTTATTCTCAAAGCTATCGCACAGCGCTCAACACCATGATACTTCATTTTAGAAGGATCGCTTTCTAAGTGGTGTGCCACTTCATATCCTTGTTTTAAAGCTTAACATGATTGCAACAACGATGTCTAAGTTGTGTGTTGCTTCATCGCTTGGTCCTAAAGCTCCGCATACCTACAAACATTTCATCTAGAGCATAGCATAGATCTTCTATAGAGTGTACAAATATCTAGTGAAGTGCTACAATCAGCTTATAGGTCTCATTCATCTTGGAGGATTTGCAAGCTCAATTCGGACCTTCCGACGACTCTACTAGCATCTACAATTGTTGCTTCATCATCTTCAAAGGCTTAGCATATTTTTAATTGATTTAAGCACAAGTAGAGCATTAGCGCTTTTGGATATGAAAGTTGTATCATCACAGTGCCAACAAAGCGCAACTGCCATGGCTAAGCGCATTGGAAATATTTATTTATTAAAAAAAAGAGAAAAAGTTTTGCATCATCACCATCACTGAGCTAGGAAGCTCTAGGATTAGCAAAAGAGTCCTCATCATGGAGCTCAAGACAGCTCTGATCTCAGTTCAATAAGTGGCTATGCCGCTATCATCGAGTTCACAGCTTTCTAGTTGTTGCCACCACTAGAAAGGAAGAGTTTTTGAATGTTTAGGGTTTTGTTATTTTTACACTTTAGGAATCTCTCCCTTTAAATTATCTGCATTGTCTTTTGGGCTCGTCTCACACCTTTGGTCCACACATTACTCTCTTGTCCACAACACCTTAGGGGTGTTTCACATGTAGCTTGCATCATTTGGATTTTTGTTGTGTTTGTACACACGAGCACACTTTGGGGTACTTTTTTGTGAGTTTGTACATGTGCCTTGCTTGGGCTTGTTCACATGCTTTTGCACATTGCGTTTGTTTTCGGGGTGATCATGTGCTTGGTGATTGTTGGGCTTGTTTATGCGTTGTGTTTCACAGCCTTCATACATTTTGGGATTATTTACATGCATGGTGTTTAATGAGGGGTGTTCACATGCTGTGAGTGTTCTTGGTGGGGATTCTTTCACATTGTACCCTAGGGCAAAACCACTTGCATCAGTTACTACCTCAAAGGGTAGAGAGAAATCTGGCAGCATCAAAACGGGACTGGTTACCAAGGCGGTCTTCAGCTTATCAAAAGCACTCTGGCACCTGGCAGACCACTGAAATGGGGTATTCTTTTTGAGAAGGTTATTCAGGGGGGAATCTATGAGAGCATACTTTGGTATAAAAATCCTATACCAACCAGTCAATCCCAAGAATCCTCTGACTTCTTTCACTGTCTTTGGTTCAGGCCAATCTATGACTGCTTGGACTTTTGCGAAATTTGGAGAAATTCCATCTTTGGATACCAGAAGGCCCAAGTATTCAACGTGGTCGACAGAGAAAGTGCATTTGCTCTTTTTAGCAAAGAGTTGGTGTTTCCTTAGAATCTCAAGAACTTTTCGGACATGAGTCTCATGGTGGTCAGCATGTCATCGAAGAAAACTAGAACAAAATCATCCAAGTATTCTCTGAGGATATCCTGCATTAGGCGATTGAATGTAGCTCGGGCATTAGTTAATCCAAACAGCATGATAGTAAATTCATAATGCCCATAGCGAGTATTGATGGCTGTTTTCGGTATATCTTGATCATTGATCCTGATTTGGTAATACTCGGATTTGAGATCTATCTTTGTGAAGATCTGGGCTCCATTTAGCCTATCCAGAAGCCCATCAATTCTTGGGATAGGATACTTATTCTTAACTGTCAGCTGATTTAGACCTCTGTAGTCCACACAGATCTATCTTTGTGAAGATCTGGTAATACTCGGATTTGAGATCTATCTTTGTGAAGATCTGGGCTCCATTTAGCCTATCCAGAAGCTCATCAATTCTTGGGATAGGATACTTATTCTTAACTGTCAGCTGATTTAGACCTCTGTAGTCCACACAGAGTCTAAGCGTTCCATCTTTCTTTTTCTGAAAGAGATCTGGTGCACCCCAAGGTGAAACACTGGGTCTTACAAACCCTTGTTTTAACAACTGTCTAAGCTATTCCTTGAGTTCGATGGCTTCAAGAACTAGCATTTTATACGTGCGCAGGGCTACTGGGGCTAAGCTCCGGGAGGTCAATTCAATCACATGATCTACTTCTCGAATTGGAGGCATTTTAGTTAGCTCTGCTGGGAATAGATCATTAAATTCATTTAACCATTCTGGTTCTTTAGCCTTAAGCTTTGAGTCTACTGGGTTCATTTTGACAACATAAATTTGCTTCTTCTTTCTAAGTCCTTTATGGTTCCATTGTGACAGTGTATGTCAGCTTGATTTTTGTGGAGCCACTTCTTAAACAAGACAATGATCTTATTGGAGATCTATGACATATGTTCGATAACAGATTTTTCTTTATCAAATCATCCATAAACAATCACTTATACAATAGGGAATTTTTCTCCAGAAAACATTTCTATATTTATATAAAAGTTGCAATATGTACATAGAGCAGCTCGGGCTCTAGAATCACTGCCTCAATCGTAATCGTATAAAGAAGCGAAACTGTGAAGAAGGCATACCATGGTACACACGATTCATTACACAAAGAGGTGCTGTAATTCTATTTCTCGGGATAAAGCGGCTAAGAAGTCTAAAAAATTGGCATGAAGTTCTAAAGTTCCTAGGTGAATGATCAAAGAGTTGAACATGCTGAACAAGCCCTAGTCTTATCAGAATCATGGCCAAGGAAATATTTTGCCTGAGCCTCTGACGCTGACTGGTACTGATGTTAATACACCGTCCTCCACAGAACCACATATATCGACGTCGCTCAAGAGGATCAAGAAAGTAAAGACTCTCAAAATGGCAAGCGAGTCTCACTCTGCTCATTCGGGTCGTAGCAGAATTGACAAGGTGATCAAATGCAAAAGCTATCATATCCTGACTCTGAGAGAGTCTAGGAATTCCAGATAGGTTTGGGGTGTCCATCTATAAATTTTCAATTCAATTTATAAGTTTTCAATTTTTGAAGTTCATTCACATAGTATTAACAAGTGAAAAACATTTCTTTCCCAAATTTCTATTAAAAATTTAGGCAATTTTTGCTGATGTTACTTAAATTTACAAAGTGCTCTGATACCAACTATGAGATCCCTCTGCCCCCTCCGTGCACTGGTGGTGGACTCCCGGTAGCTGACAGCGAAAGCAGTCCCCTCATGCGCGGGGCAGGGTTTCTCACTCAGGGCCTCACCCATGAATGTCTGGGCACGAGACTAGGCTGGTGGTCACTCGAAAAACCGAAACCGAGAAAATTTCCCATGCCCGAAAAGCGGGGACGATTCCACCTTTTTGAATTTTCTTAACGAATTTTTCTAACGAGATCAATTCTAAACTATCCTTCACTTGAATAAACCAGATAGAAGGAAACTATCACTGATATAATTTGATCATCTGAGTAATTTCAACGCTTTTTTCCTAATCAAGATCAGGCAGCGTCGTTGATCCACTCAATTGAGAAATTTATCAAGGAATTGATTAGCTACTCGAATCCTAGCGTAATCCTAAGATTTTTCAGCTTGATTATTAAAACACCACTGATTCCAGCCTCCGGCCCATGGGTTAGCCACCACCCTACCACCACTGGAATCGGTAGAACCAAACAAGTACTCACCCACCCATGATTGAAATGCTTTTCTTAACTTTAGCTTTAGAGAACAGATACGCGCACACTCCTCTTTTTAATATAAAAAATAATCCATTGACAAAACAGATATGATCACAGATTTCATAACTCAAAATTTCCATTCAATCCCTTGTTTCACAAAAATAGTACCACTCTGGACTCTCCGTTGGGACCAGCTGGTCAACAACGAGATCCAGTAAACAGATTACAATAATCATTTCGTCAACATATATATATATATCTTCCTCGACATATGTATGGGTGTCCTAAGCATCGTGAGCCCGTGCATCACTTGGTCAGAACCCTCCAGGATCCTCCTTAGGTGTCCTGGTACTTCACTCAGGGACCGCTTCGTCGGCCCTCGCCCATCGTACCGGAAGCACACCATTTTTCACCATACCCGGGCTGGTCTAGACCTGGGCAGGTTTTTGCCGCGCAAGAGCTGTCCCTTGAACACTCCCCGCCAGCTGTTGCAACTGAACATCCCTTAGATAAACATATATGCCAAATGCTCCCTCCAGCATTCTGGCGTAAGACAGTCCTTTAAGAAAACTGGGTTTCTATGCAAGTTTTCAGTTTTGATTTTGTTTGAAAATCATGAATAATCTTGAGTCCGTATCTCAATACTTCTAGATCCAGGTCTGAATTCCAAATAGAATTCCTCGAATTCTGTTAACTTGATCCTCAAATTAAAATCAAAAGTCTTAACTTAGTTTTAGATTCGATGGGGGATTTGAGTACATTTTTACTGAATTGGGCACATCATCATTGATTGAAATTGACGAAGGAATTAGGTCTTGGTCAATAGTCTAAATCAGAGTTTGGGTTTGGAAAGGTTCTTCCTAAACTATCATTCTCGAAAGGTACTATTTCAATTTCTCTTTTTTTAAATTTTGTTCGATGAATATTTGCTTATAGATTTCTAAAACATGAATTTCTTATGAGGAATAAAATAATCATTTATCTCGATCTCCGACTTCGATAGTTTAATTAAATTTTCTCATTACCATCTTAGTGAATATGAAACGGTAGCATTTCTTCTCACAGATTATCTACTTATTTATTTTTTCAATTTTTTGCAAAAATTAAACAGAGGATTATGAGAACCCTTATTTAAATATAATCATTCTATATGCATCTATTTATGCATAAAAATCATTTATGATGAAAATCACACTTTTAATATAAAAAATATCTTTTATGCATAAAAATCATTTATGATAAAAATCACACTTTTAATATAAAAAAGTATCTTTTATGCATATGTTTATGCATAAAAATCATTTATGATGATAATCACACTTTTAATATAAAAAATATCTTTTATGCATATGTTTATGCATAAAAATCATTTATGATGAAAATCACACTTTTAATATTAAAAAAATATCTTTTATGCATATGTTTATGCATAAAAATCATTTATGATGATATTCACACTTTTAATATAAAAAAATATCTTTTATGCATAAAAATCATTTATGATAAAAATCACACTTTTAATATTAAAAAAATATCTTTTATGCATGTGTTTATGCATAGAAATAATTTATGATGAAAATCACACTTTTATAATTAAAAAATATTCTTTTATGCATAGAAATCAATAATGATAAAAGTAACACTTTTATAATTAAAAAAATATTCTTTTATGTATACTTTTATGCATAAAAATCAATATGATGAAAGTAACTCTTTTATAATAAAAAAAATATTCTTTTATGCATAAAAATCCATAAATGAAGAAAGTAACACTTTCATAGTAAAAAAATTATCAATATGTATCTTTCTATACATAGAATTTAATTCTATTGAAAATCATTCTTTTATAAAAATTAATCAATATGCATCTTTCTATGCATGAATGAAAATGACACTTTTAGAATACTCTAATGATGGGGATTACTCTTTTTGATTAAATGAAGATGAAATTTATTTCACAAACTTTCAGAGAAAATTTTGCCATAACCTCCTTTGTATGGCTGACCATTTTTCAATTTTTAACTCTCTAAAATTAATTAGAAGTTCACCAAGAGTATTTAAATCATTCTAATGTAAACATTTTCTACTTATTTAAGAGAAACATTATGAAAAACTTGACTTTATCCAATAATCAATCATCTAGGATAAAGAATGGTTGGATTGACTAAAGAAGAGAGGGGAATGCCTTTTGAAGAATCTCCAACTTACATGGATAATTTGAGAGCTTTCCTTTGGCTTGATGGTTTGAGGGTTCTACTCTTGTTTGAAACAAGAGTGGCCACCAATCTTTTAGAAGAGGGAAGGTCGAAAACTAATGAATTATGAGTAAAATTCACAATTTTTGGCCCTTAGGAGAAGCAAGGTAACAGTACAAAACACGATTAAGTTTCAAAAAAGGAAAAGGCTTCTATTTATAGGAAAAAGTGAGCTTCTAACCAAGCCAACTGATTCTAGAATTTTCCAGATCAGTTTGGTCAATTTTTGACCATTTTTGGGTCAGTTTAGTCCACTTTTTGGATCTAGTTGAAATGAAGAGAGGAGAGATAAAAATATCTCATTATTTGGGAGTTTAAAACTCTCTCACACATGTGAAATAGGTGCCTCCTTCATGAGGGGAATCCCCCCATACTGAGGTGTCAAAAATGCATCATTTTATCTAAATATCTCTCTTTTTTAACTATTAATCTTGTCCTTAGTCAACTCTTCATCTTATGTGAGTATTTACTCATTTTTGGGGGATTTTCCTTTGATTCTTCTATTTATCTCCTCCCTACATTTGGATGAATCTTATTGCTCCATAGGAACCTTAATTTAAAATTTTGAAAAAATCTTGACCCCCAGGATAATGCCTCTTGAACAGATTATACTTAATTTCTAATGCACCTTCTGAAAATCTTTTTGAGCTTCTGTTTTAGGGGGAACTTATTTTAATAAGATGAGGTATTTTTCTATCCATTTAAAAACTGAATATTCTCTCTTTAGAACATTTTCTCTCTCGAGACTAAAACTGGTAGAAATAAGATCTTTTATATTTTTTAAGAGGGATTTGATTACAGGAGAAGATGTTGGACATCTTGAGAGGCCGGGGAGGAATCTTACATTGTCATCGACATCATTCTAACAAAATTTCTTATTGTGATCGTAAGGGAGCTGCTCATGTCATCATGGCTCTATGATTGCTATTATGATTTGCCTTCTCGTGTCATGTACTCCATATCTTTTACAGAGTTCACACATGCCTTTGGCATTTCGAGGCTTAGACCTCTACATCCTCGCTCGTCAACTTCTTGCTATCCTGAGGTAGCATATTCATGCCAAAATTATATGTTCGAGCTTCACAGTTTGATGCCTAGGCATTTTCGGCATTTGTTCGATGAGGAACAAATATGTGCCAGATGGTCTAGGGTGGTCCACACACAGTGATTTCATCACTTCATTGCTTGGCTACATCAGCATGGATGGTTTGGTATTATTTTCATGGGATGATTCATCTTTTGATGACGACTTGATTGAGTATCCCACACTCTCGTCATTGTGATTTGTTCCTAAGACATGATGTATTATATTATACACTCATACACATGATGATGTATTGGACACACACGCACATGCACACATGATGACATTGATGTGTATCACACAAAAATGTACATGATCATAGTGATGTACGTGCACATGATGCCACTGACACATATGCACATGATGATGATGTATGTGATAGTGATGTGTGCGATTCATATCATGTGGGCATGATCTCGGGGAGAGAGATGGCAACAAGCACAATGAGCATCAACACTTCTATGCCTATCTTCTTTCCTACAAATCACGTGGTGGACACTTTAGTTGATTGTGGTGATATTTTAGAGGACAGTGTGCATTTGATTAATGATGCATCCATTAGCACACTCGGGATTAGTATACTCATTAACACACTGAGCATCGACACTTCTATGCCTATATTCTTTCCTACAAATCAAGTGGACACTTTAGTTGATTGTGGTGGCAACATTTTAGAGGATAGTGTGCATTTGATTAATGATGCATCCATTAGCACACTCAGGATTAGTATACCCATTAGCACACTTGAGGTTAGTGATACTCCGGATACAAGTGACAGAGACACCTATGAGCATAGATCTCAGTTCTTAGTGTTAGATGCATTAGGCTATTCGTCTAGGATTTCTATTTGTGGAGATATCGCTGATATGACCAATACTTCTAGTATTCATTGCATTCTTGGCAGTCTTCATGTGGATAGAGTTCATGTGTTTATGCAATCGAGGATAGTGCATGAGAGTAGTGATGATTTCATCGAGGTGACACATCGCAGTAGGATTATTCATATTGATCAGGTCCATAGTAGATCATATGACATAGATCTTGAGAGATTTGCATTGGATCTAGACATATCCTTAGATCCTATATTGTTGGAGATAGGGGAATTATTAATGGAGATAGACCATGTTTATAAAGATGACCTTGCAAACCTTGGGGATGCCATAGATGGTGATTTAAGAGATGATAACATTTACCTTTCATGGAGGATACCTCTTATTTTTTCAGTGATGTAGTACTATGATGATGTGGATGATCAAATTGTTATCTTGGATCATCATACACACATAAAGGGTTTTGCACATGAGGAGATGATGCATGGTCTGGCTCATGCCCATACAGTGGATCATGTCAAATGGCATATATTGCACTCAAAAGTAAATGTCCTGGCTCCAAAGAAAATAGGATCATATCGACACTTGCACGAACCAAAAGAACATATGTCAAGGTTGGCATCATGCAAGCTTGGGTAAGAGCAAACCAATGCCATCATTAATGCCATCTTCATCCCATTTATCATCAATTAAAAAGTCAAAGACATGACCCATTGCATTAGGTATAGGGGCATGAGTTGAACAAAAAAGTAAATGTCCCGGCTCCAAAGAAAATAGGATTGTGTCGACACCCATAGGAACCAAAAGAACATGTCTCAAGGTTGGCATCATACGAGGGTAAGAGGAAACCAATGCCGTCATCCTATGTAGCATCACTCGAAAAGTCAAAGATATGATCCACTGCATGCCGTCATCCTATGTAGCATCACTCGAAAAGTAAAAGATATGATCCACTGCATCAATAGGTGTATGGGCAATGAGCCGAACTATGCATCAATAGGTATATAGACATATATTGCATCCAAAAGTAAATGTCCTGATTCTAAAGAAAATAGAATCGTGTTGACACCCATATAAAACAAAAGTGAGGTATTTTTGGAGGTCATTTCACTTTGGACAAGGAGCTTGGATACTTCCTTCTCAAGCAAAAGGGTCACACATTTGTTCCATGGTTGGATGGTCCACACTTGGGCTATCTATTTGATCCAAGTGGATATATAGCGAGCTAGATCATCGACATGGGTGGCTATCCATTTGATCCAGAAGGATTGGCCAAGCACATTTCACCAACATTGGCTCTCTACATTTTCCATTTTGTCCAGGCAATTCGAGAGCCATTGATTTGGAGTATACATGGTTTGGATTTACATTTCATGTATGTAGGAGGGGATGGTTTTTGTAATGGAGCAACTACTTTTATATTAGGCTTAGGACCATGTTCATGGACTCAAGTATATAAGGGGGGCCATGGTTGTCATTTGTGCCCTTTATGACTTTTATGACCATTTATGATCTTTGGACATTATCCCTCTTAGACATTTTGTTTGTTCTTGGAGCCTTGGTTTATGGAAGTCTTTTTGCATCCTCTTGGTGAGAGGTTGGTGAGAGGTTAACTCACTTAGGCATCATGGTTCTTTGTATGAGATTATCTCTTTAATATTGTAATAACCCATATCTGAGCTTTATGATCATTCCATTCTAGTCTTCCTTTTGTGAAGAAGAGAATACAATTACAAAATATAATTTTTTGTACAGTCTTAAGTACACAGTCAAAGATTTTAGTGTTGAAGAACATTGAAGATTCAATTCAAGATCAATGTAGAATTGAAGATTAAAGTTTAGAGAGCAAGATTTGTGCAAAGATTCACAATTGTGAGTGATACTTATCAAAATCCTACATCTTCTTTGCATCTCTTTGCTATTTGTTATAGTTCTTGTTGACTTCCAAGAAACAATTGAAATATCAAGAAATAGTTAAAATACCAAGAAATGGTAAAAATGCCAACAAATGTTTGTAAATAAAGATTAAACAACAGTGGTTTGTAAAGATTTTTCTCATATTAGGTTGTTTACAACTCAATTGGACTAGTACTAATCTTAAAAGATTCGTGTTAATCTGTGTGGAAGCTTAAGAAAACCACAGAAGTGTTGTCTTGATAAATCAAGTGCAATTTTGGAAAAGATTGAGTGTAGATTGTAGCTTAATGTAGAAAACAATGCAAAGTTCTATGTATTTGATGCAAATGCACAGTATAGCCTTGTTGGGAATTGAGCCTAGTCAACTGGTGCAAGCCAGTGTGCCGCATACATCAAGGTTTATCCTAACCTGCATATATGGCCTCTTAAGTGGGAAGGTCTCTCACAAGCATTGATTTGTCCTTCTAAAGCATCATCACTTAGCTTTCGAAAAGCTCTTAGCAAGCAACAGTACAAGCTAGCAATATAGTATCATTAAGTAATATAAGAAGAGCAAGATTGAAATACTAGCAGTAGTCAATGTTTTAAGTAGCAACAAACAACCAGCTTGGATACTATGTCTAGATACTATGGAGTCTAGATAAATATATTCTTTTGGTAGTGGCTTTAAAGGACTAAAGCTTGTTCGATTATAGAGACCATGAGTGATACTTCTAAAACAAATAGATCTGGATTGCTTATAGCAAAACAACACATGCAAAAGTAAAGTAAAAACGAACTAAGGAGCATACCATTTTTGTTTACAACATCCTTAGTTGCAACCGAGCCAAGCAGGTAGCATCATCATCAATGAACAAGGTAGTTAGTCAAATCTCTAAAGCTAAATGCAAGTGTGTGCCTCCTATGAGACAAATTCAAATAGTAAGTGTCTGCCTCCTATGCAAGCTAAATGCAAGTGTCTGCCTCCTATGCAAGCTAAATGCAAGTGTTTGCCTCCTATGAGACAAATTCAAATAGTAACCCCATGGTTGTTTGCCAATGTTGTGGTAGCCTTGGTAGAGAAACAAGAAATTAGCAATAAATCTATTTTGAGATCACAAATCAAACTCTTTTTAAGGTTCTATTTCCCAAACATTTAAGGGTCTCTACCCACAAATGTGGCTGTGGAGTTGCTGAGCATTTTGGGAAAATTTTATAGGCATTAAGGAGTCTCAGAGAGACTAGGAATCGGTTTATGTAAGAAGCACTAGCCATCTACTTCCCTAGCTCACCCATTGACACTTGCTTCCACCACCACACTCTCATTCTCAAAGCTCTAGTCATCTGCTTCGCTAGCTCACCCATTAATACTTGCTCTACCACCACGCTCTTATTCTCAAAGCTCTCGCACAACGCTCAACACCATGACACTCCATTTCAGAAGGATTGCTTTCTAAGTGGTGTGCCACTTCATAGCCTTGTTTTAAAGCTCAACATGATTGCAACGATGTCTAAGTTGTGTATTGCTTTGTCGCTTGGTTCTAAAGCTCAGCATACCTACAAACATCTCATCTAGAGCATAGCATAGATCTTCTTTAGAGTGTACAAATCTCTAGTGAAGTGCTACAATTAGCTTATAGGTCTTATTCATCTTGGAGGATTTGCAAGCTCAATTTGGACCTTCCGACGACTCTAGTAGCATCTACAATTGTCGCTTCATCACCTTCAAAGGCTTACCATAGCGCATTTTGGATTGTAAAGTTGTATCATCACAGTGCCAACAAAGCGCAACTACCATGGCTAAGCTCATTGGAAAGATTTATTTATTAAAAAAAGAGAAAAAGTTTTACATCATCACCATCACTGAGCTAGGAAGCTCTAGGCTCAGCAAAAGAGTCCTCATCATGGAGCTCAAGAGAGCTCTCATCTCAATTCAATAAGTGGCCGCTATCATCGATTTCACCGCTTTCTAGTTGTTGCCACCACTGTGGAAAAGAGAAAAGAAAAGTTTTTGAATGTTTAGGGTTTTGTTATTTTTACACTTTAGGAATCTCTCCCTTTAAATTATCTGCACTGTCTTTTGGGCTCTTCACACCTTTGGTCCAAACCACATTACTCTCTTGTCCACAACACCTTAGGGGTGTTTCATATGCAGCTTGCATCATTTGGATTTTTGTTGTGTTTGTACACACGAGTACACTTTGGGGTACTTTTTTGTGAGTTTGTTCATGTGCCTTGCTTGGGCTTGTTCACATGCTTTTGCACATTGTGTTTGTTTTCGGGGTGATCACGTGCTTGGTGATTGTTGGGCTTGTTTATGCATTGTGTTTCATAGCCTTCATACATATTGGGATTATTTACATGCATGGTGTTTATTGAGGGGTGTTCACATGCTGTGAGTGTTCTTGGTGGGGATTCTTTTACATTGTACACACTGATTTGTATGTTGAGTGTTAGTTGGGCTTGTTCACACATCGTGGGTCACTATATGCCTTGTGTTTGAGAGAGGTGTTCACACTTGTTGTGCATTGTGTTTTGGTGCGTATACTTTTGGTAGTGCTAACACACAACCATGGGTTGTTAATTTTAATTTTATCCTTCATTTGATCACCATGTCATCATGGCTCTATGATTGCTATTATGATTTGCCTTCTCGTATCATGTACTCCATATCGTTTACAGAGTTCACACATGCCTTTGGCATTTCAAGGCTTAGACCTCTACATCCTTGCTCGTCAACTTCTTACTATCCTTAGGTAGCATATTCATGCCAGTATTAGATGTTCGAGCTTCACAGTTTGATGCCTAGGTATTTTCGGCATTTGTATGAGAAAAAAATATGTGCTAGATGGTCTAGGTGGTCCACACACAGTGATTTCATCACTTCATTGCTTGGCTACATCAGCATGGATGGTTTGGTAAAAAACGAACTAAGGAGCATACCATTTTTGTTTAGAACATCCTAAGTTGCAACCCAGCCAACCAGGTAGCATCATCATCAATGTATCTAGAGAACAAGGTAGTTAGTCAAATCTCTCAAGCTAAATGCATGTGTCTACCTGTGAGACAGATTCAGATAGTAACCCCATGGTTGTTTGCCAATGTTGTGGTAGCCATGCTAGAGAAACAAGAAATTAGCCAATAAATCTATTTTGAGATCACAAATCAAACTCTTTTTAAGGTTCTATTTCCCAAACATTTAAGGGTCTCTACCCAACAGATGTGGCTATGGAGTTGCTGAGCATTTTGGGAAAATTTTATAGGCATTAAGGAGTCTCAGAGAGACTAGGAATTGGTTTATGTAAGAAGCTCTGGCCATCTACTTCCCTAGCTCACCCATTGACACTTGCTTCCACCACCACACTCTCATTCTCAAAGCTCTGGTCATCTACTTCTCTAGCTCACCCACATTGATACTTGCTCCACCCCACCATGCTCTTATTCTCAAAGCTCTCGCATAGCGCTCAACACCATGACACTCCATTTTAGAAGGATCGCTTTCTAAGTGGTGTGCCACTTCATAGCCTTGTTTTAAAGCTCAACATGATTGCAACAACGATGTCTAAGTTGTGTGTTGCTTCATCTCTTGGTTCTAAAGCTCAGCATACCTACAAACATCTCATCTAGAGCATAGCATAGATCTTCTATAGAGTGTACAAATCTCTAGTGGAGTGCTATGATTAGCTTACAGGTCTCATTCATCTTGGAGGATTTGCAAGCTCATCTCACCATCACTGAGCTAGGAAGCTCTAGGCTCAGCAAAAGAGTCCTCATCATGGAGCTCAAGAGAGCTCCATGATGAGGACTCATCATGGAGCTCAAGAGAGCTCAAGAGAGCTCACATCTCAGTTCAATAAGTGCTTGTTGTTACTTAAAACATTGACTACTGCTACTATTTCAATCTTGCTCTTTTTATATTACTTAATGATAAAATATTGCTATCTTGTACTGTTGCTTTTGCTGAGAGCTTTTGCAAAGCTAAGTGATGATGCTTTTAGAAGGACAAATCAATGCTTGTGAGAGACCTTCCCACTCAAGAGGCCATATATGCAGGTTAGGAGAACCCTTGGTGTATGCGGAACACTGGCTTGCACCAGCTGACTAGGCTCAATTCCCAACAGGGCCATACTCTCTGCATTTGCATCAAATACATAGAACTTTGCATTGTTTTCTACATTAAGCTACAATCTACACTCAATCTTTTCCAAAATTGCACTTGATTTATCAAGACAACACTTTTGTGAACTGGTTTTCTTAAACTTCTAGAGATTAACACGAATCTTTGAAGATTAGTACTAGTCCATGTAAGATTCCTCCCCAGCCTCTCAAAATGTCCAGCATCTTCCCCTGTAATCAATCCCTCTTTAGAAATATAAAAGACTTGTTTCTAACTGTTTTAACCTAGAGAGAGAAAATATTCTAGAGAGAGAATATTCAAATTTTTAATATTTTTGGATAGAAAATTATCTCATCTTATTAAAATAAGTTCCCCTGAAACAGAAATTCAAAAAGAACTTTCCAATGTGCAATTGGAATTAATTGGAAATGGGTATAAAGGACCTTAGCCTAAGGGTCTAGATTTTCAGAAATTTTTGGATTATGGTCCAATTAAGGTTCCTATGGGTCAATAGCATCAATCCATGTGTAGGGAGGAGATAAATCCAATTTGTAAAAGAAGACACCCAAAAATGAGTAAATGCTCACATAAGATGAAGAGTTGAAAATGTACAAGGTTTATTAGTAAAAAAACTATGAGCAATATTAAAAATATGAGATATTTTGGGTATCCAAAAATGAGTAAATGCTCACATAAGATGAAGAGTTGAAAATGTACAAGGTTTATTAGTAAAAAACTATGAGCAATATTAAAATGATTCCATTATGACACATATGTAAGGAAGGGGAGTTCTTTAAAGGAGGTGCATATTTCACATAAGATGAAGAGTTGAAAATGTACAAGGTTTATTAGTAAAAAAACTATGAGCACTATTAAAATGATTCCATTATGACACATATGTAAGGAAGGGGAGTTCTTTAAAGGAGGTGCATATTTCACATAAGATGAAGAGTTGAAAATGTACAAGGTTTATTAGTAAAAAAAACTATGAGCACTATTAAAATGATTCCATTATGACACATATGTAAGGAAGGGGAGTTCTTTAAAGGAGGTGCATATTTCACATAAGATGAAGAGTTGAAAATGTACAAGGTTTATTAGTAAAAAAACTATGAGCACTATTAAAATGATTCCATTATGACACATATGTAAGGAAGGGGAGTTCTTTAAAGGAGGTGCATATTTCACATAAGATGAAGAGTTGAAAATGTACAAGGTTTATTAGTAAAAAACTATGAGCAATATTAAAATGATTCCATTATGACACATATGTAAGGAAGGGGAGTTCTTTAAAGGAGGTGCATATTTCACATGCTTGAATGAGTTTTAAACTCATAAAAATTGAGATATTTCATCTCTCCTCTCTCCTCATTCAAGTCTAGTTCCAAAAAGTTAGCTTAACTGACCTAAAAATGGTCAAATATTGACCAAACTGATTTAGAAAATTCTAGAATCAGTTTGTTTGGTTAGGAGCTCAATTTTTCCTATAAATAGAAGCCTCCCCCTTGTTGAAAAAGATATAGTGTTTATGCATCGTTACTCTACTCCACCTAAGCCAAGAACTGTGAATTCATTTAATAATTCACTAGTTTTTGGAGCTTCCCTCTTTCTTCAATCCCCATTAGTGGCACCATCAACATACTTAACCAATTGATTGGTTGGGGGCCTCTACCGTGAACAAAGAATCAAGCAATTTATAAGGTAATTAGTGAATATTGATCTTTTCTAGAATTTCTCAATGTTTCTCTCTTCTCAACCCCTCTCAAGCTTGAGAAGCTTAATTGGTATGGTTTTTTAAATGCTATTGAAGTTAATTGGTGAATAGTAGTGAAGAGTTACATAATTTAATAAATGCTATTGAAGTTAATTTCTATTTATGTTTAAATTCTAATGGTTTTTATGTAATTTCTCTCTCTCACTCAAGAAATGGTCATACTCATGACCCATTCTCAATCCAAATCAAGCTTTTCATAAAGCTTTTCCTTAACCCAAGATTAAGCTATGCTTGAGGCCAAATTAATGGCTTTTGTCTATGCTTTTAGTTTATGTATATTGATGATTCAATCCATTATGGATTAATGATCTAATTAGAGATCATTTTAATTATTTTCTTAATGATAAGCTTTATCCCTTAGAAAAATTGAGATTTATCAGTCAATAGCAGCGGAGCTATGGCAAAATTTTTATAAAAATTATGCATAAAATAATTTCATTCAAAGCATAAAAAGAGGACTTCCTACCATATTCTAGGAATTATCATCCTAGATTAATTGAAAGAATTTCATTATAATCATGGAGAAATTGAATTTTAATATTATGCATAAAGGATAAGTTTTTATATCAAAAGTGTTATTTTTACCATTTTTATTTCATGCATAGAAGTATGCATAATGGATAAATTTTTATATCAAAAGTGTTATTTTTACCATTTTTATTTCATGCATAGAAGTATGCATAATGGATAAATTTTTATATCAAAAGTGTTATTTTTACCATTTTTATTTTCATGCATAGAAGTATGCATAATGGATAAATTTTTATATCAAAAGTGTTATTTTTATCAATTTTAATTTTCATGCATAGAAGTATGCATAAAAGATAACTTTTTTATATTAAAAGCGTTACTTTTATCATTTTTAATTTTCATGCATAGAAGTATGCATAAAGGAAAATTTTTTATATCAAAAGTGTTACTTTTATCATTTTTAATTTTCATGCATAGAAGTATGCATAAAGGATAATTTTTTTATATCAAAAGTGTTACTTTTATCATTTTTAATTTTCATGCATAGAAGTATGCATAAAGGAATTTTTTTTTAATCAAAAGTGTTACTTTTATCATTTTTAATTTTCATGCATAGAAGTATGCATAAAGGAAAATTTTTTATATCAAAAGTGTTACTTTTATCATTTTTAATTTTCATGCATAGAAGTATGCATAAAGGATAATTTTTTTATATCAAAAGTGTTACTTTTATCATTTTTAATTTTCATGCATAGAAGTATGCATAAAGGAAAATTTTTTATATCAAAAGTGTTACTTTTATCATTTTTAATTTTCATGCATAGAAGTATGCATAAAGGATAATTTTTTTATATCAAAAGTGTTACTTTTATCATTTTTAATTTTCATGCATAGAAGTATGCATAAAGGAAATTTTCTTTAATCAAAAGTGTTACTTTTATCATTTTTAATTTTCATACATAAAGGTATGCATAAAAGTTGATTATGTTATTATAAAAGTGTTACTTTTATTATATTTGGATTTCATGCATAGAGGTATGCATAAAAGATATTCTTTTTATACTAAAAGTGTGATTTTCATCATAAATGGATTTTATGCATAACTTAGATGCATAAGAGAAATTCTTTTATTCTAAAAGTGTAATTCCTACCAGATTGAATTTATGCATAAGAAGATGCATAAAAGATTGATTTTAATTTCGAAAGTGTTAGTCTTCTTAAATGGAATTTATGCATAAATAAATGTGTAGAGAAATCTTATATCAAATATAAGAATTCTCTTAAAAAAGATATGAAATGTGATAAGATGTGATAAGAGGTGTATGAGATGTGATAAGATTTGATAAGATGCGTATGGAAAGTGATAGGATGTGATAAGAGGTGTATGAGATGTGAAAAGATGTGATAAGATGTGTATGAGATGTGATAGAATGTGTTAAGATGTGTTAAGATGTATATGGGATGTGTTAGGACGAGAATGGATGTAATATGGTTGTATGAATGTGATGTGGATGTATACATGTAGATGTATATGTATGAATGTGAATGTGGATGTGGATGTGGATGTATGGATGTAGATACGGATGTGTATGTATGTATGTGGATGTGTATGTATGAATGAGGATGTGAAAATGGATGTATACATGTAGATGTATATGTATGAATGTGAATGTGGATGTATAGATGAGATACAGATGTGGATGTATGTATGTGAATGTGGATGTATGAATGAGGATGTGAAAATGGATGTATGCATGTGAATGTGGATGTATGAATATGAATGTGGATGTGTGGATGTGGAAATGGAGGTATGGATGTATGAATGTGGATGTGGATGTATGCATGTAGATGCGTATGTATGAATGTGAAATTGGATGTATGATGTGGACGTACGAACATGGATATGTATGTAGAATAATGAATATGAAGGTGTATGTGAGATAATGTGTAGTCTATATGAGTGAATGGATGAGAACGAGTACACATTGAATGGAATGTGGAATAAGTAATGTGGTCCGAGAGAGTGGATAATATGGAAAGACAAGAGTTCGTTATAGAAACTGTATTTTGTCACTGTTTGTAAATGACTGTTTTATGTCAAGAATGCTGGAGAAGCATTTTGACCATCTGAGGATTAAGGTCATGAAGACCGAACTGATAAAGTTGCAACTGCTGACGGAGAGTCAATGGAGGACGTCTCGCGTAGCAAGGTCGATCGAGGTCTTGACCAGCCTCGGTTCGATTTAAATGGTGAGCTTCCGGTACGGTGGATGAGGGACCAAGGAAGCGGCCTATGAGTGAAGCGCTAGGTCACCTGCGAAGGATCCTAGAGGGTGCTGACCATACGGTGCTCGGGCTCTGGGTTGCCGAAGATACCCACACGTGCGTCGTGGAAGATATTGGAACAAGGAGTAAGAGTTGTTTTCTGAAACTGGGCATGGATCTAGTTGATTGACCTTGCTGGTCCTCAACGGATGAGTCCATGGCTCTTTTATATGGATCTGTGGGTTGATCTAGCTGATCTTCCACGGAGATTCCATTCTATTATATGAATATATTGCCGGTTACTATGAGCTAGGAACTATGGAAAAGGCCCCTGAGAGAACAGGTGGTGAGCGTTCTGGTTGCCAATGATGCCATAAGTACACCGATGAAAGAATGACTGGAAATAAGGATTCAACCAGAGACTTTGAGGATTGTCATCAGTGACATAATGGTTTTATTAAAGGATTGTTTTAAAGCTAGTTGATGCTAAGAAAAAGGCAATTTCATATTGGGTGTGTAAGTGGTGTGACTAGTTTTATGTTTGTATGAACTTCCGGCTAGGGGGCCTTGGAACTCTTTTCCTTGGTACCCGGGACAAAACCTAACCAAATTCTTAATTGGATCCCATCACTACAGTGGTTGGGCGGTTGGCTAACCCATGGGATTGGATGGGGTTAGGCTGGACTGATGGATCCGTAAATCGAGATTTAATTTCTATTATCACGATAGATGAAGTAAATCCCAGATAGAAATTGTTCTATGGATAGGAATCAACGGCTGTGCCTCTTGATGGGGAAAAAAGCGTTGATCCCAATGATCCAAGTGCAAGTTTCTTCCTTGATTTGACCAAGTACCATTAAAGGTGCAGTCAGATCAGTTTGATCAGTAATGATCTTGACTACGTTAGAGTAAAGAGTTATCCTGGTGGAATCGCCCGTGCTTTCCGGGTAAAGGAAGTTTTTCCGGTTTCGGTTTTGGACAAACCGACGGATTAGTCTCTTGTCCGGATATCCGTGGGCGAGGCCCCGAGTGTGAGACCCCTACCCGCGCATGATGTGCTACTTCCGCTGCTAGTAACCCGAATCCGTTGCGCGGTGGAGACCGGGATCTCACAGTCCAAGTGAGTTGTAAACAACCTAATATGAGAAAAATCTTTACAAACCATTGTTGTTTAATCTTTATTTGCAAACATTTGTTGGCATTTTTACCATTTCTTGGTATTTTAACTATTTCTTGATATTTCAACTGTTTCTTGTAAGTCAATAAGAACTATAACAAATAGCAAAGAGATGTAAAGAAGGTGTAGGATTTTGATATGTATCACTCACAATTGTGAATCTTTGCACAAATCTTGCTCTCTAAAGTTGAATTTCAATTCGACATTGATCTTAAATTGAATCTTCAATGTTCTTCAACTCTACACTAAAATCTTTGACTCTGTACTTGAGACTGCATAAAAAAATATAATTTGTAACTGTATTCTCTTCTTCACAACAAAAGGAAGACTAGAATGGAATGATCATAAAGCTGAAATAAGGGTTATTACGATATTAAAGAGATAATCTCATACAAAGAACCATGATTCCTAAGTGAGTTAACCTCTCACCAAGAGGATGCAAAAACACTTCCATAAACCAAGGCTCCAAGAACAAATAAAATGTCTAAGAGAGATAATGTTGAAAGATCATAAATGGTCATAAAAGTCATAAAGGGCACAAATGACAACTATGGTCTTATATACTTGAGTCCATGAACATGGTCCTAAGCCTAATATAAAAGTAGTTGCTCCATTACAAAAACCATCCCCTCCTACATACATGAAATGTAAATCCAAACCATGTAGAGTCCAAATCAATGGCTCTCGAATTGCCAGGACAGAATGGAAAATGTAGAGAGCCAATGTTGATGATGTGCTTGGCCAATCCTCCTGGATCAAATGGATAGCCACCCATGTCGATGATGTAGCTTGCTATACATCCACTTGGATCAAATAAATAGCCCGAGTGTGGACCATCCAACCATGGAACAAATGTGTGACCCTCTGGCTTGAGAAGGAAGTATCCAAGCTCCTTGTCTAAAGTGCAATGACCACCAAAAATACCTCACTTTTGTTTTCTATGGGTGTCAACACGATTCTATTTTCTTTAGAATCAGGACATTTTCTTTTGGATGCAATATATGTCTATATACCTATTGATGCATGGTTCGGCTCATGCCCATACACCTATTGATGCAGTGGATCATATCTTTGACTTTTCGAGTGATGCTACATAGGATGACGGCATTGGTTTCCTCTTACCCTCGCATGATGCCAACCTTGAGACATGTTCTTTTGTTTCTTATGGTTGTCGACACAATCCTATTTTCTTTGGAGCCGGGACATTTACTTTTTTGTTCAACTCATGCCCCTATACCTGATGCAATGGGTCATGTCTTTGACTTTTCAATTGATGCTAAATGGGATGATGGCGTTGGTTTTCTCTTACCCAAGCTTGCATGACGCCAACCATGACATATGTTCTTTTGGTTCCTGTGGGTGCCGACATGATCCTATTTTCTTTTTGGAGCCAGGACATTTACTTTTGGGTGCAGTATATGCCATTTGACATGATCCACTATATCAATGGATATATGGGCATGAGCCAAACAAACCATGCATCATCTCCTCATGTGCAAAACCCTTTACGTGTGTATGATGATCCAAGATAACAATTTGATCATCCACATCATCATAGTACTACATCACTGAAAAATGAAGAGGTATCCTCACATGAAAGGTAAATGTTATCATCTCTTAAATCATCATCTATGCCAAGGTTTGCAAGGTCATCCTCATAAACATGGTCTATCTCCATAAAAAATTCCCCTATGTGACCTACATCCGATAACAAATCTATCTCCAACAATATAGGATCTAAGGATATGTTTAGATCCAATGCAAATCTCTCAAGATCTATGTCATATGATCTACTATGGAAATGATCAATATGCATAATCCTACTGTGATGTGTCACCTCGATGAAATCATCACTAGTCTCATGCACTATCCTTGATTGCTTAAACACATGAACTCTATCCACATGAAGAGTGCCAAGAATGCAATGAATACTAGAAGTATTGGTTGTATTAGCGATATCTCCACAAATAGAAATCCTAGATGAATAGCCTAATGCATCTAACACTAAGAACTCAGATCTATGCTCATAGGTGTCTCTGTCACTTGTATCCGGAGTATCACTAACCTCAAGTGCGCTAATGGGTATACTAATCCCGAGTGTGCTAATGGATGTATCATTAATCAAATGCACACTATCCTCTAAAATGTCACCACGATCAACTAAAGTGTCCACGTGATTTGTAGGAAAGAAGATAGGCATAGAAGTGTCGATGCTCAGTGTGTTAATGAGTATACTAATCCCGAGTGTGCTAATGGATGCATCATGAATCAAATGCACACTATCCTCTAAAATGTCACCACAATCAACTAAAGTGTCCACGTGATTTGTAGGAAAGAAGATAGGCATAGAAGTGTCAATGCTCATTGTGCTTGTTGCCATTTGTGTCTTCGAGATCATGCCCACATGATATGAATCGCACACATCACTATCACATACATCATCATCATGTGCATATGTGTCAATGGCATCATGTGCACATACATCACTATGATCATGTGCATTTTTGTGTGATACACATCAATGTCATCATGTGTGCATGTGTGTGTCCAATACGTCATCATGTGTATGAGTGTATAATACAATACATCATGTCTTAGGAACAAACCACAATGACCAGAGTGTGGGTACTCAATCAAGTCGTCAAAAGATGAATCATCCCATGCAAATAATACTAAACCATCCATGTTGATGTAGCCAAGCAATGAAGTGATGAAATCACTGTGCGTGGACCACCTAGACCATCTGGGACATATTTGTTCCTCATCAAACAAATGCCGAAAAGGGCAAGGCATCAAACTATGAAGCTCGAACATCTAATACTGGCATGAATATGCTACCTCAGGATAGCAAGAAGTTGACGAGTGAGGATGTAGACGTCTAAGCCTCGAAATGCCAAAGGCATGTGTGAACTCTGTAAAAGATATGGAGTACATGACACGAGAAGGTAAATCATAATAGCAATCACAGAGCCATGATGACATGAGCGGCTCCCTTATGATCACAATCAAAAATTTTGTCAGAATGATGTCGACGATGACAATGTGAATTCTCCACCATGGTGATCAAATGAAGGATAAAATTAAAAGTAACAACCCATGGCTATGTGTGAGCATTACCAAAAGTATATGCACCAAAACACAATGCACAACAAGTGTGAACACACCTCTCAAACACAAGGCATATAGGACATGTGACCCACCATGATGTGTGAACAAGCCCAACTAACACTCAACATGAATCAATGTGTTGTGTACAATGTGAAAGAATCCCCACCAAGAACACTCATAGCATGTGTTCAAAACACCCCTCATTAAACGCCATGCATGTAAATAATCCCAAAATGTATGAAGGGCCTATGAAACACAACACATAAACAAGCCCAACAATCACCAAGCGTGTGATCACCCCAAAAAACAAACGCAATGTGCAAAAGCATGTGAACAAGCCCAAGCAAGGCACATGTACAAACTCACAAAAAGTACCCCAAAGTGTGCTCGTGTGTACAAACACAACAAAAATCCAAATGATGCAAGCTGCATGCGAAACAGTCCTAAGGTGTTGTGGACAAGAGAGTAATGTGGTTTGGACCAAAGGTGTGAAGAGCCCAAAAGACAGTGCGGATAATTTAAAGGGAGAGATTCCTAAAGTGTAAAAATAACAAAACCCTAAACATTCAAAAACTTTTCCTTTCTCTTTGTGGCAACTAGAAAACTATGAACTCAAGAGACCATGAGTGATACTTTTAAAATAGATCTGGATTGCTTATAGCAAAACAACACATGTAGAAGTAAAGTAAAAACAAACTAAGGAGCATACCATTTTTGTTTACAACATCCTAAGTTGCAACCCACCCAAGCAGGTAGCATCATCATCAATGTATCTAGAGAACAAGGTAGTTAGTCAAATCTCTCAAGCTAAATGCAGAGAAATAAGAAATTAGCAACCCCATGGTTGTTTGCCAATGTTGTGGTACATAAATAAGAAATTAGCAATAAATCTATTTTGAGATCACAAATGAGACTCTTTTTAAGGTTCTATTTCCCAAACATTTAAGGGTCTCTACCCACCACACAGATGTGGTTGTGGAGTTGCTAAGCATTTTGGGAAAATTTTATAGGCATTAAGGAGAGACTAGGAATTGGTTTATGTAAGAAGCTCTGGCCATCTACTTCCCTAGCTCACCCATTGACACTTGCTTCCACCACCACACTCTCATTCTCAAAGCTCTGGTCATCTGCTTCTCTAGCTCACCCATTGATACTTGCTCCGCAACCACCACGCTCTTATTCTCAAAGCTCTCGCACAGCGCTCAACACCATGACACTCCATTTTAGAAGGATCACTTTCTAAGTGGTGTGCCACTTCATAGCCTTGTTTTAAAGCTCAACATGATTGCAACGATGTCTAAGTTGTGTGTTGCTTCATCTCTTGGTTCTAAAGCTCAGCATACCTACAAACATCTCATCTAGAGCATAGCATAGATCTTCTATAGAGTGTACAAATCTCTATTGGAGTGCTTTGATCAACTTACAAGTCTCATTCATCTTAGAGGATTTGCAAGCTCAATTTGGACCTTTTGATGACTCTACTAGCATCTACAATTGTCGCTTCATCATCTTCAAAGGCTTAGCATATTTTTAATTGATTTAAGCACAAGTAGAGCATTAGCAGTTTTGGATATGAAAGTTGTATCGTCACAGTGCCAACAAAGTGCAACTGCCATGGCTAAGCGCATTGGAAAGATTTATTTAATAAAAAAAGAGAAAAAGTTTTGCATCATCACCATCACTGAGCTAGGAAGCTCTAGGCTCAGCAAAAGAGTCCTCATCATGGAGCTCAAGAGAGCTCTCATCTGTGTTCAATAAGTGGCCGCTATCATTGAGTTCAGAGCTTTCTAGTTACCACCACTAGTGTGGAAAAGTTTTTGAATGTTTAGGGTTTTGTTATTTTTACACTTTAGGAATCTCTCCCTTTAAATTATCCACACTGTCTTTTAAGCTCTTCACACCTTTGGTCCAAACCACATTACTCTCTTGTCCACAACACCTTAGGGGTGTTTCGCATGCAGCTTACATCATTTAAATTTTTGTTGTGTTTGTACACACGAGCACACTTTGGGGTTCTTTTTTGTGAGTTTGTACGTGTGCCTTGTTTGGGCTTGTTCACATGCTTTTGCACATTGCGTTTTTCGGGGTGATCACACGCTTGTTGGTGATTGTTGGGCTTGTTTGTGCGTTGTGTTTCACAGCCCCTTCATACATTGTTGGGCTTGTTTGTGCGTTGTGTTTCACAGCCCCTTCATACATTTTGGGATTATTTACATCATTTTTTTTAATGAGGGGTGTTCACATGCTGTGAGTGTGGTGTGGGGATTCTTTCACATTGTACACACTGATTCGTGTGTGTTGACTGTGTTAGTTGGGCTTTTTCACACATCGTGGGTCACATGTCCTATATGCCTTGTGTTTGAGAGGTGTGTTCACACTTGTTGTGCATTATGTTTTGGTGCGTATACTTTTGGTAGTGCTCACACATAGCCATGGGTTGTTACTTTTAATTTTATCCTTCATTTGATCACCATGGTGGAGAATTCACATTGTCATCGACATCATTCTGACAAAATTTTTGATTGTGATGTAAGGGAGCCGCTCATGTCATCGCGGCTCTATGATTGCTTTTATGATTTGCCTTCTCCTGTCATGTACTCCATATCTTTTACATAGTTCACACATGCCTTTGGCATTTCGAGGCTTAGACCTCTACATCCTTGCTCGTCAACTTCTTGCTATCCTGAGGTAGCATATTCATGCCAGTATTAGATGTTCGAGCTTCACAGTTTGATGCCTAGGCATTTTTGGCATTTGTTCAATGAGGAACAAATATGTGCCAGATGGTCTAGGTGGTCCACACACAGTGATTTCATCACTTCATTGCTTGGGGCTACATCAGCATGGATGGTTTGGTATTATTTGCATGGGATGATTCATCTTTTGACAACTTGATTGAGTATCCCACACTTTGGTCATTGTGATTTGTTCCTAAGACATGATGTATTGTATTATACACTCATACACATGATGACGTATTGGACACACACACGCACACATGATGACATTGATGTGTATCACACAAAAATGCACATGATCATAGTGATGTACATGCACATGATGCCACTGACACATGCACATGATGATGATGTATGGTTTGGATATGAAAGTTGTATCGTCACAGTGCCAACAAAGCGCAACTACCCATCGCTAAGCGCATTGGAAAGATTTATTTATTAAAAAAAGAGAAAATGTTTTGTATCATCACCATCACTGAGCTAGGAAGCTCTAGGCTCAGCAAAAGAGTCCTCATCATGGAGCTCAAAAGAGCTCTCATCTCAGTTCAATAAGTGGCCGCTATCATTGAGTTCACAGCTTTCTAGCTACCACCACTAGTGTGGAAAAGAGAAAGAAAAAGTTTTTGAATGTTTAGGGTTTTGTTATTTTTATAGTTTAGGAGTCTTTCCCTTTAAAATATCCGCACTCTCTTTTGGGCTCTTCACACCTTTGGTCCAAACCACATTACTCTCTTGTCCTCAACACCTTAGGGGTGTTTTGCATGCAGCTTGCATCATTTGGAAAATTGTTGTGTTTGTACACACGAGCACACTTTGGGGTACTATTTTATGAGTTTGTACATGTGCCTTGCTTGGGCTTGTTCACATGCTTTTGCACATTGCGTTTGTTTTCGGGGTGATCACGCGCTTGGTGATTGTTGGGCTTGTTTATGCGTTGTGTTTCACAACCCCTTCATACATTTTGGGATTATTTACATGCATGGTGTTTAATGAGGGGTGTTCACATGCTGTGAGTGTTCTTGGTGGGGATTCTTTCACATTGTACACACACTGATTCGTGTTGACTGTTAGCTGGGCTTGTTCACACATCGTGGGTCACATGTCCTATATGCCTTGTGTTTGAAAGGTGTGTTCATACTTGTTGTGCATTGTGTTTTGGTGCATATACTTTTGGTAGTGCTCACACATAGCCATGGGTTGTTACTTTTAATTTTATCCTTCATTTGATCACCCATGATGGTGGAGAATTCACATTGTCATCGACATCATTCTGACAAAATTTCTGATTGTCATCGTAAGGGAGCCGCTCATGTCATCATGGCTCTATGATTGCTATTATGATTTGCCTTCTCGTGTCATGTACTCCATATCTTTTACAGAGTTCACACATGCCTTTGGCATTTTGAGGCTTAGATCTCTACATTCTCGCTCGTCAACTTCTTGCTATCCTGAGGCAGCATATTCATGCTAGTATTAGATGTTCGAGCTTCACAGTTTGATGCCTAGGCATTTTTAGCATTTGTTTGATGAGGAACAAATATGTGCCAGATGGTCTAGGTGGTCCACACACAGTGATTTCATCACTTCATTGCTTGGCTACATCAGCATGGATGGTTTGGTATTATTTGCATGGGATGATTCATCTTTTAACGACTTGATTGAGTATCCCACACTTTGCTCATTGTGATTTGTTCCTAAGACATGATGTATTGTATTATACACTCATACACATAATGACGTATTGGACACACACATGCACACATGATGACATTGATGTGTATCACACAAAAATGCACATGATCATAGTGATATACATGCACATGATGCCACTAACACATATGCACATGATGATGATGTATGTGATAGTGATGTGTGCGATTCATATCATGTGGGCATGATCTCAGGGACAGAGATGGCAACAAACACAATGAGCATCGACACTTCTATGCCTATCTTTTTTCCTACAAATCACGTGGACACTTTAGTTGATTGTGGTGACATTTTAGAGGATAAAGTGCATTTGATTTAATGACGCATCCATTAGCACACTCAGGATTAGTATACTCATTAAAACACTGAGCATCGACACTTCTATGCCTATCTTCTTTCCTACAAATCACGTGGACACTTTAGTTGATCGTGTGGTGACATTTTAGAGGATAGTGTGCATTTGATTAATGATGCATCCATTAGCACACTCGGGATCAGTATACCCATTAGCACACTTGAGGTTAGTGATACTCTAGATACAAGTGACAGAGACATCTATGAGCATAGATTTGAGTTCTTAGTGTTAGATGCATTAGGCTATTCATCTAGTATTTCTATTTGTGGTGATATCGCTGATACAACCAATACTTCTAGTATTCATTGCATTCTTGGCACTCTTCATGTGGATAGAGTTCATGTGTTTAAGCAATCGAGGATAGTGCATGAGACTAGTGATGATTTCATCGAGGTGACACATCACAGTAGGATTATGCATATTGATCATTTCCATAGTAGATCATATGACATAGATCTTAAGAGATTTGCATTGGATCTAAACATATCCTTAGATCCTATATTGTTGGAGATAGATTTGTTATCGGATGTAGGTCACATAGGGGAATTTTTGATGGAGATAGACCATGTTTATGAGGATGACCTTGCAAACCTTGGGGATGCCATAGATGATGATTTAAGAGATGATAACATTTACCGTGAGGATACCTCTTCATTTTTCAGTGATGTAGTACTATGATGATGTGGATGATCAAATTGTTATCTTGGATCATCATACACACATAAAGGGTTTTGCACATGAGGAGATGATGCATGGTTTGGCTCATGCCAATATATCCATTGATATAGTGGGTCATGTGTCAAATGGCATATACTACACCCAAAAGTAAATGTCCTAGCTCCAAAAAGAAAATAGGATCATGTCGACACCCGCAGGAACCAAAAGAACATATGTCAAGGTTGGTGTCATGCAAGCATGGGTAAGAGAAAACCAATGCCATCATCCCATTTAGCACCAATTGAAAAGTCAAAGACATGACCCATAGGGGCATGAGTTGAACAAAAAAGTAAATGTCCCAACTCCAAAGAAAATAGGATTGTGTCGACACACCCACTGGAAACAAAAGAACATGTCTCAAGGTCGGCATCATATGAGGGTAAGAGAAAACCAATGCCGTCATCCTATGTAGCATCACTTGAAAAGTCAAAGATATGATCCATTGCATCAATAGGTGTATGGGCATGAGCCGCGAACCATGCATCAATAGCTATATAGACATATATCCAAAAGTAAATGTCCTAATTCTAAAGAATATATAATCATGTTGACACCCATAGAAAACAAAAGTGAGGTATTTTTGGTGGTCATTTCACTTTGGACAAGGAGCTTGGATTATTTTCTTTCAAGCCAGAGGGTCACACATTTGTTCCATGGTTGGATGGTCCACACTTGGGCTATCTATTTGATCCAAGTGGATATATAGCAAGCTACATCATCGACATGGGTGGCTATCCATTTGATCCAGGAGGATTGGCCAAGCACATCATCAACATTGGCTCTCTACATTTTCCATTCTATCCAGGCAATTCGAGAGCCATTGATTTGGAGTCTACATGGTTTGGATTTACATTTCATGTATGTAGGAGGGGATGGTTTTTGTAATGGAGCAACTACTTTTATATTAGGCTTAGGACCATGTTCATGGACTCAAGTATATAAGGGGGGCCATGGTTGTCATTTGTGCCCTTTATGACTTTTATGACCATTTATGATCTTTTATGACCATTTATGATCTTTGGACATTATCTCTCTTAGACATTTTGTTTGTTCTTGGAGCCTTGGTTTATGGAAGTCTTTTTGCATCCTCTTGGTTAGAGTTTAACTCACTTAGGCATCATGGTTCTTTGTATGAGATTATCTCTTTAATATCATAATAACCCATATTTCAGCTTTATGATCATTCCATTCTAGTCTTCCTTTTGTGAAGAAGAGAATACAGTTACAAAATATAATTTTTTGTGCAGTCTCAAGTACAGAGTCAAAGATTTTAGTGTAGAGTTGAAGAACATTGAAGATTCAATTCAAGATCAATGTAGAATTGAAGATTCAAGTTCAGAGAGCAAGATTTTAGTGTAGAGTTGAAGAACATTGAAGATTCAATTCAAGATCAATGTAGAATTGAAGATTCAAGTTCAGAGAGCAAGATTTGTGCAAAGATTCACAATTGTGAGTGATACTTATAAAAATCCTACACCTTCTTTGCATCTCTTTGCTATTTGTTATAGTTCTTGTTGACTTACAAGAAACAATTGAAATATCAAAAAATAGTTAAAATACCAAGAAATGGTAAAAATGCCAACAAATGTTTGCAAATAAAGATTAAACAACACTGGTTTGTAAAGATTTTTCTCATATTAGGTTGTTTACAACTCAATTGGACTAGTACTAGTCTTCAGAGATTCGTGTTAATCTCTGGAAGTTTAAGAAAACCAGTTCACAGAAGTGTTGTCTTGATAAATCAAGTTGAATTTCGGAAAAGATTGAGTGTAGATTATAGCTTAATGTAGAAAACAATGCAAAGTTCTATGTATTTGATGCAAATACAGAGTATGGCCCTGTTGGGAATTGAGCCTAGTCAACTGGTGTGAGCCAGTGTGCCGCATACACCAAGGATTCTCCTAACCTACATATATGGCCTCTTGAGTGGGAAGGTCTCTGACAAGCATTGATTTGTCCTTCTAAAGCATCATCACTTAGCTTTGCAAAAGCTCTCAGCAACAAGCAACAATACATGCTAGCAATATAGTATCATTAAGTAATATAAGAAGAGCAAGATTGAATACTAGTAGTAGTCAATGTTTTAAGTAGCAACAACAACCAGCTTGGATATTGTGTCTGGATACTATGGAGTCTAGATAAGTATATTCTTTTGGTAGTGGCTTTAAAGGACTTAAGCTTGTTCGATTATAGAGACCATGAGTGATACTTTTAAAATAAATAGATCTGGATTGCTTATAGCAAAACAACACATGCAGAAGTAAAGTAAAAACAAACTAAGGAGCATACCATTTTTGTTTACAACATCCTAAGTTGCAACCGAGCCAAGCACGTAGCATCATCAATGTATCTAGAGAACAAGGTAGTTAGTCAAATCTCTCAAGCTAAATGCAGATGTCTGCCTATGAGATAGATTCAGATAGTAACCCCATGGTTGTTTGCCAATGTTGTGGTAGCCTTGGTAGAGAAACACGAAATTAGCACAATAAATCTATTTTGAGATCACAAATCAGACTCTTTTTAAGGTTCTATTTCCCAAACATTTAAGGATCTCTACCCACAGATGTGGCTGTGGAGTTGCTGAGCATTTTGGGAAAATTTTATAGGCATTATGTCTCAGAGAGACTAGGAATTGGCTTATGTAAGAAGCTCTGGCCATCTACTTCCCTAGCTTACCCATTGACACTTGCTTCGCCCACCACACTCTCATTCTCAAAGCTCTGGTCATCTGCTTCTCTAGCTCACCCATTGATACTTGCTCCACCCCACCACGCTCTTATTCTCAAAGCTCTCGCACAACGCTCAACACCATGACACTCCATTTCAGAAGGATCGCTTTCTAAGTGGTGTGCCACTTCATAGCCTTGTTTTAAAGCTAACATGATTGCAACGATGTCTAAGTTGTGTGTTGCTTCATTGCTTGGTTCTAAAGCTCAGCATACCTACAAAAATCTCATCTAGAGCATAGCATAGATCTTCTATAGAGTGTACAAATCTCTAGTGGAGTGCTATGATCGGCTTACAGGTCTCATTCATCTTGGAGGATTTGCAAGCTCAATTTGGACCTTCTGACGACTCTACTAGCATCTACAATTGTCGCTTCATCATCTTCAAAGGCTTAGCATATTCTTAATTGATTTAAGCACAAGTAGAGTATTAGAAATTTTGGATATGAAAGTTGTATCGTCACAGTGCCAACAAAGCGCAACTGCCATGGCTAAGCACATTGGAAAGATTTATTTAATAAAAAAAGAGAAAAAGTTTTGCATCATCACCATCACTAAGCTAGGAAGCTCTAGGCTCAGCAAAAGAGTCCTCATCATGGAGCTCAAGAGAGCTCTCATCTGTGTTCAATAAGTGGCCGCTATCATTGAGTTCACAGCTTTCTAGTTACCACCACCACTAGTGTGGAAAAGAGAAAGGAAAAGTTTTTGAATGTTTAGGGTTTTGATATTTTTACACTTTAGGAATCTCTCTCTTTAAATTATCCGCACTGTCTTTTGGGCTCTTCACACCTTTGGTCCAAACCACATTACTCTCTTGTCCACAACACCTTAGGGGTGTTTCGCATGCAGCTTACATCATTTGGATTTTTGTTGTGTTTGTACACACGAGCACACTTTGGGGTACTTTTTTGTGAGCTTGTACATGTGCCTTGCTTGGGCTTGTTCACATGCTTTTGCACATTGCATTTGTTTTCAGGGTGATCACGTGCTTGGTGATTGTTGAGCTTGTTTATGCGTTGTGTTTCACAACCCCTTCATACATTTTGGGATTATTTACATGCATGGTGTTTAATGAGGGGTGTTCACATGCTATAAGTGTTCTTGGTGGGGATTCTTTCACATTGTACACACTGATTCATGTTGACTCTCAGTTGGGCTTGTTCACACATCGTGGGTCACATGTCCTATATGCTTGTTTGAGAGGTGTGTTCACACTTGTTGTGCATTGTGTTTTGGTGCGTATACTTTTGGTAGTGCTCACACATAGCCATGGGTTGTTACTTTTAATTTTATCCTTCATTTGTTCACCATGGTGGAGAATTCGCATTGTCATCACATCATTCTGACAAAATTTCTGATTGTTATCGTAAGGGAGCCGCTCATGTCATCATGGCTCTATGATTGCTTTTATGATTTGCCTTCTCATGCCATGTACTCCATATCTTTTATAGAGTTCACACATGCCTTTGGCATTTTGAGGCTTAGACCTCTACATCCTCGCTCGTCATTTTCTTGCTATCCTGAGGTAGCATATTCATGCCAGTATTAGATGTTCGAGCTTCACAGTTTGATGCCTAGGAATTTTTGACATTTATTTGATGAGGAACAAATATGTGCCAGATGGTCTAGGTGGTCCACACGCAGTGATTTCATCACTTCATTGCTTAGCTAGATCAACATGGATGGTTTGGTATTATTTGCATGGGATGATTCATCTTTTGAACGACCTGATTGAGTATCCCACACTCTGGTCATTGTGATTTGTTCCTAAGACATGATGTATTATATTATACACTCATACACATGATGACGTATTGGACACACACACGCACACATGATGACATTGATGTGTATCACACAAAAATGCACATAATCATAGTGATGTAGGTGCACATGATGCCACTGACACATATGCACATGATGATGATGTATGTGATAATGATGTGTGTGATTCATATCATGTGGGCATGATCTCGACGACAGAGATGGCAACAAGCACAATGAGCATCGACACTTCTATGCCTATCTTCTTTCCTACAAATCATGTGGACACTTTAGTCAATGAAGGGATGAATAGATGTGATGTGAATAGAGGTGATGAGATGTGAGGTAAATAGATGTGAAGAGATGTGTGATGAGAATCGGATAGATGTGAATGAAGGAATGCATAGATGTGATGTGAATAGAGGTGATGAGAATAGAGGTGATGAGATGTGATTGAAGGGATGAATAGACGTGATGTGAATAGAGGTGATGAGATGTGAGGTAAATAGATGTGAAGAGATGTGTGATGAGAATCAGATAGATATGAATGAAGGGATGCATAGATGTGATGTGAATAGAGGTGATAAGATGTGAGATAAATAGATGTGAAGAGATGTCTGATGTGAATCAGATAGATGTGAATGAAGGGATGCATAGATGTGATATGAATAGAGGTGATGAGATGTGAGGTAAATAGATGTGATGAGATGTGTGATGTGAATCAGATAGATGTGAATGAAGGGATGGATAGATGTGAGGAGAATAGAGGTGATGAGATGTGAGGTGAATAGATGTGCATGAATGGATGGATGTGAGGTGAATAGATGTGCATGAATGGATGGATGCGATGTGAATAGGGGTGAAGAGATGTGAGGTGAATAGACGTGATGAGATGTGATGTCATGTGAATCAGGATGTAAATGAATGATCTGGGATGTGAGTGGATGTATGTGAAAGAATGGATGTGATGTATGTAAAAGAATGTGATGTGGATGTGTATGCAAAGGAATGTGATGTGATGAAAAATGATGTGATGTGACATGAATATATGCGGATGTAAAGTGATAGATATGAATGTATGAATAGATGTGGGTAGTCATATGGGTGAACGATTGGATGGATGTGTATGAATGAGATATGGTGTGGACAGAAGTGATGTGATATAATGTGGATAGAATGTATGTGATGGGATGGTTATGAGAATGTATGTGGTGGTATGAATGAACGAATGTGATGGATATGAATGAATGAGATGTGATGGGTGTAAACGGATGTGATGTAATTGAATGTGATGGACAAGAATTGTGGTGTCATGTGTATTGTGATGTGAATGATTATGATGTGAATGAGAATGTATGTGGTGGTATGAATGAACAAATGTGATGGATATGAATGAATGAGATGTGATGGGTGTAAACGGATGTGATGTAATTGAATGTGATGGACAAGAATTGATGTGGTGTCATGTGTATTGTGATGTGAATGATTATGATGTGATGAGAAAGGGAATACAGATGAAATAAATGAGGAATGATGTGGAACAATGTGGAATTACAAGAGTTTGCTATAGAAACTGTATTTATGACCTTTTTTTTAAAATGATTGTTTTATGTCAAGAATGCTGGGGAAGCATTTTGACCATCTTGTGAATGAGGTCGTGGAGACCTAATCTGATAAATTTGTAACAGTTGATGATGAAGAGTCAATGGAGGATGTCTCGCGTAGCAAGGTCGGCCGAGGTCTTGACCATTGTGAGCTTCCGGTACGGTGGATGAGGGACCAAGGAAGCAGTGTAAGGTCCCTCCCAAGCCATATATGTATGTGTCTCTTTTAATATAGAATTCAATAAAGAAAGAGAGAGTAATTAGAGAAGAGTGAGACAACAAGGCTAGAAACATTAGGAAAGGTTAGAATAAAAATATTAGCTCCAAAAATCCTAAAAGAAATAAGAACATAAGAATAGTTCTATTAAGAGATAAGTATTCCCAAAAATAGAATTCTGAGTTTAGGTGATAAGAGGTCATATTTAGAGTACTTTTACATATTTAGAGTCCATGCATACTAAAAATGTGAAAAAACAACGTGTTTCCAAAGATGGCACGTTTGTGGCTATATACAGACGTTTTTGCCTATTCTGCCCGTGTTGGCTTGTAGACCAGATGCCTTCCCGTTCTTTTGACTGGCTATATGACTATATTCTGAGTTTTTATGAGAGAGTTATGGCCGAAACAATTTGCTGTTTCTGTCAGGGTCTCTACACAGAGAAAACTGTGAGAAGGCAGCAAGTAGCCTCAAGGTAATCTTAGAGTTTGAGATGTATATATCCCTTCATTCTTATCTAATTTCTTAGAAAAGAAGCTTAGATTGCTATGGTCTTTCGGAGGAAGAGACCAAAACTCCATAGCTTTTCTTTTAGAGAAAGAATAGTATCCCGTAGCCCTGTAAGAGAAGAAGGCTATTTTGCCATAGACCTTAGAAAGAGAGAAGAGTCACAGTATGAGTAAGAGAAGATAAAGCTTGGAGATTATTGGATTATTTCAATCAAAAGATAAGGTATTAGAAGACTCTATTCTCATATGTCAAGTTCTAAAGCTCTTGTTAATACGAGCAAGACAACGATAAACGACAAATTTCTATAAGGCATATACATATTTTGTTTTTCAATTATATATCATTCTTAGGGGTTGAGGTATGGCCCCGGCTTCTCTATTGATTGTTACAGTGATCTATTTGATTGATTTACCATTTAAAGTTTGTATTCTTTTAAACAACAGCATATGCCTTAATAAAGAATGTCTTATCGCAATCTCAAGTTGAAATGCAAAAATCTTTGTGAGAAAGGATTGTTTTCTTAAGAAGGTAACATGGATTCTAGTCCTATGGTTCAGTTGAATAAATGGATGGTTATCTTGGTTAAATTAAGGTACAGGTATAACTTCTCCCTGCCTTGACGCTGCCCCGTTCTTGTGCTTGTGTAGCTGGACGGCAGAGACGTTAGTAAGGCCTGGAGTTGGCCCATAGTATCCCTCATACCATCGGGAGAATGAGGTTTGCCGATTGAGGCAAGTGATTGTGATGATGCTGCCTAGTTCTGAGGGCCCAGGCTAGTGCGGTGAATTAGCCCACCCTAGTGCGCAGACATCCCTCTGAGGGGCGGGAGGATCGAGTGATGGAGCCTGAGAGGGCGACAGGCCGGCTTGAGTCCTTGCCAGCGGCAGCCGGACGATGAGGTGTATGGTCCCGTAGGATTTTGCCCAGCATGTGGAGGCTGGAAGGCCGAATTCTAGATCATCGGCGGTATAAAGGAAAAGAATATGAAAAGAATAAGAGAACCATTTTGGCTTGTATGAAATTGATTCATGTATAAACTTTTCTTTTAAATATTGTCTTGGCATTATTGTACTATGAAAAAAAGGCTGTTTTAATAAACCTTGTGAAAAGGGCCTTAATTAAGGAACATGTTTTTTTATGTCAAACAGTGTGGTAGGATTAATTAGAAAACAAATTGACGCGTGAGTAGGGTGGAAAGTGGGAGGATGGAATGCCCGACGGCACCATCCTACGGACGGGTGGACCCGATTAGTCGGGTATCTTTCCAACAGATTAAGTGAAATCCCTACGCTAGATAAATAGGTTCTCGGGCAACTCTACTCTAGAAGACTAGGCCAGCGGGGCTATGCCTTGCATGGATGAGGAAAAAAGCGTTGCCTCTAGAAATCAAGTCTTGTAGTTGCCCAATTTATGTGATCAATTACCCTATGGGTGATTTGATTTTAGAAGACCACACTCCCCCTGCGGGATAGAACTAGGTCTTACCTATGAATCGTATCCTTGAATCTCTGTATGGTCAAGGTGTCGATGAGTATGAAATTTTCTCTAAGCTAAGACTTAGTGGACTATCTTAAGTGTTTCCCCTATTTGTGGAAGGAGGGGGGAACCTTACAAGTGGTATCAGAGCCGATCTTAGTTCCTAGGATTTGTTTTTCAAAGGTTAACTGTCAAGGGATTAAAACAAGTGATTATTTATCATATGAGGACGAATCAATCATCTCTACTGGCCATAGAAGTGATTTGAATATCCTCACATGTTGAGACAATCATCTTATGAAATTGTGCTTGTATCTTGGGGGTGCACACGCAAGATATTTGTACAATAAATTTGAGAAATAAGATTGGGGAGAAAACCTTTTGTGAGGAAAACATAGGGTGATCAAATTAAGAATCTAGTGAGAGACTGAATGACTGGAAGGATAGACCGAAACTTTGTTTAGAGAAATTTTCAGGATATCTCATTAATTTGTGTATTATAAATTATTAAGATTATAACTCCATTAAGATTTGAATAGTTGACATGTGAATGCCATCCATTGGATGCTTTACACTAGGACGATCATCCAAGATCTAGAACCCATCTGAGACAACATGA
The DNA here is from genome assembly GCF_041138505.1 of Cibotium barometz. Classification (NCBI taxonomy): domain Eukaryota; kingdom Viridiplantae; phylum Streptophyta; class Polypodiopsida; order Cyatheales; family Cibotiaceae; genus Cibotium; species Cibotium barometz. Next base: position 11,379,588 of record NC_141072.1, on the reverse strand, counting down.
ATCTCGGATGTGTAATTCCCAAAGAATCACGCTCTTAGATGTGTTAATCCCTAGATACTAGGTGTGTAATTTTCAGAAAACTAATCATCTCAGATATGTCAATCCTGATAATCTTTGGATGTGTCAATCCCAAGGCACCAGATGTGTAATTCTCAAGAAAATGAAGATCTCAGATGTATTAATCCCGACTGCCTTCAAATGTGGTGCTATGATAAGTATTTGATAGTTTTAAACTTTTAATGGATATAATGAAAGAAGCAAGCTCACCCTTGCTCGCATCTAAAAATCGTAAGAAATGCCAAGTTGGTTGGAAGCATTATTGTCAATCTAACCATTAGAGCTAAAAAGTTAGAAGCATTGTTGCCAATCTAACCACTGGAGCTAGAATCAGTTATGAGATGCCATGAAAGTACACCTTCGTGAAAGGTTTTGTCCTCTAGAATTTTGAGAGGATAAAATGAACGAATTTTTGGAGCTAACCCAAGAAGGAAAGACCCTAAAAGAATACCACCAACTTTTTGTTAAACTTCTCCAATTTGCTCTAGAGATGGATGAGGTAACTCCTCTGCATCGATTCATTTAGAAGCTTAATCTATCTTTGAATAACCTCATCAAGAATGTGAAACCATCCTCTATTTCAGAAGCCATAATTATAGCCACAGACTGTGATAAAGTTTTTTTATAGAAAGTATCGAGAAGGTCATGAGTCCTTCCATGTTAATCAAGAAGAGGTCTCCTAATTCAAGAGAAATTCCAAGCCCACCCCTGGCTACAAGGAATCATGAGCTAGAGCAAAAATTAGGTCAAGAAATAGGAATAGCAGGGTTAAAGATAACTGAATTTAACAAGTATTTCTATGAGTAAATAGAAGAGGATTGGTGTAAGATTCATGTGAAGTAATGTGCATGATGAATAGAGGTATTCTACAAGACGATACTAAGATTATGAAATTGCTATCATAGATTAGATTGTGTAAAGGATTGATTCTCTTATATTTTTCCATGACAATTTGTTAAGTACTATATTACATGGGGGTATAGAATAAGGATTTTGAAGGTTCATATCATATGAGAGGTATATGGATGCATGAATTTAGGATAATAAGGCCTATTAACTTTAGAATGATAGACATTTTGGAGGCACAACAAAACAAGCCAAACACATGAAATAAGGGACTCAGAATAATGTTTAGATAAAAGAAGATTTTTACCTAGTGGGGACACCAATTTTAAAGAGACAGGAGGATTTACTTAGATACTACCCTGGCTCGCGAGATGAGGACATCTCGAATCTTTTAAGTGGGGGAGATTGTAAGGTCCCTCCCAAGCCATGTATGTATGTGTCTCTTTTAATATAGAATTCAATAAAGAAAGAGAGAGTAATTAGAGAAGAGTGAGACAACAAGGCTAGAAACATTAGGAAAGGTTAGAATAAAAATATTAGCTCCAAAAATCCTAAAAGAAATAAGAACATAAGAATAGTTCTATTAAGAGATAAGTATTCCCAAAAATAGAATTTCGAGTTTAGGTGATAAGAGGTCATATTTAGAGTACTTTTACACATTTAGAGTCCATGCATACTAAAAATGTGGAAAAACAACAGATGTTTTTGCCTATTCTGCCCGTGTTGGCTTGTAGACCAGATGCCTTCCCGTTCTTTTGACTGGCTATATGACTATATTCTGAGTTTTTATGAGAGAGTTATGGCCGAAACAATTTGCTGTTTCTGTCAGGGTCTCTACACAGAGAAAACTGTGAGAAGGCAGCAAGTAGCCTCAAGGTAATCTTAGAGTTTGAGATGTATATATCCCTTCATTCTTATCTAATTTCTTAGAAAAGAAGCTTAGATTGCTATGGTCTTTCGGAGGAAGAGACCAAAACTCCATAGCTTTTCTTTTAGAGAAAGAATAGTATCCCGTAGCCCTGTAAGAGAAGAAGGCTATTTTGCCATAGACCTTAGAAAGAGAGAAGAGTCACAGTATGAGTAAGAGAAGATAAAGCTTGGAGATTATTGGATTATTTCAATCAAAAGATAAGGTATTAGAAGACTCTATTCTCATATGTCAAGTTCTAAAGCTCTTGTTAACACGAGCAAGACAACGATAAACGACAAATTTCTATAAGGTATATACATATTTTGTTTTTCAATTATATATCATTCTTAGGGGTTGAGGTATGGCCCTGGCTTCTCTATTGATTGTTACAGTGATCTATTTGATTGATTTACCATTTAAAGTTTGTATTCTTTTAAACAACAGCATATGCCTTAATAAAGAATGTCTTATCGCAATCTCAAGTTGAAATGCAAAAATCTTTGTGAAAAAGGATTGTTTTCTTAAGAAGGTAACATGGATTCTAGTCCTATGGTTCAGTTGAATAAATGGATGGTTATCTTGGTTAAATTAAGGTACAGGTATAACTTCTCCCTGCCTTGACGCTGCCCCGTTCTTGTGCTTGTGTAGCCAGACGGCAAAGACGTTAGTAAGGCCTGGAGTTGGCCCATGGTATCCCTCATACCATCGGGAGAATGAGGTTTGCCGATTGAGGCAAGTGATTGTGATGATGCTGCCTAGTTCTGAGGGCCCAGGCTAGTGCGGTGAATTAGCCCACCCTAGTGCGCAGACATCCCTCTGAGGGGTGGGAGGATCGAGCGATGGAGCCTGAGAGGGCGACAGGCCCAGCTTGAGTCCTCGCCAGCCGGCCAACGATGAGGTGTATGGTCCCGTAGGGTTTTGCCCAGCATGTGGAGGCTGGAAGGCCGAATTCTAGATCATCGGCGGTATAAAGGAAAAGAATATGAAAAGAATAAGAGAACCATTTTGGCTTGTATGAAATTGATTCATGTATAAACTTTTCTTTTAAATATTGTCTTGGCATTATTGTACTGTGAAAAAAAGGCTGTTTTAATAAACCTTGTGAAAAGGGCCTTAATTAAGGAACATGTTTTTTTATGTCAAACAGTGTGGTAGGATTAATTAGAAAACAAATTGACGCGTGAGTAGGGTGGAAAGTGGGAGGATGGAATGTCCTGACGGCACCATCTTACGGACGACGGGTGGACCCGATCAGTCGGGTATCTTTCCAACAGATTAAGTGAAAGCCCTACGCTAGATAAATAGGTTCTCGGGCAACTCTATTCTAGAAGACTAGGCCAGCGGCTGTGCCTTGCAGCATGGATGAGGAAAAAAGCGTTGCCTCTAGAAATCAAGTCTTGTAGTTGCCCAATTTATGTGATCAATTACCCTATGGGTGATTTGATTTTAGAAGACCACGCTCCCCCTGCGGGATAGAACTAGGTCTTACCTATGAATCGTATCCTTGAATCTCTGTATGGTTAAGGTGTCGATGAGTATGAAATTTTCTCTAAGATAAGACTTAGTGGACTATCTTAAGTGTTTCCCCTATTTGTGGAAGGAGGGGGGAACCTTACAAGCAGCCTATGAGTGAAGTGCTAGGTGACCTACCAAGGATCCTAGAGGGTGCTGACCATATGGTGCTTAGGCTCTAGGTCATCAAAGATACCCACACATGCATCGTGGAAGATATTGGAACAAGGAGTAAGTTGTTTTCTGAATTTGGGCATGGATCTGGTTGATTGGCCTTACTGGTCCTTAATGGAAGAGTCCATGGCTCTTTTATATGGATCCATTGGTTGATCTTGCTGATCTTTAACGGAGATTCCATTTTTGATATGTGAAAATATGAGCTAGGAACTATTGAAAAGGCCCTGAGTGGATAGGTGGTGAGCGTTCAGGTTGCCAATGATGCCATAGATATACCAATGAAGGAAGGAATTGGAAATTTAGGATTAAATTGGAGATTTTGAGGATTATGACCAGTGATACTATGGTTTCATTAAATGATTGTTTTAAAGACAGCTGATTCTGTGAAAAAGGTAATTTCATATTAGGTGTGTAAGTGGTGTGACTAGTTTTAAGTTTGCATGAATATCCAGCTAGGGGGACCTAGGAACTCTTTTCCCTGGTACCCGGGACAAAGCCTAACCAAATTCCTAACTGGATCCCATCACTACAGTGGTTGGGCGATTGGCTAACCCATGGGACTGGATGGGGTTAGGCTGGACTGATGGATCCCTAAATTGAGACTCAATTCTGTTATGGTACGATAGATGAAGTAAATCTTGGACAAAAATTATTTTATGGAAAAGAATCAACGGCTGTGCCTCTCATCAATGAGGAAAAAAGTGTTGGTCTCTATGATCCAAGTGCAATCTTTCCCTGATCTAACTATGAGACTTACGGGTTTGGTCAGATCAGTTCAGTTAGTTAAGACTTTTTGACTACGTTAGAGAAAATTTATCTTGGAGGAATCGCCCATGCTTTTCGAGAAATGGGAAGTTTTTTTGGGTTTGAACCGATGGATTAGTCTCTTGTCCAGATATCCGTGGTGGTGAGGCCCCGAGTGAGGGACCCTACCCCATGCAAGAAGTGCTACTTCCGTTGCTAGTAGCCCTGAATTCATTGCGCGGTGGGGACAGGGACCTTTCAGTTAGTATCAGAGCAAACTTGGCTAAAGTGGATCAACTGAGAAGCCAAAAATATCAAAAATTGATGAAGTAGCAGTAAAAGGTTGAAATTGTGTGATAAATTCATACAAATTGTTATTCAAACTGAAATTCATAAATTGGTAATTGGGTCTTCAAATGGAAGTACCGCAATTATATGGAATCCCTGACTTGCTTGAGGCTTAGACATGATGGTATTTACCTTATAATTCCAAGGACCATGACTACCCGTATATACCGAGGGTATAACTGTAACTCTTTACTGGCAGTATATATGAGTAAATCTAAGATCTTGAAATTATAAGTAAAAATGCTATCCAGATGATGAATTCAAATGTGGTTGATATGAATTTAAAATTCTGGTTGAGAACTCATGAGTTGATTTGGATTCCGATTGAAAAAATGATGATTCTTGAATTTTGGTTGAATGTAATACGCTGAACAAAACCACAATGAGGATAAATGGGACGAGTCCCTGGATGATGTTCATAACTATGACAATAATGACTTCAGAAAATCACTATGAGATTAGTGGATTGTGCTGACAAATTGCTACTGATAACACTTGACCCAGAGGATCAAGTTAAGGGATGACGAATAAAAAAATCTGTATAATTGAAATCCCCATGGAGGACTGTTCAAATGAAAATTTCGATCTAATGGATCATTATGGTGTTAAAGATATGAATGAGATGTTCTGAATGAATTATTATCCGATAATGAGTTCTATATGAATATTTTTATCCCATGATTCTATGAGGAACTAACCAATCTAAAGAACCCCAAAATCAGTTGAATCTAAAATCGGATTTGAATCATAAATAAAGGGACTTAACAAGAACTTTTGTATTGATAAGAGCATGGATCGAGGTCGTCATGGTAGAAATGATAACCCCCAACTCGATGAGGAAGAGCTCGACTTGGATGTTTGTAAAACTCTTCATAGATCGTAGCCTTGACCTTTCAAGGGTGAAGGGGAAAACTTGGGTAAGCCTGTGGAAAAGTGGATCGAAGCAATGGAAGAGTACATGTTACCGGGTACAATGAGAAGCAAAATGGCTCTTGCAAGACTGAAGATAGTAGAAACAGCCAGAGTGGCATGGAGAAACCACTGCAAGAAAAACCGTCTAGATCGGAATACCCAGACATGGAATAATCTCAAAACCTAAGGACAAGGTTTTGTCCTCGCGGCTTTTTAGAAACAAAGATGAACGAATTCTTAGAGTTAACCCAAGGGAACAGAACTATTGAATTATATCACCAAGCTTCTCCTCCTCAAATTCTCGCCACCATTGGATGAAGAACAGCTGATGGCCAGGTTCATTCGGGGACTGAACAAACCTTTAAATATCCTGGTGGTGAAGAATGCCAAGCCAGTTTCCATGGGTGGCTGAAGCAATGCGGATGGCAAAGGATTTCACCAAGGCCTTTGATGTCAAAGTCCCGCCGAAGCCAGCACCATCACCTTTCAAAAGGTTTTTAATTCCAGAAGGTGATTCCAACCTTCCACCGCCTAAAAGATATCAAGGTCAAGCCCAGGATATGGGAAGTTCCAGAATGGAAGAAATGTCCTTTTCTCGAAACTCAATCCCCTGGAATTCAACTTCAAGCTTGAACAAGGGAGTGAAATGCTATAACTGTCAAGGATTTGGACATCACAGTATGGATTGCCCAACTCCTTTTGGATCAAGATTTTCGAGGCAGGAAAATCAGGGATCAAGATTCTAGACTCCAGCTCCTTCCTTCCAGAGTAATCAGGTTTCTTCCCACCCCAAAATCAAGAAAATCCCAAAGGTAGACCCTCTAACCAACCCGCAGTCTCAATCCAAAGTAATGCAAGACCTCCGCCTCAGAATAGGGGAAGGCAAAGAAAGATATTTCCAAATCGATCGTCCACTTCCAAGGGAGTAATGCTAGAAATAATTGAAGAAGAAGAAGATGATGAAATAGATCATACTCCACCTGCGAGATGAGGACATCTCGCGTTTTTCAAGTGGGAGAGAATGTACGATTCCTCCCCAGTCCTCAAGATGTCCAGTTTCTCCTCCTATAATCAATCCCCTTTTTAGAATAATAAAAGATCTTGTTTCTACCTATTTTGGCCTAGAGAGAGAAAATATTCTAGAGAGAGCTAACTCAGTTTTTAGATATCTTTGGATGGAAAAATATCCTTTCTTATTAAACTAAATTCCCTCGAAACAGAAGTTTAAAAAGAATTTCCTAAGGTGCATTAGAAATATATTATAATCTGCTCAAAAGGCCTTAGCCTAAGGATCCAGATTTTTTGAAAATTTTGGATTAAGGTTCTGAGGGACCAATTAGATTAATCCAAATCTAGGGAGGAGATAAATTAAATAAATAAAGAAAACACCCCCAAAAATGAGTAAATACTCACATAAGATGAAGAGTGGACTAAGGACCAAGGAAAATAGTTTAAAAACTGATTTTTGACACCTCAAAATGAGGATTCCCCCTCATGAAGGAGGCACCTTTTTTCTCATCATTGCTTTCCATTTTAAATCAATAAAATGAGATATTTCATCTCTCCTCTCTCCTAATTCAAGTCTAGTTCCAAGAAGTTAGCTGAACTGACCCAAAAATAGTAAAAAATTGACCAAACTGATCTGGAAAATTCTAGAATCAATTTGCTTGGTTTGAGGCTCACTTTTTCCTATAAATAGAAGCCTCCCTCTTTGTAAAAGCTTAATAGTGTTTATGCACTGTTATTCTACTCCTCCCCAGAGCCAAAAACATTGAATTCACGTGTTTTTTACTAATTCCTCTATAAAGAATTGGTAGCCACTCTTGATCCAAACAAGAGTAAAACCCTCAATCCCTCAAGCCAAAGGAAAGCTCATAAAACTCCATGTAAGTTATTAATTCTTTTTTTTTTAAATTCTAATCTATGGTTTTCTGAATTCTTTGCTTTTTAATGTGATTATGGATTATAAGTCTTGATGAAAAGTCTTCCCCCTTCTCTTCATTAAGAATTTCAGCCTTTCTTTATCCTAAAATGAGTAACAAATAAATTGAGTTAAACTTTTCCTATTGATTACTCTTTAGAAGTGAAAAATTGATTAGATTAGAGTGCTTTATTTCATCTTGGGATAAATTTTAAAGTAAATTAAGAATGTAAAAATTGAGAAATGGTCCGCCATACAAAGGAGGTTATGGCAAAATTTTCTTAAATTTTGTGGAAATAAGTTTTATCTTTATGTTATTCAAAAAGAATGATCCCCACCGTTTGTGCATTCTAAAAGAAATTCTTTTTATTTTAAAAGTGTTATTCCTTTTTTATGCATAAATAGATGTATAAAAGGATTTTCTTTTATTATAAAAGTGCTATTTTCATTAGATTCAATTTCTATGCATAGAAAGATGCATATTGAAAATTTTTATTATAAAAGTGTCATTTTCATCAGATTCAATTTCTATGCATAAAAAGATACATAATGGATATTTTTTTATTATAAAAGTGTTATTTTCATTAGATTCAATTTCTATGCATAGAAAGATGCATATTGGATATTTTTTATTATAAAAGTGTTATTTTTATTAGATTCAATTTCTATGCATAGAAAGATGCATATTGGATAAATTTTTATCATAAAAGTGTCATTTTCATTGGATTCAATTTCTATGCATGGAAAGATACATAATATAAATATTTTTATTATAAAAGTGTTATTTTCATTATATTTAAATTCTATGCATAGAAAGATGCATATTGGAAATCTTTTATTTTAAAAGTGTTATGCCTATTAAATTAATTTTATGCATAAAGAATTTTTATATCAAAATTAGATTCTCTTTAATTCTATGTTTAATTTTCATGAATATTTGATAAATAAATAAGTAAATACTCTGAGAGGGAAAATTATATCGTTTTATATTCACTCGGTTTGTAAAGAGAAAATTCTAGAAATCTATCGAAGTCAGAATATTCAGATAAATGATTAATTTATTCCTCATCAAATTCGTGATTAATTTAGAAATCAGTTAAGTGAATATTCAATGAATGAAATTTAGTAAATTAGTAATTGAAATATCACCCCCTTTTTGAGAAAGATAATTTAGGAAGAAAAAGAGATGTGAGGTAAATAGAAGTGATGAGATGTGTGATGTGAATCAGATAGATGTGAATAAAGGGATGAATAGATGTGAAGAGATGTGTGATGAGAATCCGATAGATGTGAATGAAGGGATGAATAGATGTGATGTGAATAGAGGTGATGAGATGTGAGGTAAATAGATGTGAAGAGATGTCTGATGTGAATCAGATAGATGTGAATGAAGGAATGCATAGATGTGATGTGAATAGAGGTGATGAGATGTGAGATAAATAGATGTGAAGAGATGTCTGATGTGAATCGGATAGATGTGAATGAAGGGATGCATAGATGTGATGTGAATAGAGGTGATGCATAGATGTGAGGTAAATAGATGTGATGAGATGTGTGATGTGAATTAGATAGATGTGAATGAAGGGATGGATAGATGTGAGGAGAATAGAGATAATGAGATGTGAGGTGAATAGATGTGATGAGATGTGTGATGTGAATCAGATAGATGTGAATAGATGTGATGAGATGTGTGATGTGAATCAGATAGATGTGCATGAATGGATGGATGGATGTGATGTGAATAGGGGTGAAGAGATGTGAGGTGAATAGATGTGATGAGATGTGATGTCATGTGAATCAGCATGTAAGTGAATAGTGATGTCATGTGAATGGATGGATGGATGTGATGTGAATAGGGGTGGAGATGTGAGGTGAATAGATGTGATGAGATGTGATGTCATGTGAATGGATGGATGGATGTGATGTGAATAGGGGTGAAGAGATGTGAGGTGAATAGATGTGATGAGATGTGATGTCATGTAAATCAGCATGTAAATGAATGATATGGGATGTGAGTGGATGTATGTGAAAGAATGGATGTGAATGTATGTAAAAGAATGTGATGTTGATGTGTATGCAAAGGAATGTGATGTGATGAAAAATGATGTATGCAAAGGAATGTGATGTGATGAAAAATGATGTGATGTGACATGAATATATGCGGATGTAAAGTGATAGATATGAATGTATGAATAGACGTGGGTAGTCATACGGGTGAACGATTGGATGGATGTGTATGAATGAGATATGGTGTGGACAGAAGTGATGTGATATAATGTGGATAGAATGTATGTGATGGGATGGTTATGAGAATGTATGTGGTGGTATGAATGAACGAATGTGATGGATATGAATGAATGAGATGTGATGGGTGTAAATGGATGTGATGGATATGAATGAATGAGATGTGATGGGTATAAACGGATGTGATGTAATTGAATGTGATGGATATGAATGAATGAGATGTGATGGGTGTAAACGGATGTGATGTAATTGAATGTGATGGATGAGATGTAATTGAATGTGATGGATGAGAATTGATGTGGTGTCATGTGTATTGTGATGTGAATGATTATGATGTGATGAGAAAGGGAATACAGATGAAATAAAGGAATGGTGTGGAACAATGTGGAAAGACGAGAGTTCGCTATAGAAATTGTATTTATGACCTATTTTTTAAAATGACTGTTTTATGTCAAGAATGCTGGGGAAGCATCTTGACCGTCTTGCGAATGAGGTCATGGAGACCTAATCTGATAAAGTTGCAACAGCTGACGAAGAGTCAATGGAGGACGTCTCGCATAGTAGCAAGGTCGGAACTATCGAAAAGGCCCCTGAGTGGACAGGTGGTGAGCGTTCTGGTTGCCAATGATGCCATAGATATACCCATGAAGGAATGATTGGAAATAAAGATTCAATCGGAGATTTTGAGGATTATGACCAGTGATACTATGGTTTCATTAAATGATTGTTTTAAAGACAGCTGATTCTCTGCTGAAAAAGGCAATTTCATATTGGGTGTGTAAGTGGTGTGACTAGTTTTAAGTTTGCATGAATATCTGGCCAGGGGCCCTAGGAACTCTTTTCCCTGCTGGTACTTGGGACAAAGCCTAACCAAATTCCTAATTGGATCCCATCACTACAGTGGTTGGCCTAACCCATGGGACTGGATGGGGTTAGGCTGGACTAATCGATCCCTAAATTGAGACTCAATTCTATTATGGTACGATAGATGAAGTAAATCCCGACAAAAATTATTCTATGGAAAATAATCAATGGCTGTGCCTCTCAATGAGGAAAAAAGCATTGGTCTCTATGATCCAAGTGCAATCTTTCCCTGATTTGACTATGGGACTTACGGGTTTGTCAGATCAGTTCAGTTGGTTAAGACTTTTTGACTACGTTAGAGAAAATTTATCCTGGAGGAATCACCCGTGCTTTCTGGGCGGCGATGGGAAGTTTTTTCGGGTTCGGTTTTGGAAGAACCAATGGATTAGTCTCTTGTTTGGATATTCGTGGGTGAGGCCGCGAGTGAGGGACCCTAGCCCATGCAAGAAGTGCTACTTCGGCTACTAGCAGCCCTGAGTTCATTGCACGGTGGGGAGAGGGACCTTACAGCTTGTATCAGAGAAAATTTGGCTAGTGGATCAACTGAGAAGTCAAAAATATCAAAAATTGATGAAGTAGCAGTAAAAGGTTGAAATTGTGTGATAAATTCATATTCAGACTGAAATTCATAAATTGGTAAGTGGATCTTCAGATGGAAGTACCGCAATTATATGGAATCCCTGACTTGCTAGGCTTAGACATGATGGTATTTACCTTATAATTCCAAGAACCGTGACTACCCGTATATACTGAGGGTATAATTGTAGCTCTTTACTGGCAGTATATACGAGTAAATCTAAGATCTTGAAATTAAATGCTATCCAGATGATGAATTCAAATGTGGTTGATATGGTTTTAAAATTCTAGTTGAGAACTGATGAGTTGATTTGGATTCTGATTGAAAAATGTGATGATGTTCATAACTAGAATGACGATAATGACTTCAGAAAATCACTATGAGATTAGTGGATTATGCTGACAAATCGCTACTATTAACACGACCCAGTGGATCAAGTTAAGGGATGACAAATAAAAAAATCTGTATAATTGAAATCCCCATGGAGGATTGTTCAGATGAAAATTTCGGTCTAATGGACCATTATTGTGTTAAAGATATGAATGAAATGTTCTCAATGAATTGTTATCCGATAATGAGTTCTATATGAATATCTTTATCCCATGATTCTATGAGAAGCTGACCAATCTAAAGAATCCCAAAATTAGTTGAATCTAAAATTGGATTTGAATCATAAATAAAGGAACTTAACAAGAATTTTTGTATTGATAGGAGCATGGATCGAGGCCATCGTGGTAGAAATGATAACGCCCAACTCGATGATGAGGAAGAGCTCGACTTGGATGATCGTAAAACTCTTCATAGATTGCAGCCTGGACCTTTCAAGTGTGAAGGGGAAAACTTGGGTGAGCCTGTGGAAAAGCGGATTGAAGCAATGGAAGAGTACTTCGATGTCACTGGGTACAATGAGAAGAGCAAAATGGCTCTTGCAAGACTGAAGATAGTAGAAACAGCCAGAGTGGCATGGAAAAACTACTGCGAGACAAACCGTCTGGATCGGAATACCCAGACATGGAATGATCTCAAAAATTACCTAAGGATGAGGTTCTGTCCTCCCGGCTTTTTGGAAACAAAGATGAACGAATTCTTAGAGTTAACCCAAGGAAACAGAACTATTGAATTATATCACCAAGCATTCGCTCTCCTCCTCAAATTCTTGCCAACCACTGGATAAAGAACAGCTGATAGCCAGGTTCATTCGGGGACTGAACGAACCTTTGAATATCCTGGTGAAGAATGCCAAGTCAGCTTCCATGGCTGAAGCAGTGCGGATGGCAAAGGATTTCACCAAGGCCTTTGATGTCAAAGTCCCGCCGAAGCCACCACCATCACCTTTCAAAAGGTTTTTAATTCTAGAAGGTGATTCCAACCTTCTGCCACCTAAAAGATATCAGGTTCAAGCCCAGGATATGGGAAGTTCTAGAATGGAGGAAATGTCATTTTCTCGAAACTCAATCCCCTGAAATTCAAATTTAGAAGTTCCACCCTTGAACAAGGGAGTGAAATGCTATAACTGTCAAGGATTTGGACATCACAATATGGATTCCCAACACCTTTTGGATCAAGGTTTTCGAGGCAGGGAAATCAAGGATCAAGATTCCAGACTCCAGCTCCTTCCTTCCAGAGTAATCAGGTTTCTTCCCACCCCAAAATCAAGAAAATCCCAGAGGTAGACCCTCTAACCAACCCGCAGTCTCAATCCAAAGTAATGCAAGACCTCCACCTCAGAATAGGGGAAGGCAAAGAAAGATATTTCCAAATCGATCGTCCACTTCCAAGGCAGTAACGCTGGAAGTAATTGAAGAAGAAGAAGATGAAAGAGATCATACTCCACCTGCGAGATGAGGACATCTCACATTTTTCAAGTGGGAGAGAATGTAAGATTCCTCCCCAACCCTCAAGATGTCTAATTTATTCCCCTGTAATCAATCCCCCTTTCAGAATAATAAAAGATCTTGTTTCTATCTGTTTTGGCCTAGAGAGAGAAAATGTTCTAGAGAGAGGTAACTCAATTTTTAGATATCTTTGGATGGAAAAATATCCTTTGTTATTAAACTAAATTCCCCTAAAATAGAAGTTTAAAAAGAATTCCCTAAGGTGCATTAGAAATAAATTATAATCTGCTCAAAAGGCCTTAGCCTAAGGGTCCAATTTTTTTGAAAATTTTGGATTAAGGTTCTAAGGGACCAATTAGATTAATCCAAATGTAGGGAGGAGATAAATTGAAGAAATAAAGAAAACCCACCCAAAAATGAGTAAATACTCACATAAGATGAAGAGTGAACTAAGGACCAAGGAAAATAGTTTAAAAACTGATTTTTGACACCTCAAAATGAGGATTCCCCCTCATGAAGGAGGCGCCTTTTTTCTCATCATTGCTTTCCATTTTAAATCAATAAAATGAGATATTTCATCTCTCCTCTCTCTTAATTCAAGTCTAGTTCCAAAAAGTAAGCTGAACTCACCCAAAAATAGTCAAAAATTGACCAAACTGATGTGGAAAATTCTAGAATTAGTTTGCTTGGTTTGAGGCTCACTTTTTCCTATAAATAGAAGCCTCCCCCTTTGTAAAAGCTTAATAGTGTTTATGCACTGTTACTCTACTCCTCCCCAAAGCCAAAAACATTAAATTCACTTATTTTTCTAATTCCTCTACAAAGAATTGGTGGCCACTCTTGATCCAAACAAGAGTAGAACCCTCAATCTCTCAAGCCGCCAAAGGAAAGCTCACAAAACTCCATGTAAGTTATTAATTCTACTTTTTTTTTAAATTCTAATCTATAGTTTTCTGAATTCTTTGCTTTTTTTTAATGTGATTATGGATTATAAGCCTTGATGAAAAGGCTTCCCCCTTCTCTTCATTAAGAATTTTAGCCTTTCTTTATCCTAAAATGAGTAACAAAGAAATTGAGTTAAACTTTTCATATTGAATACTCTTTAGAAGTGAAAAATTAATTAGATTAGAGTACTTTGTTTCATCTTGGGATAAATTTTAAAGTAAATTTAGAATGTAAAAATTGAGAAATGGTCAGCCATACAAAGGAGGTTATGGCAAAATTTTCTTAAATTTTGTGGAAATAAGTTTTATCTTTATGTTATTCAAAAAGAATAATCCCCACTATTTGTGCATTCTAAAAGAAATTCTTTTTATTTTAAAAGTGTTATTCCTATTTTATGCATAAATAGATGTATAAAAGGATTTTCTTTTATTATAAAAGTGTTATTTTCATTAGATCCAATTTCTATGCATAGAAAGATGCATATTGAAAAATTTTATTATAAAAGTGTCATTTTCATCAGATTCAATTTCTATTCATAGAAAGATGCATATTGGATTTTTTTAAATTATAAAAGTGTTATTTTCATTAGATTCAATTTCTATGCATAGAAAGATATATATTGGATTTTTTTACTATAAAAAAATATTGTTATTATAAAAGCGTTATTTTCATTAGATTCAATTTCTATGCATAGAAAGATGCATATTGGATAAATTTTAATTATAAGAGTGTCATTTTCATCAGATTCAATTTCTATGCATGGAAAGATGCATAATAGAAATATTTTTATTATAAAAGTGTTATTTTCATTAGATTTAAATTCTTTGCATAGAAAGATGCATATTGGAAATCTTTTTATTTTAAAAGTGTTATTCCTATTAAATTGATTTTATGCATAAAGAATTTTTATATCAAAATTAGATTCTCTTTAATTCTATGTTTAAATTCCATGAATATTTGATAAATGAATAAGTAAATACTCTGAGAGGAAAAATTCTATCGTTTCATATTCACACGGTTTGTAAAGAGAAAATTTAGGAAATCTATCGAAGTCAAAATATTCAGATAAATGATTAATTTATTTCTCTTCGGAATTCATGATTAATTTAGAAATCAGTTAAGTGAATATTCAATGAATGAAATTCAGTAAATTACTAATTGAAATATCACCCCCTTTTTGAGAAAGATAATTCAGGAAGAAAAAGAGATATGAGGTAAATAGAAGTGATGAGATGTGTGATGTGAATCAGATAGATGTGAATGAAGGGATGAATAGATGTGATGTGAATAGAGGTGATGAGATGTGAGGTAAATAGATGTGAAGAGATGTGTGATGAGAATCGGATAGATGTGAATGAAGGGATGAATAGATGTGATGTGAATAGAGGTGATGAGATGTGAGGTAAATAGATGTGAAGAGATGTGTGAGAATCGGATAGATGTGAATAAAGGGATGAATAGATGTGATGTGAATAGAGGTGATGAGATGTGAGGTAAATAGATGTGAAGAGATGTGTGATGAGAATAAGATAGATGTGAATGAAGGGATGTATAGATGTGAATGAAGGGATGTATAGATGTGATGTGTATAGAGGTGATGAGATGTGAGATAAATAGATGTGAAGAGATGTCTGATGTGAATCAGATAGATGTGAATGAAGGGATGCATAGATGTGATGTGAATAGAGGTGATGAGATGTGAGGTAAATAGATGTAATGAGATGTGTGATGTGAATCACATAGATGTGAATGAAGGGATGGATAGATGTGAGGAGAATAGAGGTGATGAGATGTGAGGTGAATAGATGTGATGAGATGTGTGATGTGAATCAGATAGATGTGCATGAATGGATGGATGGATTCGATGTGAATAGGGGTGAAGAAATGTGAGGTGAATAGATGTGATGAGATGTGATGTCATGTGAATCAGGATGTAAAAGAATGATATGGGATGTGAGTGGATGTATGTGAAAGAATGGATGTGAATGTATGTCAAAGAATGAGATGTGGATGTGTATGCAAAGGAATGTGATGTGATGAAAAATGATGTGATATGACATGAATATATGCGGATGTAAATTGATAGATATGAATGTATGAATAGATGTGGGTAGTCATACGGGTGAACGATTGGATGGATGTGTATAAATGAGCTATGGTGTGGACAGAAGTGATGTGATATAATGTGGATAGAATGTATGTGATGGGATGGTTATGAGGTATGTGGTGGTATGAATGAACGAATGTGATGGATATGAATGAATGAGATGTGATGGGTGTAAACGGATGTGATGGATGAGAATTGATGTGGTGTCATTCGTGTATTGTGATGTGAATGATTATGATGTGATGAGAAAGGGAATACATATGAAATAAATGAGGAATGATGTGGAACAATGTGGAAAGACAAGAGTTGGCTATAGAAACTGTATTTATGACCTTTTTTTAAAATGATTGTTTTATGTCAAGAATGCTGGGGAAGCATTTTGATCGTCTTGTGAATGAGGTCGTGGAGACCTAATCTGATAAAGTTGCAACAGCTAAGAGAGAGTCAATGGAAGACATCTTGCGTAGCAAGGTCAACCGAGGTCTTGACCAACCTCGGTTCAATTAAAATGGTGAGCTTCCGGTACGGTGGATGAGGGACCAAGGAAGCGGCCTATGAGTGAAGTGCTAGGTGACCTGCGAAGGATTCTAGAGGATGCTAACCATATGGTGCTCGAGCGCTCTGGGTCGTCGAAGATACCCACATGTGCATCGTGGAAGATATTGGAACAAGGAGTAAGAGTTGTTTTCTGAATTCGGGCTGGATCTGGTTGATTGGCCTTGCTGGTCCTCCTCAAGGGATGAGTCCATGGCTCTTTTATATGGATCCGTTGGTTGATCTTGCTGATCTTTAACGGAGATTCCATTTTTTATGTGTGAATATATTGCTAGTTATTATGAGCTAGGAACTATCGAAAAGGCCCCTGGTGAGTGGACAGGTGGTGAGCATTCTGGTTGCCAATGATGCCATAGATATACCGATGAAGGAATGATTGGAAATAAAGATTCAACCGGAGATTTTGAGGATTATGACTAGTGATACTATGGTTTCATTAAATGATTGTTTTAAAGATAGCTGATTCTGTGAAAAAGGCAATTTCATATTGGGTGTGTAAGTGGTGTGACTAGTTTTAAGTTTGCATGAATATCCGGCTAGGGGGCCTAGGAACTCTTTTCCCTGGTACCTGGGACAAAGCCTAACCAAATTCTTAATTGGATCCCATCATTATAGTGGTTGGGCGGTTGGCTAACCCATGGGACTAGATGGGGTTAGGCTGGACTAATGGATCCCTAAATTGAGACTCAATTCTGTTATGGTACGATAGATGAAGTAAATCCTGGACAAAAATTGTTCTATGGAAAAGAATCAATGGCTGTGCCTCTCAATGAGGAAAAAAGTGTTGGTCTCTATGATCCAAGTGCAATCTTTCCCTGATCTGACTATGGGACTTATGGGTTTGGTCAAATCAGTTCAGTTAGTTAAGACTTTTTGACTACGTTAGAGAAAATTTATCCTGGAGGAATCGCCCGTGCATTTCGGGCAATGGGAAGTTTTTTCGGGTTTGGTTTTGGTAGAACTAATGGATTAGTCTCTTGTTCGGATATCCGTTGGGTAAGGTCCCGAGTAAGGGACCCTGGCCCACGCAAGAAGTGCTACTTCCGCTGCTAGCGGCCGTGAATTCAGGGCCACTACTAGTGGCCCTGAATTCATTGCGCGGTGGGGATAGGGACCTTACAACACCGAACCGACTATGCAATCGACATGGCTACTTTTTGAGATCTTTCCATTTACTTTTTATGGTCTCATGGGCATGATAGAACATTCACTTCTCACATTGATGTATAATTATGCATATGCTAGATTTTGAGGAAAAAGTCTTTTGAAAGGGATGGTAATGGGTGGAGTAGCAACATCATTAGTTAGATTTAGGAATCATGGGCATGGGCTCAAGTATAAAAGGAGACTCATGGGCCATTATTGTATCTTTTGACATTTATCATTTTAGAAAATCTTGGAGCCTTTGGCTTTCTTACATTGGGCTTGTGAAAGGCTATTTCCATTCTCTTAGTCACTTAGGCATCATGGCTTTATATGAGATTATCTTCTTAATACATGCCAGATTCCAAGGTGATTTTCCATGTCTTAGCTTTCAAGTTTTCCATTCACTATAATTGCTTCCAAATGTAATGGTCTAATACAAAGATTCCATAGGGGTTTAAGCAATGCTTGCCTTGGTGGTGAGATGGTGATAGGCATTGTCAATGGCATGGCATGCTAGCCGTGTGTGTGTATCCACCAACACTGGATTGTCCATTTTTGACAATGTTGGTGGAGCATGGTATGGGCATAACTCTTGTGGGACAAAGGGTCCCCCACATCGACATGGTCAATGAAGTTGAGGACATGGCACTAGGATTGGAGGTTTAGGTAGAGGACGGTGAGAGAAGCAAAAGATGGTGGAGGGCTTGATGAGGGAGATGGAGTTTTGGAAGAAGAGCATGATGAGTGTGGTGTGGGAGGCGTAAGGTACTTTGAGGATAGTGGAAAAAGTGGTGGTGATGGGGATATCCTCGCCCCCAAAAAAATGTTATGCTAGAGTAGGTTGAGTTAGAGGGTGCTGTGTTGCAGGTCAAGAAGGCCTAAGGGTGGTTGGGGAGGGACAATGAGGTTTGGGAAGTTAATGGCCACCTCTTCTCAATGGCCGGCCACCATTATGTGCTCAATCATGAGCTTTAATAAAAGTTGGTTAAGCTAAGCAACGATGACATCCCTTTCATTTAGTGCCCTTATAGTGCTCAGATGTTTTGTTGTGGAATTTGTCCCACAAGCTCTCTAAAGTGCAGTGGTGGCATTGGTGAGCTCTTTCTAGGTTTTGGCTCTTGGGAGCTTGGATCTCTTCCGCTCCGTGTGAAGGATTTCTACTTTTCATGCTATAGGCGGGCAATCCTAGAGTCAGTTTCTCGAGCCTAGACCTAGAGGCTAGACCTATAATTGATTCTTAAGCACAATGGCCGCAATCTGTGAGGTCTTCTCTAGTTGGGTGTGTTTGGCATGCACCAAGAAGAGGGACTTGTTGCACTGCTTCCATTTTCTCCTTTTGCCTAGCCATATAAGCCATCATGTTTCCTGTCAAGTTCTAGAGAAGGGAGGAGAAGGTAGCTGGAAAGTCGAGAAGGCAACTCTATGAGTGGAAAAGGGTCTATGAAAAGCTTTTGGACCAAGGTTAGGTTACCTTGCTAGATCCAGTGGTGTGCCTCTATGATGTGCTATGCCTTATGGGAGACAAAAAAGGGTTCGATTTCAAAGTTAACTGATCTCCTAGCACTTTTGAGGATGCTATGTGATGGGCAACTGAGTGGGGTGAGACTAGCACTTGGGCTAGTGGTGTAAGATCCCGGTCTCCACTGCGCAACGGATTCGGGGTACTAGCAGCGGAAGTAGCACAGGTCAAGGTCTCACACTCGGGGCCTCGCCCACGGATATCCGGACAAGAGACTAATCCGTCGGTTTTTCCAAAACCGAACTCGGAAAAACTTCCCTTATCCGAAAAGCATGGGCAATTCCACCAGGATAACTCTTTACTCTAACGTAGTCAAGATCATTACTGATCAAACTGATCCGACTGCACCTCTAACAGTACTTGGTCAGATCAAGGAAGAAACTTGCACTTGGATCATTGGGATCAACGCTTTTTTCCCCATCAAAAGGCACAGCCGTTGATTCCTATCCATAGAACAATTACTATCCGGGATTTACTTCATCTATCGTAGTAATAGAAATTAAAACTCGATTTACGGATCCATCAGTCCAGCCTAACCCCATCCAGTCCCATGGATTAGCCAACCTCCCAACCACTGTAGTGATAGGATCTAATTAGGAATTTGGTCAAGTTTTGTCCCGGGTACCAGGGAAAAGAGTTCCTAGGCCCCCTTGCCGAAAGTTCATGCAAACATAAAACTAGTCACACCACTTACACACCCAATATGAAATTGCCTTTTTCTCAGCATCAATTAACTTTCAAACAATCCATTAATGAAACCATTATGTCACTGATGACAATCCTCAAAGTCTCTGGTTGAATCCTTATTTCCCGTCATTCATTCATCGGTGTACTTACGGCATCATTGGCAACCAGAACGCTCACCACCTGTTCACTCAGGGGCCTTTTCCATAGTTCCTAGCTCATAGTAACCGGCAATATATTCATATAATAGAATGGAACCTCCGTGGAAGATCAGCAAGATCAACCCACAGTTCCATATAAAAGAGCCATGGACTCATCCGTTGAGGACCAGCAAGGTCAATCAACCAGATCCATGCCCGGTTTCAGAAAACAACTCTTACTCCTTGTTCCAATATCATCCACGACGCACGTGTGGGTATCTTTGGCGACCCAGAGCCCAAGCACCGTATGGTCAGCACCCTCTAGGATCCTTCGCAGGTGACCTAACGCTTCACTCATAGGCCGCTTCCTTGGTCCCTCATCCACCGTATACTGGAAGCTCACCATTTAAATCGAACCAAGGCTGGTTAAGACCTCGATCGACCTTGCTACGTGAGACGTCCTCCATTGACTCTCCGTCAGCAGTTGCAACTTTATCAGTTCGATTTTCATAACCTTAATCCACAAGACGGTCAAAATGCTTTCCCAGCATTCTTGACATGAAACAATCATTTACAAACAGTCACAAAATACAGTTTCTATAACGAACTCTCGTCTTTCCATATTATCCACTCTCGGACCACATTACTTATTCCACATTCCATTCAATGTGTACTCATTCTCATCCATTCACTCATATAGACTACACATTATTTCACATACACCTTCACATTCATTATTCTACATACATATCCATGTTCGTACGACCACATCATACTTCCAATTTCACATTCATACATACGCATCTACATGCATACATCCACATCCACATTCATACATCCATACTTCCATTTCCACTTCCACACATCCACATTCACATTCATACATCCACATTCACATGCATACATCCATTTTCACATCCTCATTCATACATCCACATTCACATACACACATCCACATCCGTATCTACATCCATACATCCACATCCACATCTTCATTCACATTCACATCCATACATCCACGTCTACATACATACATCCATTTTCACATCCTCATTCATACATCCACACTTTTATTTCCACATCCACACATCCATATTCACATTCATACATCCATATCTACATTCATACATCCATATTACATCCATTCACGCCCTAACACATCCCATATACATCTTATCCCATCAGATACACTCTCTACCTCATCCCATACACATTAACACATCCTAACTCATCTTAACACATTCTATCACATCTCATACACCTCTTATTATATCCTATCACATCTCATACACATCTTATCACATTTTTTCACATCTCATACACCTCTTATCACATCCTATCACTTCCCATACGCATCTTATTACATCTTATCACATCTCATACACCTCTTATCACATCTTATCACATTTCATATCTTTTTATAGAATACAAGAGAATTCTTATATTTGATATAAGATTTCTCTACACATTTATTTATGCATAAATTCCATTTAAGGAGACTAACATTTTTGAAATAAAAATCAATCTTTTATGCATCTTCCTAAATTCATTTTAAATGAAAATGACACTTTTGAATTAAAATTCCATCTCTTATGCATCTTCCTATGCATAAACTCAATTTAGATGAGAATTGACACTTTTGAATTAAAAATCCATCTTTTATGCATCTTCCTATGCATAAATTCAATTTGGATGAGAATAACACTTTTGAATTGAAATTCCATTCTTTTATGCATTTTCCTATGCATAAATTCAATTTAGATGAGAATGACACTTTGAATTTAAAAATCAATCTTTTATGCATCTTCTTATGCATAAATTCAATTTGGTAGGAATTACACTTTTAGAATAAAAGAATTTCTCTTATGCATCTAAGTTATGCATAAAATCCATTTATGATGAAAATCACACTTTTAGTATAAAAAGAATATCTTTTATGCATACCTCTATACATGAAATCCAATATGATAAAAGTAACACTTTTACAATAAAATAATCAACTTTTATGCATACCTCTATGCATGAAATTCAAATATGATAAAAGTCACACTTTTATAATAAAATAATCAACTTTTATGCATACCTCTATGCATGAAATTCAAATATGATAAAAGTCACACTTTTATAATAAAATAATCAACTTTTATGCATATCTCTATGCATGAATTTCAAATATGATAAAAGTCACACTTTTATAATAAAATAATAAACTTTTATGCATACCTCTATGCATGAAATCCAAATATGATAGAAGTCACACTTTTATAATAAAATAATCAACTTTTATGCATACCTCTATGCATGAAATTCAAATATGATAAAAGTCACACTTTTATAATAAAATAATCAACTTTTATGCATACCTCTATGCATGAAATTTAAATATGATAAAAGAAACACTTTTATATTAAAATAATAATCTTTTATGCATACCTCTATGCATGAAATCTAAATATGATAAAAGAAACACTTTTATATTAAAATAATAATCTTTTATGCATACCTCTATGCATGAAATCCAAATATGATAAAAGAAACACTTTTATATTAAAATAATAATCTTTTATGCATACCTCTATGCATGAAATCCAATTATGATAAAAGTAACACTTTTATAATAAAATAATCATCAATTATGCATAACATAAAAATCAATTTCTCCATGATTACAATAAAATTCTTTCAAATAATCTAGATGATAATTCCTAGAATATAGTAGGAAGTTCTCTTTTCATGCTTTGAATGAAATTATTTTATGTGTAATTTTTATAAAAATTTTGCCATAGCTCCGCTACTATGACTGATAAATCTCAATTTATTTTGAAGGATAAAGCTTATCATTAAGAGAATGATTAGAATGATCCCTAATTGGATCATTAACCCAATAATGGATTGAATCATCAATATTCATGAAATACATAAACTAAAAGCATAGAAAAAAAACCATTAATTTGGCCTCAAGCATAGATTAATCTTGGATTAAGGAAAAGCTTTATGAAAAGCTTCATTTGGATTGCGAATGGGTCATGAGTATGACCATTTCTTGAGTGAGAGAGAGAAATTACATAAAAACCATTAGAATTAAGCATAAATAGAAATTTATGTAATTCTTTACTATCATTAATCAATTAACTTCAATAGCATTCATCAAATTATGTAACTCTTTACTACCATTCATCAATTAACTTCAATAGTATTCAAAGACCATTCCAATTAAGCTTCTCAAGCTTGAGAGGGGTTGAGAAGAGAGAAGCATTGAGAAATTATAGAAAAGATCAAAATTCACCATTTACCTTACAAATTGCTTGATTCTTTGTTCACGGTAGAGGCCCCCAACCAATCAATTGGTTAAGTATGTTGATGGAGCCACCAATGGGGATTGAAGAAAGAGGGAAGCTCCAATTTCTTCAATTTGGAGGGAATTTTAGAGAATAGTAGAAATTAGCATTATTTCAGCATAACTCTAGTATAGTAAAATTCTTCTTTTTTTTTCAAAGGATTCATGTTCTATTTATAGGAGAGGGAAGCTCTAACCAAAGCTAACTGATTTTTAGAATTTTCTAGATTTCAATTTGGTTGAATTTGGACTAGATTTGGACCTAGTTTGGTTCCTTTTTTATTCGGTTTGGTTCCATTTTGATTTGGTTTGGTTCGAGAGAGGAGAGATAAAAATATCACATTATTTTTGAGTTTAAAACTCATTAAAGCATGTGAATTAGGCGCCTCATTGAAGGCCCTCCTTTTCCTTACAGATGTGTCAAAAATGGAATCATTATATCCAAAATATCTCATATTTTGATAGTACTCATAGTTTCTTACTAATAAACCTTGTACATTTTCAACTCTTCATCTTATGTGAGCATTGAAGGGACTTCCTTCCTTACATAGGCGTCAAAATGGGATCCTTATACCCAAAATATCTCATATTTTTAATATTGCTCATAGTTCCTTACTAATATACCTTGTACATAGTCAATTCTTCATCTTATTTGAGCATTTACACAAAGGCGCTTCCTCGTGAGAAGTTTGAAACTTTCCGCAAAGCTTTGGGCTTGCTCCCCTTTGTGGACTGATCTACTTCGGGCATGGCACTCCCCTATACATGAGTGCTAGCTCTCGATATAGGCAGTGATGTGTGTGAACACACTTAGGACCGCCGGGGCACTTTTTCCCTCTTTAGGAGGTTTTTTCCCCCGACTTGTATATACGCCCATCTTTCTAGGGCTAACTTATCTTTTGTACATTGACACAATCTAATACATTGTGTGTTGTGTGCATTCTTGCTTCTTCTTCTCCAAGCTTTGTGTGCTTTCTTGCAACCCTAATTCCAACAAGAAGCATTGAGAAATTATAGAAAAGATCAAAATTCACCATTTACCTTACAAATTTCTTGATTCTTTGTTCACGGTAGAGGCCCCCAACCAATCAATTGGTTAAGTATGTTGATGGAGCCACCAATGGGGATTGAAGAAAGAGGAAAGCTCCACTTTCTTCAATTTGGAGAGAATTTTAGAGAATAGTAGAAATTAGCATTATTTCAGCATAACTCTAGTATAGTAAAATTCTTCTATTTTTTTCAAAGGATTCGTGTTCTATTTATAGAAGAGGGAAGCTCTAACTAAAGCTAACTGATTTCTAGAATTTTCTAGATTTCAGTTTGGTTGAATTTGGACTAGATTTGGACCTAGTTTGGTTCCTTTTTGATTTGGTTTGGTTCCATTTTGATTTGGTTTGGTTCAAGAGAGAGGAGAGATAAAAATATCACATTATTTTTTAGTTTAAAACTCATTAAAGCATGTGAATTAGGTGCCTCATTGAAGGCCCTCCTTTTCCTTACAGATGTGTCAAAAATGGAATCATTATACCCAAAATATCTCATATTTTGATATTACTCATAGTTTCTTACTAATAAACCTTGTACATTTTCAACTCTTCATCTTATGTGAGCATTGAAGGGACTTCCTTCCTTACATAGGTGTCAAAATGGGATCCATGAGGATGTGAAAATGGATGTATGCATGGATGTGTATGTAGAAGAATGAATGTGAATGTGTATGGAAAATAATGTGTCGTCGATATGAGTGAATGGATGATGATGAATACATATGAATGGAATGTGGAATAAGTAATGTGGACTAAGGAGGATAAGATGGAAAG
Organism: Cibotium barometz; assembly: GCF_041138505.1. NCBI lineage: Eukaryota > Viridiplantae > Streptophyta > Polypodiopsida > Cyatheales > Cibotiaceae > Cibotium > Cibotium barometz. Next base: position 11,354,388 of record NC_141072.1, on the reverse strand, counting down.
ACGAGAGTTCGATATAGAAACTGTATTTTGTGAACTGTATGTAAATGACTGTTTTATGTCAAGAATGCTGGACCGTCTTGTGGATTAAGGTCATGGAGACCTAACTAATAAAGTTGCAACTGTTGACCGGAGAGTCCATGGAGGACATCTCGCGTAGCAAGGTCGGTCGAGGTCTTGACAGCCTCAGTTCGATTTAAATGGTGAGCTTCCGGTATGGGGGATTAGGGACCAAGGAAGCGGCCTATGAGTGAAGCGCTAGGTCACTTGCGAAGGATCCTAGAGGGTGCTGACCATACGATGCTTGGGCTCTGGGTCGCCGAAGATACCCACACGTGCGTCGTGGAAGATATTGGAACAAGGAGTAAGAGTTATTTTCTGAAACCGGGCATGGATCTGGTTGATTGACCTTGCTGGTCCTCAATAGATGAGTCCATGGCTCTTTTATATGGATCTGTGGGTTGATCTTGCTGATCTTCCATGGAGATTCCATTCTATTATATGAATATATTGCTGGTTACTATGAGCTAGGAACTATGGAAAAGGCCCCTGAGTGAACAGGTGGTGAGCGTTCTGGTTGCCAATGATGCCATAAGTATACCGATGAATGAATGACTAGAAATAAGGATTCAACCAGAGACTTTGAGGATTGTCATCAGTGACATAATGGTTTCATTAAAGGATTGTTTTAAAGTTAGTTGATGCTAAGAAAAAGGCAATTTCATATTGGGTGTGTAAATGGTGTGACTAGTTTTATGTTTGCATGAACTTCCGGCTAGGGGGCCTTGGAACTCTTTTCCTTCGTACCCGGGACAAAACCTAACCAAATTCTTAATTGGATCCCATCACTACAGTGGTTGGGCAGCTAACCCATGGGACTGGATGGGGTTAGGCTGGACTGATGGATCCGTAAATCGAGACTCAATTTCTGTTATTACGATAGATAAAGTAAATCCCGGATAGTAATTGTTCTATGGATAGGAATCAACGGTTGTGCCTCTTGATGGGGAAAAAAGCATTGATCCCAATGATCCAAGTGCAAGTTTCTTCCTTGATCCGACTGAGTATCTTTATAGGTGCAGTCGGATCAGCGTGATCAGTAATGATCTTGACTACGTTAGAGTAAAAAGTTATCCTAGTGGAATCGCCTGTGCTTTCCGGGTAAGGGAAGTTTTTCCGGGTTCGGTTTTGGAAAAACCGACGGATTAGTCTCTTGTCCGGATATCCGTGGACAAGGCCCCGAGTGTGGGTCCCTGCCTCGCGCATGAAGTGCTACTTCCGCTACTAGTACCCCGAATCCGTCGCATGGTGGGGATAGGGATCTCACAGTTGGTATTAGAGCAGGTTTAAAACTAATACGGATAAGCAAATTCTTATCATAAATTGATAATAAAAATTCAGAAAAAGCATTTTTCATAATGTATTTTCATTCCGTAAGCCTCTTGAATGAAGAATTTTCAATAAAAGAAATTTTTTTTATAGATGGAAATTCCCTACTTATTTGGTATTCCCGACCTCACCCAGTCTCAAGATATGACTGCGTTCGCCTTCGAACATCTCATCTCTTCCGCTTCAACTCAAACAAGCCGAGCAAGACTCGCACGCCATTTTGCGGATTTATATTTTCCTACCCCAGCGGAGAGAATACAGCATAAGTGGTTTGCAGGGCAATATGTCCACGCCCCTTGCGACCGTCGTACAATGCTGTGGGGCAAAATCTCTCATTGGCTATGATCCTGTTAAAGCTGAAAATGGTGCGTGGTGTCATTCTATATCATTCGACGCCTCGAAATTTCAGACTTTCATGTCGAATTTATAGACTCCTTAGTCGATTTATCCCTAAGGAGAAAATAATAGCTCCCTTCGCAGTTAGAGAACTTATGTAACAGGGCATGACTATGGCCCAGTACGGTCCTCTTATATGTCTCCCGAGAGGAGATTTTGAACTCAGAGCCGAGTTGCTCTATGTACATATTACAACTTTTATATAAATAAAGAAATGTTTTCCGGTGAAAAATTTCCTGTTGTATAAATGATTGTTTACGCGGCGGACGATCTGCTCTGCTGATAAAGAAAAAAAAATGTTATCGGACATATGTCATAGATCTCCATTAAGATCTTGTCTTGTATAAGAAATTGTTTTTCGAACTCTTAAGTCTTAGGATCTCATGAATAATATCAAAATAAAAATTTAATAATATATAAATTTTGGCAAAATCATGAGACGAGGAAATCGTGGTCGTCAGCCAGACCCTGTCTCTGAAGATGACGAGCTTGACCTTGATGTTCGCAAGGCTCTTCATAGGACTCAGCCAGGACCCTTCGAAGGAGAAGGGGTGAACCTGGGCGAGGCTATGGAGAAATGAGTGGAAGCCTTGGAAGAGTATTTTGACGTCACAGGATACAATCATCAGAACAATTGGCTAATAAAGATCAACTGAGAAGCCAAATATGTCAAAAATTTATCAAGAAACACAAAAAGGTTGTAATTGTGTGATATAATTCATACAATTTGATATTCAAACTGAAAAATTTGTAATTTAGTAATTGGGTTTTCAGATGGAAGTATCGCAATTGTATGGAACTTTGACTTGCTTGAGGCCTAGACATGATGGTATCTATCTTATAGTTCCAAGTATCATGACTACCCGTATATACTGAGAGTATAACTGCAGCTCTATACTGACAGTATATACGAGTAAATCTAAGACTTGAAATTATAAGCATTAATGCTATCTAGATGATGATTTCGAATGTGGTTGATATGATTTTTAATTCTATTAGAGAATTGATGAATTGATTTGGATTCTGATTGAAAAATGATGATTTTTAAAATTTAGTTGAAATATAATAACTTGAGCGAAACCACAATGAGGATGAATGGGATGAGTCCTTGTGATGATACTCATAACTAGAATGATGATAATGATTTCAGCAAATCACTATGAGATTAGTGGATTGTGCTCTCAAATTGCTACTGTTAACACTTGTCACGGTAGATCAAGTTAAGGGATGACAAATTGATAACTTACTTAACTGAAATTTCCGTGGAGGAATGTTCACAAGGAAATTTTTCGGTCTAATGGACCATTATCGTATGAATGATATGATCTAAATGAATTATTATTTAATGATGAGTTCTATATAAGGAATATTTATCCCAGTATTCTGTTGGGTTGACCAGAATATAAGGAACCCAGAATAAATTAGATCTTAAGAAAAAGAGTTGTCCTCTACTTTGCGAGATGAGGACATCTCGCACCTTTTTAAGTGGAGTAGAAGTTTGTAAGATTCCTCCCCCCAACCTTCGAGGTATACAGGAGTAAGAATCTCCCTTTCTGATCTTAAAATTATTCCCTCTCTAAAATAAAAGAAAGATTTTGTTTAAAAAGGGAAGACACTTTCCCCATAATACCTTATCAAGAGCCCACCTGTTTTAAGGATTCAGAACAATGAGTTCAGAAGTGAGAACCAATGTTTTGGATGTCAAGGTTTTGGTCATCAGTTAAAAGACTACCCGACTCCTACCATGAAAAGGGCATAGGGAAGTTTAGAACCCAAATTCAGAGACCAATTTCTTCATACCAATCTAATCAGGGTCCGTCTCGAACAAGATTGCTTAAACTAGGTCCAACCCATTGATTAGGGTTGAGATGACCAGTCAAATGCTTGGCGACTTAGAGCAACAGATGCAGGCAATTCATAAAGATATAAATGCTGCCCAGGATCGACAGAAACAATATACAGATAAGAAGAGGACAGTCAGAGAATTCAAAGAAGCAGTTATGATCTTCATTTGAATACGGACCAAAAGAATTTCTTTATCTCTAGGGGAGTATAAGTAGTTCTCCCCCAGATATTGTGGACCAAAGAAAGTAGGTGACTTAGCCTATGAACTTCTTTTATCTCCTCATCTCAAAGTTCTTAATGCCTCCTATAGAAATATGTGCCAAAACCAAATCATAGAAAGACGGTAAAACTTCAGTGGCAAGATACTGTTGGCTTCTAGGTTGCGCTAGCTCCTTCCTTTATATAAGTCGTAACTTTTACTTATCGCTCACAGTAATCTTACTTCCATCGATCTCCTTTCTTTCTTAATCTCCTTCATGGCTTGGCAACAGGAATTAGTTTTATCCATGATGATTTCTCACCTTCAAGACACAAGCGAGTCTATGAAGAAGGATTTTATAGAACTGTATGAGCGCTCACTTTTCATGAAATCTTGTTCTTGTCTTGAGTCTTGCTCTCTTTGAGACTTTTCTTGGTGGTTAATCTTAATTAAAAAAATTTCTCTCAATCTCATATTCGTGTATCTTGCGAAATTACCCCCAGTTTGCGAGATGAGAGCATCTCGCGTTTTTCAAGTGGGAGAGAATGTAAGACTCCTCCCCAGCCTCTCAAGATGTCTAGCATCTTCCCCTATAATCAATCCCCTCTTCAGAAATATAAAAGATCTTGTCTCTGCCTATTTTGACATAGAGAGAGAAAATATTCTAGAGCGAGAATATTCAGATTTTGAATATTTTTAGATAGAAAAATTTCTCATATTATTAAAATGAATTCCCCTAAAACAGAAATTCAAAAAGAACTTTCCAATGTGCAATTGGAATTTATTGGAAATGGGTATAAAAAAGGACCTTAGCCTAAGGGTTTAGATTTTCAGAAATTTTTGGATTATGGTCCAATTAAGGTTCCTATGGGCCAATAGCATCAATCCATGTGTAGGGAGGAGATAAATCCAATTTGTAAAAGAAGATACCCAAAAATGAGTAAATGCTCACATAAGATGAAGAGTTGACTATGTACAAGGTTTATTAGTAAGAAACTATGAGCAATATTAAAAATATGAGATATTTTGGGTATCCAAAAATGAGTAAATGCTCACATAAGATGAAGAGTTGAAAATGTACAAGGTTTATTAGTAAAAAACTATGAGAAATATTAAAAATATAAGATATTTTAGGTATCCAAAAATGAGTAAATACTCACATAAGATGAAGAGTTGAAAATGTATAAGGTTTATTAATAAAAGCCTATGAGCAATATTAAAAATATGAGATATTTTGGGTATAATGATTCCATTTTGACACATATGTAAGGAAGGGGAGTCCATTAAAGGAGGTGCATATTTCACATGCTTGAATGAGTTTTAAACTCATAAAAATTGAGATATTTCATCTCTCCTCTCTCCTAATTCAAGTCTAGTTGCAAAAAGTTAGCTCAACTGACCTAAAAATGGTCAAAAGTTGACCAAACTGAGTTGGAAAATTCTAGAATCAGTTTGTTTGGTTAGGAGCTCACTTTTTCCTATAAATAGAGGCCTTCCCCTTTGTTGAAACTCAACAATGTTTAATGCATTGTTACTCTACTCCACCTAAGCCAAGAACTGTGAATTCATTAATAATTCACTAGTTTTTGACACTTCCCTCTTTCTTTAATCCCCATTGGTGGCTCCATCAACATACTAAACCAATTGATTGGTTGGGGGCCTCTACCGTGAACAAAGAATTAAGCAATTTGTAAGGTAAATGGTGAATTTTGATCTTTTCTATAATTTCTCAATGTTTCTCTCTTCTCAACCCCTCTCAAGCTTGAGAAGCTTAATTGGAATGGCTTTTGAATGCTATTGAAGTTAATAGTAGTGAAGAGTTACATAATTTGATGAATGCTATTGAAGTTAATTGATGAATAGTAGTGAAGAGTTACATAATTTGATGAATGCTATTATTGAAGTTAATTGATTAATGATAGTAAAGAATTACATAAATTTTTATTTATGCTTAATTCTAATAGTTTTTATGAAATTTCTCTCCCTCACTCAAGAAATGGTCATACTCATGACCCATTCTCAATCCAAATGAAGCTTTTCATAAAGCTTTTCCTTAATCCAAGATTAATCTATGCTTGAGACCAAATTAATGGTTTTTTTTTCTATGCTTTTAGTTTATGTATTTCATGATTATTTTTGATTCAATCCATTATGGATTAATGATCCAATTAGGGATCATTCTAATCATTCCCTTAAAGATAAGCTTTATCTTTTAAAATAATTGAGATTTATCAGTCACTCATAGCAGTGGAGCTATGGCAAAATTTTGTAAAAATTTACACATAAAATATTTTCATTCAAAGCATAAAAAGAGGACTTCCTACCATATTCTAGGAATTATCATCCTAGATTAATTGAAATAATTTCATTGTAATTATGGAGAAATTAAATTTCTATATTATGCATAAAGGATAAGTTTTTATATCAAAAGTGTTACTTTTATCATTTTTATTTTCATGCATAGAAGTATGCATAAAGGATAAATTTTTATATCAAAAGTGTTACTTTTATCATTTTTATTTTCATGCATAGAAGTATGCATAATGGATAAATTTTTATATCAAAAGTGTTACTTTTATCATATTTGAATTTCATGCATAAAGGTATGCATAAAAGTTTATTATTTTATTATAAAAGTGTGACTTTTATTATAATTGAATTTCATGCATAAAGGTGTGCATAAAAGTTGATTATTTTATTATAAAAGTGTGACTTTTATCATAATTGAATTTCATGCATAAAGGTATGCATAAAAGTTGATTATTTTATTATAAAGTGTGTCTTTTATTATATTGAGTTTCATGCATAGAGGTATACATAAAAGTTGATTATTTTATTATAAAAGTGTGACTTTTATCATAATTGAATTTCATGCATAGAGGTATGCATAAAAGTTGATTATTTTATTGTAAAAGTGTTACTTTTATCGTATTGGATTTCATGCATAGAGGTATGCATAAAAGATATTCTTTTTATACTAAAAGTGTGATTTTCATCATAAATGGATTTTATGCATAACTTAGATGCATAAGAGAAATTCTTTTATTCTAAAAGTGTAATTCCTACCAAATTGAATTTATGCATAAGAAGATGCATAAAAGTTTGATTTTTAATTCAAAGTGTCATTCTCATCTAAATTGAATTTATGCATAGGAAGATGCATAAAAGAATAAAATTTCAATTCAAAAGTGTTATTCTCATCCAAATTGAATTTATGCATAGGAAGATGCATAAAAGATGGATTTTTAATTCAAAAATATCAATTCTCATCCAAATTGAATTTACGCATAGGAAGATGCATAAAAGATTGAATTTTAATTCAAAAGTGTCATTTTCATTTAAAATGAAATCATGCATAGGAAGATGTATAAAAGATTGATTTTTAATTCAAAAGTGTTAGTCTCCTTAAATGGAATTTATGCATAAATAAAAATATAGAGAAATCTTATATCAAATATAAGAATTCTCTTGTATTCTATAAAAAGATATGAAATGTGATAAGACGTGATAAGAGGTGTATGAGATGTGATAATATGTGATAAGATGCGTATGGGAAGTGATAAGATGTGATAAGAGGTGTATGAGATGTGATAAGATGTAATAAGAGGTGTATGAGATGTGATAAGATGTGTATGAGATGTGATAGGATATGATAAGATGTATATGGAATGTGTTAGGGCGAGAATGGATGTAATATGGATGTATGGATGTAGATACGGATATGTATGTATGAATGTGAATGTGGATGTGGATATGTATGTATGAATGTGAATGTGGATGTGGATGGGGATGTATGGATATGAATGTGGATGTGGATGTGGATGTATGGATGTAGATACAGATGTGGATGTATGTATGTGGATGTGGATGTATGAATGAGGATGTGAAAATGGATGTATGCATGGATGTGTATGTAGAATAATGGATGTGAATGTGTATGGAAAATAATGTGTCGTCGATATGAGTGATTGGATGATGATGAATACATATGAATGGAATGTGGAATAAGTAATGTGGACTAAGGAGGATAAAATGGAAAGACAAGAGTTCGATATAGAAACTGTATTTTGTGAACTGTTTGTAAATGACTGTTTTATGTCAAGAATGCTGGGGAAGGATTTTGACCGTCTTGTGGATTAAGGTCATGGAGACCTAACTGATAAAGTTGCAACTGCTGTGACGGAGAGTCAATGGAGGACGTCTCGTGTAGTAAGGTCGGCCGAGGTCTTGGCCTCGGTTCGATTTAAATGGTGAGCTTCCAGTACGGTGGATTAGGGATCAAGGAAGCGGCCTATGAGTGAAGCGCTAGGTCACCTGCAAAGGATCCTAGAGGGTGCTGACCATACGGTGCTCGGGCTCTGGGTCGCCGAAGATACCCATACGTGCGTCGTGGAAGATATGAACAAGGAGTAAGAGTTGTTTTCTGAAACCGGGCATGGATCTGGTTGATTGACCTTGCTGGTCCTCAAACAGATGAGTCCATGGCTCTTTTATATGGATCTGTGGGTTGATCTTGCTGATCTTCCACGGAGATTCCATTCGATTATATGAATATATTGCCGGTTACTATGAGCTAGGAACTATGGAAAAGGCCCCTGAGTGAACAGGTGGTGAGCGTTCTGGTTGCCAATGATGCCATAAGTATATCGATGAATGAATGACTGGAAATAAGGATTCAACCAGAGACTTTGAGGATTGTCATCAGTGACATAATGGTTTCATTAAAGGATTGTTTTAAAGTTAGCTGATGCTAAGAAAAAGGCAATTTCATATTGGGTGTGTAAGTGGTGTGACTAGTTTTATGTTTGCATGAACTTCCGGCTAGGGGGCCTTGGAACTCTTTTCCTTGGTACCCGGGACAAAACCTAACCAAATTCTTAATTGGATCCCATCACTACAGTGGTTGGGCGGTTGACTAACCCATGGGACTGGATGGGGTTAGGCTGGACTGATGGATCTGTAAATCGAGACTCAATTTCTGTTATTATGATAGATAAAGTAAATCCCGGATAGTAATTGTTCTATGGATAGGAATCAACGGCTGTGCCTCTTGATGGGGAAAAAAGCGTTGATCCCAATGATCCAAGTGCAAGTTTCTTCCTTGATCCGACTGAGTATCTTTATAGGTGCAGTCGGATCAGTGTGATCACTAATGATCTTGACTACGTTAGAGTAAAAAGTTATCCTGGTGGAATCGCCCGTGCTTTCCAGGTAAGGAAAGTTTTTTCGGGTTCGGTTTTGGAAAAACCGACGGATTAGTCTCTTGTCCGGATATCCGTGGACGAGGCCCCGAGTGTGGGACCCTACCCTGCGCATGAAGTGCTACTTCCGTTGCTAGTACCCCGAATCCGTCGCATAGTGGGGATAGGGATCTCACAATTGGAGTCCAATATCATTGAGAAGAAGCCTTCAAATGAGCTTCTAAAAAATATGTCCAGCAAATTGGAGCATTATACTTCCTCATGATTCCCCTTGTAAATTCAAAAAAAAGAATGCTACATGGTCAAAAAATACCCTCCATAAACCTTATGTTGCACACGTAAGAAAGTGATTACTATGTAGCCTCAACCTTATGTTGCACACGTAAGAAAGTGATTATGTAGTAACCCGCCTGCGTTTTCTGCCTGCTGCGCTGGTCGTACAGCCATTGCTTGGCTATAGACTACAATAAAGCAAGCCTACTTAGGGCTTTGATAGCCCATTGTGTGGAGACCCTACAGCTCTGACTAGAGCTCCAATAGTTCATGAACGCGCTGGCTGGAAGCAAAAGTTCAGGCGCCTTTTTTCATCTTCACTCTCAAGCTTCCATTAAAGCTTGATTTTTGGAGGTTTTTCTTGCTCAATCATCTCCTCCCTTGCTTTAATCACTCAAATGGTGGTGTGAATGTTTTGTTGCTGAGTTCTTCTCTTGTCTTTGAAGAGTTCTCATTCACATGAGGTAGCCATAAGCCTCATGCCCGTCAAGCTTCAACATCAACACCAATTTTTATGCTTTCAAAGTGATTAAAGTGTGCTTCTAAGCACTAATTGTGTTGTTTAATACTAATTACTCTATTAATCCAACAAAGGGAAAGTGTTTTTAAACACTAATAATGTTATTAAACACTAATGGTGAGTTAATCACCAAAATAAGTATCATTTGACACTAAAAATGTACTTTTTAGCACTAATTATGTTTTATACACACTAATAGTGATCCTAATCACCAACCAAAGTGTTCATTAACAATAATGAAGCCAACCCTTATAAAAAATCAGTAATTAAGCACAAACCCTAAGTGCTATATCATAAAATTACTATTTTAATCTCCTATTTATGCAACATTCTCAACTCAATTAGGGTTGTTGCACTATAATAAGCCTCTCTCTTTCTAATTAAACCTAAATTATCATAAATTCTGGTTTTTTCTCTTCATAATCAGCCCCTTCCTTTTCTCATAATCACCCAATGTCAAAGGATACTCAAATCAAGAAGTTCTCGGGAGAGGGCTTCCATACTTGGCAAGTCCTTGTCAAGTATAAGATGATGTCCAAGGGCTTTTGGCCATTCATCTCCGGCACCAAGGTGATTGATCGAGCAAATTTTGGTTTTTTCTCTTCATAATCAGCCCCCTTCCTTTTCTCATAATCACCCAATGTCAAAGGATACTCAAATCAAGAAGTTCTCGGGAGAGGGCTTCCATACTTGGCAAGTCCTTGTCAAGTATAAGATGATGTCCAAGGGCTTTTGGCCATTCATCTCCGGCACCAAGGTGATTGATCGAGCAAAGGCTGAAGATATTGAAGATGATGAGAGGGCACAAGCCATCATCATGCTTCATCTTGATGAGGCACTCATCCACCATGTGGACCAGCTTCCGACTGCAAAGGAGAAGTGGGATGAGCTTGATAAGCTCTATGAAGCTCGTGGCAAGAATTCTAAGATCTCACTCAAGATCGAATTCTTTAGATTGGAACACAAAGAGGGAGAGGGCATTGGAGCCTTCATCTCTCACTTGAAGGGCCTTATGGCTCAACTTGCATCAGTGAATGCAAGAATGGATGAAGATGATGCAGTGGATGTTTTACTCGAAGCGGTCAAGAAGGTGTACCCCACTTTAGTCACCACCCTGAAGAACATACCGAATCCCAGCCTCGAAGGAGTCATCCAATCATGTCTTGACAAAGAAAAGAGGCCAAAGGGACCAACTGAATCTTCACATGCAACCACGTCATCGACTATGGAACAAGCTTTGTCACATCAGGTAGTCAAAGTAAGATGTGCCCGTTGTAAAAAGGTGGGACACTTGGCAAATAATTGTTGGGTCAAATACCCCAACAAAATGAAATGTAACAAATGTAAAGAAACGGGGAATATTACTTCTAAATGTCCTAACAAAGAGTCAGAGGCCAACTTTGTATCAGCCTCTACCTCTTCTGAGAAATTGTTTTAATTCTCAATGTAATCACACCTATATTCCAAAGCCTTGTACGCCTAATGTTATAAAGGCATCCTATGGTCCAATACCTCCTATTCCATTCTTCCATAGTTGGTATTGAGGGGGGGTATTAAGGGACTAAGGTTATGTAGAAGGGTGAGAGAAGGGTGTGAGTGTGAATGGACTTGAGGTCCACTTGTTCACCTATTTAAAGGTGAGGCCATGAGGCATTTTGTATGTGAGCAAAGCCTAGTTGTATGCATAAGCAACTTAATAAGCAAGAGTTTTTTCTTGTACTTTTTGAGTCTCTCCACTCCACACACTTGATCTAGCATGAGCACCACGTTTTCTCAACAAAATCTTCTTTCACTTGTATCCGCTCTCACATAGAAAGTCTTGGAGAAGTCGAGACAAACAAGAATAGGGGCAGATTTAAGAAAATCTTTGAGCATCATGAAGTTTTTGTAGATAATAGAATCCCAAAAGAAAGTTTCCCTCTCGAGAAGATTGGGAAGTGGTGCCACTATTGATGCATTATACTCCATGAATCTTCTATAGAAAGAAGATAACCCCAAAAAGCCTCTCAATTGAGTTGACTTTCTAATGTTGGCCAATCTTTGACACATGTCACCTTCTTTAGATCTGCTCTTATGCCATTCTCTCCCACCAAATGACCAAGATATTCCACTTCATTGACCATGGATGAGCATTAACTCTCTTTTTGCAAATAGCTTGTGCTCCCTCATCACTTCAAACACTTGCTTCATATGAGATAGGTACTCTCATCTTTGCTCTTGCTATGTATCAATATATCATCAAACAACACTAGCACAAACTTGAATAGAAAAGGAGCTAATGCCCTATTCATCAATGCTTGGAAAGAAGTTGGTGCATTTGTAAGAACAAAGGGCATGACCATAAAGTGAAACAACCCTCTTTCAATCCTAAATGCTATTCTCTTCATCACCTTTCTTCATCTGTATTTGATGGTATCTTGATCTTAAATAAATCTTGGTGAAAAATCTTGCTCCCTTGAGCTAATCCAAGAGATCATTAATGCATGGAATGGAGTACCTATACTTGATGGTGAATTTTTTCAAGTCACAAGATAATCAATGCACATGAAAAAGGACCCATCCTTCTTGTCCACCAATAGAATGAGAGAGGCAAATGGAGATTGTGAGGGTTGAATAAGACCCATAGAAAGAAAATCTTGCACTTGCTCTACTACTTTCTCTCTTCCCACCTTGGACAATCCATAGGGAGGCTTGTTGATGGCCTTTGCATTTGGTTCAAGTACAATTGCATGATCAATCTCCCTCTTAGGAGGCAAACTCTTTTGGCACTTGAAAATTATCTTCAAACTCCTTAAAAAGGGTTTCCATATCTTTGTCCATATGTTGTCCCACTACTTTCCATCACTTCTTGAGCAAGAAGCAACACATAAATAGTGCCAAGAGACTTGAGTTCCCTCTTAAGTTGCTTTGGGGTGATCAAAGAGAGCTTCTTTGAATGATTTCCAGCCAATAACCCTTGTTGTCCATGATGCATGGAACTCATAATCCCTTTTTAAAGGTTCATGTGGAAATTCCCAAGTGATAATAACCAATTTCCAACACTACCAAGTCACCTTTCCAAGTGTATGGAGATAAAATCATTTCAATAAGACATGCCAAACTAGTCTTCTCATTTTCTCCATTGACTACTTGCACTTGAAAGGTTATGGGTAGTTCCACTGGAGCAAGCTTAAGATAGTTAATGCATTTGGAATTGATGAAGCTATGAGTACTTCCTAAATTCACTAATATATGCATTTGGAATTGATGAAGCTATGAGTACTTCCTAAATTCACTAATATATGCACAACTCTCCCATTGATGGATCCAACCAAATATAGAGTGTTTGGGCTCTTGCAACCCACCATTAGCTCTTTAAAAATAGAGGTTTGATCCATAGTCTCCTCCATATTATCATACTTTCATGGTCATTCATATCCCCTCCTTTCATTCCTTTAATGGCCAATGACAGCTCCTATTTGGCTTGCGACCACCATGAAAATACAATTTTTCAAAAAGTGGATGATAAAATAGAGTAGAGATGTCGGAATGAGGTGATTTGTCTGTTGAGATTCAAGCTCGATGTCAGTGTGTGCCAGCTATGCTATGTGCTCGCATGTTAGGTAGCAGCATGTGTGAGACATAAATGACCGCGTCTAGCTGGTCATAGTGTGTGGACATTAGCTAGGGTTAGTTGTGTGTGGACACAACTCATAGTGTGTCTTGTGTATTATGGATAATGGCTTTATGCATTGTGTGAGAAGGGAGATGGCTTCCCTCTATGGTTAGGGTTTGCTCCTGTGTGTGTGTCTCCTCTCCCTCTACTTGTTTTTCAACATGGTATCAGAGCCAGGTTTGCGTAAAACAGGTATGCCAAGTTCCTCATCCAAACTCTCTGAACTTGATGACTCATATCCTGTAATACCAATTCCTTCAACTTTCTTTTTCCCTTTATCCACAGCACTACTCCCAGTGCTCACACTCTCATGTCTCAAGCGTCCTGACCATGGACGTACAGTCTCACACCCTCATCCTTTTCTTTGTACCAGCTAGCAAGTTCATCAAGCACCACATCTTGTGAGATAACCACTTGCCTAGTTTGTGGATTGTAACATTTGTATGCCTTACGATCCTGTGCATATCCAACAAACACACACTTTTCTACCTTAGGATCCAACTTCCTCCTTCTCTCGTCAGGCACATGTACATAAGCTATGCAACCAAACACTTTGAGGTGTCCAATGTTTGGCCTAAAACCTGTAAGTCGCATTTCTGGCGTACTTCCATGTATAGCTGCTGTGGGTGTCTTATTCAGTATATACACTGCAGAAGCACACGCTTCTGCCCAATAATAATCTGGCATGCTCTTTTCATTGAGCATTGCCCTGGCCAGTGGAGAAGGAACGACATCCGCAAACTTTATGGAGGCTCCAAAGGAAGTGGAGTCGGATCATCTTTTATGAGAGAGAGAGAGAGAGAGAGAGAGAGAGAGAGAGAGAGAGAGAGAGAGAGAGAGAGAGAGAGAGAGAGAGAGAGAGAGAGAGACCCCACAACCCAATGTAACCTGCCCCAACAAAGTAAACCACCTCTGACCGATGATGTAGGCCACGTGGTAGATGTATGTGTGAGCACTTTAGTCAAGGTCGCGGGCACTTATAGTAGCCTTGGACACATAGAGAGAGAGAGAGAGAGAGAGAGAGAGAGAGAGAGAGAGAGTGTGTCAGGACTATGGAGTTTAGGGACTTGAGGCACTGGTCACAGCGGGCTATCAAGTAAGAGGGAAACTTGGTATAGGGTCCAGGTGTGCGCTAGAGAGTATTCACTTGAGGGGAGGTGTGCTAGACACTGGTCATGGACTATCAAGTAAGGAGGGAAACTTGGTAAGGGTCTAGGTGTTCTAGGAGTATTCACTTGAGGGGAGGTGTTGAAATATACTAGTGAATAGGGTGTGTGCGGGAACAAGCCCTTGGTTAGAGGCTGTAAAAGAGAATCTGTAAATATGAACGAAAAGGTGAGAAGAATCTACTGGGAGAGAATAAAGGGTAGCATGAGAAGATTTAGGAAGTGTGGAGATATTCTGGGAGATATTTTGGGAAAAGTGAAGAGATGGAGAGAATCAGGGAAAAGAGGTGGAGATATTCTGGGAGAGGTGGAGTGAATCAGTGGGATTTGATGCTTGGATGTAAACTCTATAAATTTAGGCATTGGCCTAATGAGAATTTGCTGGTTTTTTATTATCCATGCCTACATTAAGCTATTTGCTAATTACTTACTAATTACTCTTTACGTCTTAATTATTTGCTAATCACTTTGTTAATGATGTTGATTCTAGTGTTTGATCCACCATAGCTCATCACATTGCTCTACAAGAAGTGTATATGGCACAGCCAGAAGGTTATGTACACCCAAAGTATCCCACTCATGTATGCAGATTGAAGAAGGCATTATATGGTCTGAAGCAAGCACCTCATGCTTGGAGTGATAAGATGAGCAGATAGCTATTTGCTAATTACTTACTAATTACTCTTTACGTCTTAATTATTTACTAATCACTTTGTTAATGATGTTGATTCTAGTGTTTGATCCACCATAGCTCATCACATTGCTCTACAAGAAGTGTATATGGCACAGCCAGAAGGTTATGTACACCCAAAGTATCCCACTCATGTATGCAGATTGAAGAAGGCATTATATGGTCTGAAGCAAGCACCTCATGCTTGGAGTGATAAGATGAGCAGATATCTTATCTCCCTTGGATTTCAGGTTTCTACAGCAGATTCTTCACTCTATGTGAAGAAAACAGATCATGGGATTGTTTTACTTGTCATCTATGTGGATGACTTGATTATCACAGGAGATCATGGTATAGATGTGATGCATGTCAAGAAAGCATTGAGTGGGCAATTTGACATGAAAGACTTGGGTGAGTTGAGATACTTTCTTGGAATTGAAGTGATCAAAGACCATGTAGGTACATGGTAAGTGCAACGCCAATATGCGTTGGATATGTTGGCAAAATATGGCATGACAGGGTGTAAGCCAATGAGTACACCTTTGGAGCGAAATGTGAAGTTGTGGGCTGATTTTGGTGAGGAGTTGGATGATCCATCTATGTATAGAAAGATGGTGGTAGTCTCATTTACATGACTATCACACGCCCGGATTTGAGTTATGCTGTGGGGCTAGTAAGCCAGTTTATGGAGAGCCAACGCTGATTGGGCAGATAGCTCATATGATAGGAGGTCTACTAGTGGTTATGCCTTTACACTTGGAAGTGCTGTGGTGAGTTGGAGTAGCAAGAAGCAACCTACTTTTGGAGTAGCAAGAAGCAACCTACTACTGTTGCTTTATCCAGTACAAAGGCTGAATATAGAGGTGTAGACATTGCTACTTGTGAAGGAATATGGTTAAAGAATCTCTTGGCTAATTTGGGTGAGCCTATTGATGGCAAGGTTGTCATTCATTGTGAACAACATGAGCAGAATCCAGTATTTCATGCGCGGACCAAACACATAGAGGTCCATTATCACTTTGTCAGAGAGAAAGTGCTGGATGGTACAGTGGATCTACGTGAAGACTGAAGAGCAGGTGGCTGACATCTACAGTATGTGAAGACTGAAGAGCAGGTGGCTGACATCTTTATAAAGCCACTTAGCAGGGAAAAGTTTGAGTACTTTTGTACTATGTTGGGAGTATGTGGGATGAGATTGAGGGGGAGTGTTGAGAGCTTTGATAGCCCAAGCTCATCTACATTTTCATCTATGGCAGTACATCATGAGCTTGAGAGGGGCTGTTGAGATTCAAGCTCGATGTCAGTGTGTGCCAGCTATGCTATGTGCTGGCATGTTAGGTAGCAGTATGTGTGAGACATAAATGACCGCGTCCAGCTGGTCATAGTGTGTGGACATTAGCTAGGGTTACTTGTGTGTGGACAGAACTCATAGTGTGTCTTGTGTATTATGGATGATGGCTTTATGCATTGTGTGTGAAGGGAGATGGCTTCCCTCTATGGTTAGGGTTTGTAATATACATTAGGGTTTTCTCCTCTGTGTGTGTCTCCTCTCCCTCTACCTGTTTTTCAACACTGTCTTGTTAGAAAGCTCTCAAGATGTCATATCCATCTATGGAAAAATAGTGGAGAATGGATGTGCTCTAGTATTCTTTGTTTTAGGGTTAATATAGCTAAAAATGAGGATTTTCTCTCCTAAAATCCTCAAAACTTATCAAAATTGAAAGTTTCTTGGCTCTTGAGAATTCTCTAGGAGTGTACTAAACAATGGTATAAGGGATTTGACCTTGGTCAATGTGCAAACATTCCATGTTTTGACTTTTAGGTCAAAATCAACCCTATGGATTTGACCATCCAAATGACATCGGAATTGGGTGTACCTTGGCCTGTTGGAGAGCCCTAAGGTTGTATAATCATCACATGATGTCAAATGCCTCAAAACACTTGCTATTTTTTACTAGGCCAAAGTTTACCTTTCGGTGAAGTTTGGCAATTTGGAAAGCCGAACGGTGCCCGATTTAACTAGTTTAATGGCTTGATAAGAAGATATAAGGGAGTAATCTGAGAGTATTTAAATGCTCAAACCTCAATCCAAATGTGCATGGACTGAATTAGGGTTTTTAATTTTTGCAAAAATTATCAAGTGACTCCAAGTAGATTCCAATTGCATTAGGTCATTATCGCTTGCATTATAAGCATAATAAACACTCCAAATCACATCATAATCACCATATTTGTCTTCAATCCCTTATGTGCATAGAATTTTGGGAAAATTTTGACATGGTCTCCTTTGCACTTGGAGCCAAATCTCTATTTTCCTATTGCATCCAATTCATTATCCAATCGATCACTTGCACTTGACCACATTGCATGCATCATTTGGCATCACTTAATGCAAACTTTTTGACTAGTTCGTCTATCAATGTGTCCATAATGTACCCCATTGCCTGCATGTAAGTATCCTTTGAAGTCTTCTCAAGTGTTAATAGGTGCCATTGCCCTCATACAAGTATCCTTTGAAGTCTTCAAATGTTTGAAGAAGTGCTTTGATGCTTAATGACCTCTCGGCCAAGTACTTCCCACCCTGTTACCAATTTTATGTCCAAGGCATAAGTTGGGGCTAAATCTTCACACTGAGTACTTAGACATGCTCCCCTTAGCCTCTCCATCATATGCCAAGGTACCCTCACACCTCACTAGTATTCTAGGCAATGTAAGATGTAAGTACAGTGTGTAGTGTTGGTATATATGAATCTGAAATCTAGGGTAGAGATGCCTACAATGATTTTAGTATGAGCTCATGCCACAATTTCATATCATTCACTAACTTAGCATGGACTCATGCTTCCTTCCATTGTCCATAGTAGCTCCCAAACATCAAAACCGCAACCAACAACCACAACTCATGCCAAATATAATCATATTGCCATCAATTCTTCATGCATATAATCCTAATACATTCCAAGGTATCAAATGAGTGTAGAAGCTTTGTTGAATGCCCTCTCAACTCAATGGAAACACAATGGTATGTAGATGGCCATGAATGATCTCATACGCATGTAAATGGCTTCAATATGCAATCCAAAGCATGTATTGTCATTCAACACATCATCACTTATGCAATTGGCAATCCATAAGCTTGAAATTCCATCCAATTATGCCACAATAAGCCAATTCTTGTCCAAATGTCCAAAATGAAAGCCTATGCAAGCATTATGTCATCAACAATGCTTCCAATAGCCTCAATGAGTTCCCAATGGTAAGAGGGAATGACCAATTTTTGAGAAATGAGGGTTTATTGAATAAATCCCTAACTTCCATAAGAAAACAACCAAGGAATCCAGATATGGCAATAGCAACTCACCAATGCTTGTAGTTGATGGAGATTTGCCCTCTTTGTGAAGATTTGCGAAGCACTAATTTCTGATTTGTCCCCTTCAAGGAAGCTCCAAAACCATACATTCTTTGGCCTTCCAACATGATTTCTAAGCTAGAGAATGTGTGGTTGCTTACATATATGCAAGCACTTTGATGAAAATAAACCTCCTACAGAGTTGAAATCGCCGTCTAGTGCTTGGATGAAGGTAATATATTAAAAACACACTAAACAAAAGTGGGGTAGAAGAGCTCACAAAAAGGGTCCTTTTTACTAATGTCTTATAGTTCTCTTGTTCTTGAGAGACAACTATGTGCAAGAGCAAAGAATCCATGGCAGACTGGAAGATCGTGAATGGAGGCTCTCTGCGTCAAGTTCCTCTGGAGGAGTCAATGGTGGATGGGATTCCCCTCATGTGGCAATCTCTTCAATGTGCATGGCCTCCATTACTTCTCCAAGAAGCAAAAATTGTCGCCAGCTTCTTTATGGATTTGGAGGAGATGCACAAGCTTAACATGCTCCCAAATGTGCCCTAGGGTTAGTAGATGGTGTGCACGATAGCCCTTGATCACTTTGGAAGCTTGGGAATGGGATTTCTAGGGTTTCTTGATCTCATGGGAAGAGGGAGAAAATTTGAAAATCCATGCTTCAAAAAATAGGTCAAATGGTGCTTTATATGTTGCTAAGAATGTCTGCAACCAAAGCCCTAAGGTTGTGTGTGCAAACGGTTACTGTGTGATGAACCCTAGCCATGAAAAGCTTGAGAAAAAGTGGAAGAGAAGGTAAAAATGAGATTATCAAAAAGAAAACCTAATCACTCCCACTTAGTTCAAATTTAGTCTACAACTTTTTTAAAAATTTGGATCTATGCTCAGATTTGGTCCAAAAACCATAGTCTATCCAAAAATGTGCAAAAATCAATGGAACCATGGATCGAAACACAAGATCTATGATACCAATTAAAATGTAACATCACTAATCTAAGATTAGAAGCTGATATTTGGGATAAATCATTATGTAGTTTAGTGTGCAATTAGCAAGAATCACACATAATGCCCACCATGAGAATGGAAATAGCCTTCCATAAGCCAAAGTATGGTAGCTCAACGCACTAAGGTTGATACAAATGTCAAATGATCAATAGATACAAATGAAGATCCATAAGTCCCTATTATAGTTGAGCCCATGCTCATGCCCTAAAACTGAAGTTCTTACTTTATTACAAAGTGCCTATGGTGTAAGTGGACTCTCACATACTTGATTGCAAGCTCGTAATTGTACACAAATTTTTAATTTAAAAAGGCTTGTAGAATCTAGTATGTTGAGAGGATACCTTTAGCATAGGTGAAGAGGCCAAAAGGGAGCATGGCTTGAATCTGTCTATTTGTGAGTGCCGTGGAAAAGTGGATAGATGGAGGATTAGGTACTTTGTGTGAAGACTTGGCCCCAAATGTTGCCATTGGATCATAAACTTTGGTAAGGAGACATGAAGACTTGGCTAAGAGATTGGCAAGTAGCATGCGTCATTGGTATTGTCATGGTTTGCACATTAGCATGAACTGGCAAAGAAATGCAATGGTTTTCTCATAGTTTCCACATTGAGATTTTGATGCAAATGCAAAGGAGACTATGACAAAATTTTCTCAAGATCTAGAGCTACACTTGATGGGCAAGATTAAATGCATTATTGAGTAGTGGATTGATGCATTCTTGATCAAAGGAAGCCTTGTTGCGTGTCAATGCAAGGATGCAACACAAAGATGGAAGCAGGAAAACAAGAGACTTGACATTCTTATTTAGGGCTCTTGTAGAGAGTTCCAAGTTGTAGGTGAGTGTGGGAGTGGGCTTGAGAATAATCCCACATGGGAAGTTTTGGGAGTTTTAGGAGTTGTAGTATAAATAGTGGCTCATTTGAGAGCTCACGGACACATTGGACTAAACTCATGCTTGAGCTCTCTTGAGACTAGCTCTCCCTCTTGTTCATAGAGGTGCAAGCTCTTCTCTCTCCCCATCTACACTATTGTATGAGCAATGCTCTTCTAATTCAATGCAATGAGATGATGTTTTTCTCTCTTCTCATCTCTATTCTCCAGTGTGCATGCTTCTTTGTTGATGCTTGTGGATTCTCTATTAGGCTTTGTGTGGTAGTGGATTCAAGCTTAAGCTTCTTCATAGCTTGCAGCTTATCCATGGGCAAGGCATTGCTTGAGTAGTGAATGAGAATGCATGTTCATTTCAAGTTCCATTAAGCTTTAAGGTTTGTGTGCATGCTAGGGAAGTAAGTGCTTGAGAATGAAGTGTGCTTTGAGCTTGTGTGCTTATGAGTGAGCTTGTGTGTGCATTAGCTTAGCCTTCTTCTTGTATTGGGGATGCATGAATGAGTGGGATGATGAGTGAATGAGCTATGGCAAGATTGAGCTTGTGTGTGTAACCTTGTGGTAGTACCTAAGAAGAATGGAAAATTACGAGTATGTGTCAATCTAAAGAAAGTAAATGCTGTTACTGTCCGGGACCACTATCCGCTTCCACTCACTAATCATGTATTGGAGAGGGTAGCTGGTAAGAAGGCATACAGTTTTCTTGATGGATTTTTGGGCTACAACCAGGTATCTATTGATCCCAAGGATCAACACAAAACTGCATTTGCTACAGAATGGGGAGTGTTTGCATATAGAGTCATGCCTTTTGGTTTGACTAACGCTCCAGCCACCTTTCAGAGGTTGATGAGCCATGCATTCAAAGAATACCTACGATTATTTCTTGAAATATTCATGGATGACTTGTGTGTGCATTCCATAAATAGAGAAGAACACATAGAGCATCTCAAAAAAATCTTTGAGAAATGCAGAGTGTATCGCATATGCCTTAACCCTGATGAATGCAAGTTTATGGCTAGGCAAGGGAAGATTCTAGGCCACATTGTGTCTAGGAATGGTATATCCATGGATGTGAAAAAGATAGCTGTTATTGTTAAGCTACTAGACCTTACAATGCAAAAGGGGTACAAGTTTTCATGGGTCATTGCGGCTACTATCGTGGATTTATCTACATGTACGCTGAAATAGCATGGCCATTGTACGCACTCCTTGTTGTATTTGAATGGATAGAGGATTGTGAAGAAGCCTTTGAAAAGCTGAAGAAAGCATAAGTGACGGCACCTATTCATAGGTCGCCGGATTGGGATAATTTATTCCACGTACATATAGATGCTTCGGCTTTTGCAATTGGCTATATTTTAGCTCAACCAGGCGAGAACAAAATGGACTTTCCAGTCTTATATGCTAGTGAATAGTGCTGAAAAGAATTACACTACCACGGAAAGAGAAGGCTTAGCTATGTGATCTATGCTGTGAAGAAGTTTCGGCATTACCTTTTGGCCAACAAATTTACATTCTTTGTAGATCATCAAGCTTTGCTTTACCTTGTGAACAAGCCATGTGCAACCGGAAGGATTGTACTCTGGTTTGTTATTCTACTTGAATTTGAATTTGAAGTAGCGATAAAGAAGGGAAAAATGCATCAGCGGGCTGATCATCTTTCCAGGATAACTTCAGGAGAAGCACCCATTGGTATAGATGATGATATTCCTGACGCTACTCTATTCTTGGTTGAGACAGCACCAAGATGGGCAGAACCCATCATTCAAGTTTTAACGACAAGATTTGTTAACTCCATTAGTCCCACCAATGAAAAGATAATGATCTTAGAGCATTGTGCTCCTTATAAGCTTCTTTCTGGACGATTGTATAAATTAGAAAAAGATGGAATACTTCGTCTATGCCTTGACCCTGATCAATATGATGAGATTATCTCATATGTCCACGTGAGCTTAGGAGGCAGACATGTCTCTGGAAAGGATATGGTTAAAAGAGTTTTGTGGGAAGGATATTGGTGGCCAACACTTCATGCTGATACAGAAGAGTACGTACGGAATTGTAAAATTTGTCAACAAAGGAAACCCATTCCTCATGTGACTCTATTTTATATTTCAACAACACCCAATTGGAGTTCGTACATTGTGAAGTATTTGACGCAGGGTCATACGGACGATAAGATGCCTAGGCATAGAAAGAGAGCCATAGAGGTAGAAGCAACGAGTTTTCAGATTATTGAAGGGGGCAAAGATGGAAACCTACGGACTTGTGTTTGTGAGAGTGACTACCTTAGCGTATTGACTCATGCACATTCAGGAGTTGGGGGTGGATATTTCTATGGAGAAACCATTGCCAAACTATTGTGTATGGTAGAATGGCCCTAGGTCCATTTTAAAGCACATTGTTCTAATAAGAATGATCGTAGACCCATTCTCAAATTCACCAGTTGTTAGCACAAGAGGGTAGAGAATGGCCCTAGATCCATTCTACAATCCTATTATGTGTATGTGTGTATATATGTGTGTGTGTGTATATGTGTGTGTATAATATATGTATGTATGTGTGTGTGTGTGTGTGTGTGTGTGTGTGTGTGTGTGTGTATGTATATAAATAGATAGATGTGTGTGTGTCCCAATGGATTTTTACTTCCTTAAAAAATTGTCTTATACACAAAAATAGAACCCCCAGAACTATCCTCGGTTGTACCAGCCTCATCTTGTTTAGTACTAGGCCCAGGTTGAGGTTGATGCTCCTCATGCACTTCTTGGGATGTAAAAGCTTGATCCTTCATGTTTTGTTTAGAGACTTCTTGAGAACTAGTGGATGCACTCTTAGTTTGCTTGTTGCGGTCCTTTTTCCTCCTAGTGGTCCTTTTTCTATTGGAATGTAGGGTCTTGTCCACTAGATTTGCCTTTGCATCCCTAGTTCGAGGTGTCTCATCAGTCTGCATTTCATCATTTCGTGTCTGTGATCTAGTCATGACTCTAAGTGGCACGACATCCTCATTCTCTGATGAAGGTGGCGATGGAACTGCCTCTACAAAGTTGAGTGAGACCTTTGGTTGAGAGGTGCCTTCCTCATATGGTCAGAACTATGGTGGCCTATGCTTTTTCATGATGCAACAGAATATGTCAAACGATGTGATCAATGTCAAAGAGCCAAACCTCCTACCAATTATGAGGACATGCCATTGAGACCAATTATGGGGGTTAGAGCTTTTGCAAAATGGGGAATTGATTTTGTGGGACCAATTAAACCACCAGCACGCCATACACATGCTGAGTATATCATTGTAGCCACAGATTATCTTAAGAAGTGGGTAGAAGCAAAAGCCACAGTAAAAAAGAATGCTAGGACCACTGCAAAGTTTTTATACGAACATGTGTTTACACGCTACGGTTTACCTATTGAGATTGTGAGTGACCAAGGTGTGCATTTTATCAATGAAGTCATTACCTTTCTTTTGGAAGACTTTATGGTCATCCATAAGAGGTCAGCGCCTTATCACCCGCAAGCAAATGGTCAAGCTGAGAGCACAAACAAGACTCTTTGCATTGCGCTTACAAAGATTGTTGAGGGACATAGAACAGATTGGGAACAAAAACTTCACTCAGTTCTATGGGCTTACTGAATTGCTTACAAAATGTCCATAGGCACAACACCTTTCAATCTAGTTTTTGGACTGGACGCTATCCTTCCGATAGAATTTATTGTACCTACACTTCGAGTTGCAAAACAACTTGAGTGGACGGATCATGAATTCTCTTCACGGATCGATGAATTAGAGAGGCTAGATGAAGACAAGCTATTGGCAGTCATTAGCATGTATGCTGAAAAATGATGCCAAAAGTGTTGGCATGATACGCATGTGAAGAAAGGTCGCTTCAGGAGAGGTGATCTAGTGTTGCTTTACACATTGAAGAAACAAAAACACAAGCTGAAAATGCGAGGACTTGGCCCATTTGTTGATCAACAAGCTTAGTGCGAGTGGTGCAGTAAGGTTGGAAACCTTAGCCAATTACTAACTTCATCAATGGTAGCCGCTTGAAGCGCTATGAAGAACCTCTAACAGATGATATGCTGATACGCATACATGCTAGTCAGACACGTAAAAAAGCTCAAGCTTTGTTACAAAGTCAAGCAAAAGAAGAAGCTAAGGCTAGAGTAGCACTAGCATGAGAGCGCCACAAGGCAGCTATCATGGCCATCCACTTGAATGATGATGAAGACTTTGTAGATCCCTTACTCAAAGAGAAATCTTTGTAGCGTCTGCACTTATAGATTCGGGAGCAAACTGCAATGTTTTGTCTTATGAAGCGTGGACATCATTAGGCCAACCTTTGCTCACCAATGCATCATTGAACTTCCAGAGTTTCTCTGGTGATGAAACCCCAGCCCTAGGCAAGTGCTGTATTAATATGTCCATTCAGGATCAATCTATGCACGTGACTTTTTATGTTGCTAACAAGAGCCAAGTAGTGGTAGATGTTGTTCTAGGCAGATCATGGATTAGAACCACCAGATGCGGTATGGACTGGAACTCACGACAATACACCTTGTTGGTAAATTCTACTCACCTTACAGGATCAAGTGCTTCGGCACTCCCATCTTTTCAAGAGGTGGAGACCATCACCACTGTGATAGAGACAACCTCAAAATATCCAATGTTTTGGGTGAATAATGACAATGACAATACTCAAGGATGGCAAGTGCCAACATCTCTCTTATATGCACAAGGCTACGGAAGGGGGGAAGCACTTAGAATTCAAATCTGGTTACCTAAAGTAGCTTGTAAGCCAAGACCCAATGCTGCCAAGGAACATCCAAGGAATACAAAGCTAAAGAGGAGGTTCACCAGAGCCAACAGTTTCACCTCCAACAAGACCACTCAACAACGGCGGTGGATCCCAAAGAAGGTTCTGCAAGCACAAGGCTACTATGAGGGTGCTACTACCTTGTGGCTACCAAAGAAGAATGCAGGGACTACTACAGTAAAACATAATTATGTTCCTGAATCTACTCAAGAACAAAAGCACTCAATACCACCTCACTTATAGAAACCAAATTAATACTGGAAACCACGCCTTACCAAGCCTAAAAGAGTCTAGGTGGAAAACAAGCAGACGCGTCAATCGGACATCATCAGAAGGTCTCGAATAGGAAGGGATACTCCAAACTGACATGGGAAGAAAAAGGCAAGTGGGTACCTTTACTCACTTCTATCTCAGAGGCAACACATCAGAAGGAGGATATTGCAACCGAATCAAGTTCAAAGTCTATTCCTCAAAACACAAGCAATGTCAAAGTTTGTCTTACAAAGCCGACAACTTTCAATCAGGCTCCTACACAAGTAGACTCCCTGACTATCAAGGAAAGAGCGTTCTTCCTACAACTCCAACTATTTGGAATGTCATCAGTATTCTACTCTTTCCCTAATCAAATTACATTACCAGCCATAAGTCTACAGGCATAGGTATTAGAGTTGGGCACTCTGAAGACCCAAGAAAATTTTGAAAGCCCAATGGGATGGCAAGAACACAGCTGCCATATGGTTGCCAAAGCTCAGAAGTGTTCTCCATTCACACCTCCTCCTATTTGTCCCAATGCATTTCCTATGCCTATCGCTATAATCTCACCTCTGACTAAACTTCAATCTCTTGCACGTACTCTGAAATGGGTACTAAAAGAGTCCAACAAAAAGAAACCTGTGCCATACGTCAACACCCCAAAAACAATTTGCATAATGTTACATCCAAAAGCAAACTCATTTTTGAAAGAGCTATCATGCTACAAAAGCTACTTTTTGGCAATTCATCTATCGAATCTATTAGCTCTATTTCCGTCATGCCTGTACATACTAGCATTCTTTGTTTAACCTGCATTAAATAAAAAAATCTGAGCACTCCCTTGTGTGTTGTGTAGAATAACCAAATGGAGACTTGGCTGGACACATGCAGTCCATCTTTGGACCTAGATAGCACTCACCCTGACCATCAAGGGGGCTACAGCATTGCACCTTTTCAGACGCACTCCCGATATTTTTATGCCCCAGTGGGTGAGGATTACTGTGGAAGACAATTTGTGGAGCTATACTACCAGCAACATCATCCGTTTCCACACTGCCGTCACTGTGCTCGTATGGTATTGGTGGGGAATGCTTCCCATATATGTTGGCAGTGTCGCACATACTTCCGTCGCTATGGCACTAGTATGATGCAGCAGATCATGGGGGTCACACCTCAACGACATAATCTCTGGGCAGTTATGATGCCGCAACGTGGACCCAACCAACAAAGACTTCCGAAAGAGGAAGGAGCTCAAACATGGTGCGAGGACACCCTTTGTTTGCTAACCCCTCCCATTTTGCAAGTTCTTCTTCCCCATGAATCTACATGTCAGTTTTGGCTCAATGTGAGTGAGTCTTTAGAACGGTTTCAAAACCATAGGTGCCTCTTTAGCCTTCCTACTGTGCCCATACCATATGTTAGTGAAGATGCACTTCTTCCCTTGCCATCTACTCCATGGGTAGGATTACGTTCTGGGTTATCTTTACATCCTGAAGCTATTGATGTCCACCCACCTGAGAATGCAGACATACATCCACCCCCAATGCAAGACTAGCACTTGTACTCTCTTAATAAGAACTAGAAGCCAGGGCACTTTTTCCCATTGGGTTTTTCCCCTCGTCCAAATCCGGTGTTTAGCACCAATGTTTCTTATTTTTTGTCTTTTTAATTTTCTTTCTCTTTAGTTTGTTTTGTCGGAATAAAACAAATACAAGCACCAAACTACATCTTCCGCTTCAGTACCGCAACTGACAATCATACAATCAAGTGCAAACAATTCTTCACCAACCAGCGCTTTTACAAAAACAGGTGAACTCATGTCAATCTCTAATGTTTTCTGTATTTTTCTTGTTGATTGATTGTTTATAAATTTCACTTTACTAAGCATGGCAATATGCATCTCCTTTGGTCTAGAGTAGGGATAGCATTCTAGTGGCTTTAGACTTGATAGTGTAAGTTTGACCGTAATTGTTTTTACCCGTTTAGCAATACAAAGTAATTAGTGTTTTGTGCTAAAGGTAGAGTTCCAAACCTAGGACAAAGAGACTAAATTAATCATAGGACCATCAGTGGATATCTTGCCCTTATTAGGACATTGCTTAGGGACAATCTAATAAACATTCCATAACAAAAATTGGCATAACAAAAATAAAAGAAAAGTATATATGTTTGTGGCCTATTGCCTTGTTATTCATGGTAGGTGAGGGAGGTCTATACCTTTCCCAGACCAATGCCTTGTGTAGTAAGGAATAGCCATACCGCGGGTGTGCAAACATACTCTTGAAGAGAGCCCTGTCCCAAAAAAAAAGGACAAAAAGGCACCAAGAGAAATGCTTGTCTAATCTAGGATGGTCGCCGTTGTGCTTAAAATATTAAACCAAAACACTAAGCAATATCAAAAGTCTGCCACTACATAATTATGTTAGATTTATTAGTGTTGAACCATCTTTGACTTAGTATAGGCTCAGTATACCACTTAATAGTCCCTCGATTAACTGTTGTCTTTTGCCTTCTAGGAAAAGAACAATACATTTGGCATAAAACATTCTTTACTTTAGTTAGCTGCAAGTAGTAATTATTAAGGCTTGAACTAACCTATTCAATCTCTACACTGCTTCAATGTTTCCTTCCTCTAGCTAATTGGACGTTTATTGCCATGTCTTATTCAGTAAAATTGCTTGTTTTGTTATTGTCTGTCAGTACTTTTGCTTTCAAAAAAGAAAAAAGAAAAAAAAAAGAACACACAAACCACCAATCGTTTTGCTTGCAGGTACACACTGGAGATGCTACTCTTCCTTGGCATCTACGCGCTCAAGGACGTGCGCAAAATAGGAAGGGGGGAATGTTGCGTGACGAGTGGTGATCAATGCAAGGATGCAACACAAAGATGGAAGCATGAAAACAAGAGACTTGACATTCTTATTTAGGGCTCTTGTAGAGAGTTCCAAGTTGTAGGTGAGTGTGGGAGTGGGCTTGAGAATAATCCCACATGGGAAGTTTTGGGAGTTTTAGGAGTTTTAGTATAAATAGTGGCTCATTTGAGAGCTCACGGACACATTGGGCTAAACTCATGCTTGAGCTCTCTTGAGACTAGCTCTCCCTCTTGTTCATAGAGGTGCAAGCTCTTCTCTCTCCCCATCTACACTATTGTATGAGCAATGCTGATGTTTTTCTCTCTTCTCATCTCTATTCTCTAGTGTGCATGCTTCTTTGTTGATGCTTGGCTTTGTGTGGTAGTAGATTCAAGCTTAAGCTTCTTCATAGCTTGTAGCTTATCCATGGGCAAGGCATTGCTTGAGTAGTGAATAAGAATGCATGTTTATTTCAAGTTCCATTAAGCTTCAAGGTTTGTGTGCATGCTAGGGAAGTAAAGTGCTTGAGAATGAAGTGTGCTTTGAGCTTGTGTGCTTATGAGTGAGCTTGTGTGTGCATTAGCTTAGCCTTCTTCTTGTATTGGATACATGAATGAGTGGGATGATGAGTGAATGAGCTATGGCAAGATTGAGCTTGTTTGTGTAAAGTCTATGTCAAGGTAGTGGTGTTCATAGCATTCTCTCCCGAAAGGGATAAGCTTCCATGCACCTAACCGGGTTGAATCCCCCTAGCGATGAAAGGAGTGTTTATCATTCCATTGGTGAGCTAGGAGCGTAGTCTACTTGCCCATATTGCATACGTAGGGAGACGACCGTCTTTCCAAGCCTATGCATAGTGTAGTGGACAACGGATACTGTAAGATCCCTGTCCCCAACTGCGCAACAAATTCAGGGGTGCTAGCAGCGAAAGTAGCACTTCTTGCATGGGGCAGGGTCCCACACTCGGGGCCTCGCCCACGGATATCCGGACACGAGACTAATCCATCAATTTTTCCAAAATTGAACCCGAAAAAACTTCCTTTGCCTGGAAAGCACGGGCGATTCCACCAGGATAACTTTTCCCTAATGTAGTCAAAAGCCTTAACTAACTAAGCTCATCTGATCGAACCCGTAAGTCCCATAGTTAAATCAAGGAAAAAGACTGTACTTGGATCATAGAGACCAATGCTTTTTTCTTCATTGAGAGGCACAGCCATTGATTCTTTTCCATAGAATAATTTTTGTCCGAAATTTACTTCATCTATCGAACTAAACAGAAATTGAGTCTCGATTTACGGATCCATTAGTCCAGCCTAACCCCATCCAGTCCCATGGGTTAGCCAACCGTCCAACCACTGTAGTGATGGGATCCAATTAGGAATTTTGTTAGGTTTTGTCCCGGGTACCAGGGAAAAAGAGTTCCCAGGCCCCCTAGCCGGATGTTCATGCAAACATAAAACTACTTACACACCCAATATGAAATTGCCTTTCTCTCAGCATTAGCTATCTTTAAAACAATCCTTTAATGAAACCATTGTGTCACTGATCACAATCCTCAAAATCTCTGGTTGAATCCTTATTTCCAATCATTCCTTCATCGGTGTACTTATGGCATCATTGGCAACCAGAACGCTCACCACCTGTTCACACAAGGGCCTTTTCGATAGTTCCTAGCTCATAGTAACCGGCAATATATTCACATAACAAAATGGAATCTCCATGGAAGATCAGCAAGATCAACCAACAGATCCATATAAAAGAGTCATGGACTCATCCGTTGACCAGCAAGGTCAATCAACTAGATCCATGCCCGGTTTCAGAAAACAACTCTTACTCCTTAATTCAATATCTTCCACGACGCACGTGTGGGTATCTTCAGCGACCTAGAACCCGAGCACCGTATGGTCAGCACCCTCTAGGATCCTTTGCAGGTCACCTAGCGCTTTACTCATAGGCCGCTTCCTTGGTCCCTCATCCACCGTGCCGGAAGCTCACCATTTAAATCGAACCGAGGCTGGTCAAGACCTCGGCCGACCATGCTACGCGAGACATCCTCCGTTGACTCTCCGTCAACTGTTGCAACTTTATCAGTTAGGTCTCCATGACCTTAATCACAAGACGGTCAAAATGCTTCCCCAGCATTCTTGACATAAAACAGTCATTTACAAACAGGTCACAAATACAGTTTCTATAATGAACTCTCGTCTTTCCACATTATCCTCATCAGTCCACATTACTTATTCCACATTCCATTCATATGTGTACTCATTGTCATCCAATCACATCATTTTTTGTCTCATCACCTCAGATTCATTCACAACACATATCATTTATTCACATCCTAATTTCCATGTCATCACATCTCATCCATTCACTCATATCGACGTCACATCATTTCACATACACATTCGCATTCATTATTCTACATACACATTCACATTCGTACATCCACATCCATACATCCACTTCCACATCCGCATTCATACATACACATCCATTTCCACATCCATACATCCACATCCACATTCATACATCCACATCCACATCCATACATCCACATCCACATCCACATCCACATCCACATCCACATCCATACATCCATTTTCACATCCACATTCATATATCCATATCCACATCCACATCCATACATCCATTTCCACATCCACATTCACATCCATACATCCATTTTCACATCCACATTCATACATCCATATCCACATCCACATTCATACATCCACATCCCCATTCACATTCATACATCCACATCCACATTCACATCCACATCCACATCTATATTCATACATCCACACATCCCCATTCACATTCATACATCCACATCCACATCCACATCCATACATCCATATCCACATCCACATCCATACATCCATTTCCACATCCACATTCACATCCATACATCCATTTTCACATCCACATTCATACATCCATATCCACATCCACATTCATATATCCACATCCACATTCACATTCATACATTCACATCCACATCCACATCCACATCTACATTCATACATCCACACATCCCCATTTACATTCATACATCCACATCCACATCCATACATCCATTTCCACATCCACATTCACATCCATACATCCATTTTCACATCCACATTCATACATCCATATCCACATCCACATTCATACATCCATATCCACATCCACATTCATACATCCACATCCCCATTCACATTCATACATCCACATCCACATTCACATCCACATCCACATCTACATTCATACATCCACACATCCCCATTCACATTCATACATCCACATCCACATCCACATTCACATCCACATTCATACATCCACATCCACATCCACATCCACATTCATACATCCATATCCACATTATCCATTCATCTATCTACATCAACCCACATCATTCACACCTCAACCCACATCATCCATACATCAATCTACATTAACCTACATCATTCACACATCAAACCACATCATCCATTCACATCCGATTCACATGCCGTCATTCATTCACATCCCTTATCATTCATTCATATCACGATTCACATTCCTTCACATCCTAATTCACACGACATCACATCCATTCATCCATTTTCATTTATCTGATTCATATCACTTCCATCCATCCATTTACATCTATCTGATTCCTATCACATCTCATCACATCTATTTATAGAATGTAAGAGAATTCTAATTTTTGATATAAAGATTCTTTGCGCATCTAATTAGGCATAAAGATAACTTTAGTAGGAATAACACTTTTATAAAAATCCTTTTATGCATCTATTTAGGCATAAATTCAATTTTAAGGAAAATAACACTTTCGAATTAAAAATAAACCTTTTATGCATTTTGCTATGCATAAATTCTATTTTAATGAGAATAACACTTTCAAAATAAAAATAAATCTTTTATGCATTTTACTATGCATAAATTCCATTTTAATGAGAATAACACTTTCAAAATAAAAATAAATCTTTTATGCATCTTTCTATGCATAAAATCAAAATTGATGAAAATAACTCTTTTGAATTAAAAATAAAATTCTTTATGCATTTATTTATGCATAAAATCAAAATTGATGAAAATAACTGTTTAGATTTCTTTATGCATCTTCTTATGCATAAAATCAAAATTGATGAGAATAACACTTTTGGATGAAAATAAATTCTTTATGCATCTTTCCATGCATAAATCCAATTTAGTAGGAACTACACTTTTAGAATAAAAGAATTTCTCTTATGCATCTAATTTATGCATAAAATATATTTATGATGAAAATCACACTTTTAATATTAAAAAAAATCTTTTATGCATATGTTTATGCATACAAATCATTTTTGATGAAAATCACTCTTTTAATATAAAAGAATTTCTTTTATGCATCCATTTATGCATAAAAATCATTTATGATGAAAATCACACTTTTAATATAAAAATTATCTTTTATGCATATGTTTATGCATACAAATCATTTATGATGAAAATCACTCTTTTAATATAAAAGAATTTCTTTTATGCATAAAAAATATTTATGCTTCCTTCTATGCATAGAATTTAATTCTAAAGAAAGTAACACTTTTTTAATAAAATATTTTTACTATGCATTTTTCTATACCTAGGATGAAAAATAACACTTTAAGAATACATATACGATAAGAATTACTCTTTTGAAATTAAAAAAAAGTAAAACTTATTTTTCACAATTTTAGAAAATTTTACCATGACCATTTTTTAATTTTTAACTCTCTAAAATTAATTAGAAATTCACCAAGAGTATTTAAATCATTCTAATGTAAACATTTTCTACTTATCAAAGAGAAACATTATGAAAAGCTTGATTTTATCCATTAATCATTCATCTAGGATAAAGAATGGTTGGATTTACTAAAGAAGAGAGGGGAATGCCTTTTTTCAATGAGGCATAACATCATATTCATATTAGAGAAGACAAAAATCATAAAAACCATAAAATGAAATAGAAAAGAGAAGAATCTCCAACTTACAAGGATAATTTGAGAGCTTTCCTTTGGCTTGATGGTTTGAGGGATCTACTCTTGTTTGAAACAAGAGTGGCCACCAATCTTTAGAAGAGGGAAGGTAAAAAACTAATGAATTATGAGTAAATTCACAGTTTTTGGTTCTTGGGAGAAGTAGGGTAATAGTGCAAAAACACTATTAAGCTTCAACAAGTGAGCCTCTAACCAAGCAAACTAATTCTAGAATTTTCCAAATCAGTTTGGTCAATTTTTGACCATTTTTGGGTCAGTTTAGTCTACTTTTTTGATCTAGTTGAAACAAGAGAGAGAAGAGATAAAAATATCTCATTATTTGGGAGTTTAAAACTCTCCCACACATGTGAAATAGGCGCCTCCTTCATGAGGGGAATTCCCCCATACTGAGGTGTCAAAAATGCATCATTTCTTCTAAATATCTCTCTTTTTTAACTATTAACCTTGTCCTTAGTCAACTCTTCATCTTATGTGAGTATTTACTCATTTTTTTGGGGGATTTTCCTTTTATTCTTCCATTTATCTCCTCCCTACATTTAGATGAATCTTATTGGTCCATAGGAACCTAATTTAAAATTTTGAAAAAATCTTGACCCCTAAGATAAGGCCTCTTGAACAGATTATACTTGATTTCTAATGCACCTTCTGAAAAAAAAAATTATTTTCTATTTCGGGGGAACTTATTTTAATAAGAAGAGATATTTTTCCATCTAAAAATATTTAAAAACTGAATTACCACTCTCTAGAAGATTTTCTCTCTCTAGGCCAAAACTGGTAGAAACAAGATCTTTTATATTTTTGAAGAGGGATTTGATTACAGGGGAAGATACTGGACATCCTGAGAGGCTGGGGAGGAATCTTACAGATGCCTTGAGTTCATTGAAATTGAGTTTTTCATAGTTTTGATTAGGGTGGGGCTATTTTGTGGGTGATTACATAGCCTCTTAGGGACTATGTCTAATAGCCATCAAGCTCCCAATTCCATTACCATTTGCTATTCCAACCAACTTGGTCAACGACAAGTAGAAACTCTAGTTTAGTCGTAGCCTATTTTGAATCTAGCTCAAGTGTTTACATATCTTGAGAGTAATCTTTAGAGCTTTGATAAGATCCATTGAACCCCCCGATCCATTAACATTTTGGTGGTCAATTGACCTAGTTGTCTGTTTTATAAAAGTCAAAACAAAGAGTACTTGTCCATTAATTAAAGTAAAACCTTTCATAGGGTTGTTTAGTACCCCTTAAGAGCTTCCCACATCAAGCCATAGATCATTCCATTTGGATCACTTATTGGGGATTTATGGTCATTTTCTTATTTTCAATCTCGTAAATCAAAAAAGTCAAAATAGCCGACTCTTAATCCAAGGGATCTCTCCTGAAGTCGCTGTGAAGAGAAGTAAGACCCCTCTTAGACTCCTCTACTGCTCACACAATCCCTCTTAGACTCCTCTACTGCTCACACAATCCCTCCAATCTGCTCTTATTTACCTCATGCAAAAAATTTGTGATCTCACCACGTACAACATCCAAGGTACCTTTTATGCAATAGAGCCTGAGATAAAATCCAATCCAGTCCAAATCTGCTCTATCCTGTTCTGCAGATCTCATGGTCCTGAATAAGGCTATCTGAAATCCTAAAGATCACGTGCCTATCTTGAATAAGGCTATCCAAAATCCTAAAGCTCATGAAATCCCTCCAATCTGCTCTAACCTGCCTCTTGCAAAAAATGATGATCTCACCAAGGCCCGCATTCAAGGTACATGCAACAGAGCTTGAGATAAAATCCAATCTAGTCCAAATCCGAGTCTATCTTGCGAACCTTGGGGTCTTGAATAAGGCTATCTAAAATCCTAAAGCTCACATGCATGTCTTGCATCCCAGGGATCCTCTAGTGCCAAAATAACTGGAGCATGATCTGAGAAAGTAGTGCTCACCAAGATGCCGATCATGCCCCCATGGTCGCAAGGCCACTTATCCACATAAAATCTATCAAGTTGAGAGAGGTTGGGGCCAGTGCTCCTCCTATTAGACCGCGAGAAACACAGGCCCCGAGGATACGCCCAAACTCTAGAAGATGCTAAAGATCTTGACCCCTAAGTGCCAAGATCAACTCCATACTCTGTGCCTGAAATTGTGGCCATGCCCCCTTTGAGTATGTCCTCTAATACCTTTATTATGTTAAAGTCTCCGCCCATGCACCAAAAGTCAGCCTAAGGAAGGGCCAGACAAACTGTGCTCCAAAATATAGCCCTACCTACTATCGCGATGTTTGGGCATAGACATTGAGGAAGCCCATGCAATCCTCTCCAATCATAACAGTAATCCACTGTACTCGCCTAGGGACTATGACACCTAATCCTTTCACTTCCAATAAGATCTCCTCATCACACTGACAAGAATACAAACTCCTCCTTGTATCCGTGAGGGACCAAAAGAGGGAGACTAGAAAGTGTAGATCCTGCCCTGGTAAAATCTTCCCGCCATCCCAGAGCAGGCAGGTATGCCCTTTAGAGGTGGTGCTCTTAAAGGAAAAGAATGTCGATGGATCCCCCAATTGTAGCTTTGTGAAGCTCATCTTTGAGGATGCCTTGCCTCTGAAAGCACTGAGCCCACCCCCTAAACTCCAAATGTTCCATAGGTTATCCTCATTTCAAGCGGAACTATCGAAACTTCCCCCCCTCTCGAAGAGTCTTGGGCATGGATTTAGATGGGGAGTAATCAATATCAATCTTGGGGCAAGTGGGCATGAATCCTATCCTCCATATGTCGCCACTCTGTCCAACTGCAAGAGTAGGCATACTCCGAACTCCTTCGATCACAATGGATGTATCTGTAAGAGGGGGGAGGGGTACTGTGAGACTGAGATATGCAAGAACACAAAGCGGGGTCGTGCTACCATCATGTAAAGAAGGCATGGGCTGTACATCATGTAACAAGTCTTAGCTGCATGACTCGATCTGACATCGTCTCGCTGGTGAGTCAAACTCAACCCCGACAATCTTGCATACCAAAGTGGAGCCTCTAATGAATGAGGACATGATTAAGTATGTGCCGAAAACAATTTTGGGTACATTAGTTGAGTATTTGGTCAAGGGGCAAGGAGTTCTTAAGAAATAAGTTTCTTGGCAACCTACTTCTACATTGGAAGGGTTTTAAGGGTTGTTGGATGCATTTTGGAAGTCTAATGAGGGTCAAGAACTGTGAATTAGCTTGCTAGGCATTCTTGTAAATTCATTGTGGACAGCTCTATACCCTTGGGTTTTGGATGCATAGTGTTTGGAAGCTACACAAGGCTCTTTTGCCATTATAGGGTAGATTTTATGGCTTGTTTTGAAGGTTCTCTTGGGCAATTTACACCCATATACATGTGATTTGGCTTCCCATACCTGGTGTGAGCATGAGCTTAAAGTTTGACATGAATCCATTATCACAAATACTCCATCCATGTGGATTATGGTTGTACAAATCAATGGTTTCGAGGATGAAACCTCTTGGGTGGGGATGGTTTGTAATAAAGTGTGGTCTCATATAAATAATGGGCCCACAGCCAATGGACCATGCCTATGGACAATATTAATGATAGTGTGAAAGGGGTGGTCATGTATATATACATTGATGTAAGCCAATATTGGGGCTAATCACTTGCATATGAGAGATTACCCTTTCCTTTCTCTAAACCTAGGCTAATCTCCCTCATCCAAGCTAATCCTAGGATAATGTAGATGTTGGTTTCTTTCACAACTCCTTGTTCCTAAATAAACCATTGCAAGGTAAAATATTCTTTGATTGTATCATTCCTCTCAGCATAGATGTGGACTCTATCGCCTCTTATCCATTTAAATTTCTTGTCTTCATGTGATAGGAAGAGAAGACCTTCAAAGCCCACATCTTCCCTTGTCTTCAAAGTTTAAAGCCCATAACTTCTATCTCCTCTTAACCATTTAAATCTCTTGTCTTTAGGTGAAGGGAAAAGAACACCTTCAAAGTGTCAAGCCCACATCTTCTCTTATTTCAAGTGCTAAACTTCTCATCTTCAGGTGATGGAAAGAGAATCTCTTCAAAGTGTTGAGACCACACTTCCGATCCTTTCCCCTTGGGATGCAAAATGTAGGAATTTTGGATAGAGGGGGTTGGAACCACCTCTTGTCTTTTGGCTATCTATCAAAAGATAATGAAATAAGATAAGTTTATTCTAACCTATGGCTCTTATACCAGCTATAAGACCCCACATCTAGTTCAAGGAATGGATCTCACTCGGTATGTTACCAAGATTAATTGGCTGAATGGAACATCTAGTTAAAGGAATGGATCTTACTCAATATGTTCCCAAGATTGACTGCATATGAACAACATAACTACTAGTAGCTCCTTGAGGAACTAGCTAAGAATGAACACTTGGGCAATCTTGTTCCCACTCAGTATGTTCCCAAGATTAATTGCATAAATGGCACAACTATTAGTGGTTCCTTGAGGAACTAGCTAAAAACAAACACTCTAACATCCTGATTCCTTTTTATAACACTTTCCTAGGGTAACTTAATCAATTTCAGATTTATTTGATTAGCTAATCTCTTTCTTCGAAGATCTCCAATGAGAGTTAGTTTTATTTAAATTTTAGATTTAGGGACTTGATTTCCCTTGTTCACAAAAAAAGTCTCATTCAGAGAATGAGTTCTTCTTGTTCACAAAAAAAAAAGTCTCATTCAAAAATTAAGTTATCCATGTCATGCTAGAAAGCACCTATAATACTCGAGTCCACCTTACCACCCACTTTCTAATTTTCTTTATTCTTAATCAAATACTTACCCACCCATCACTTTTGTTTTCACTGACATCAATCAAGTCCCTAAATCTAAAATTTAAAAAAGTCTCATTCAGAGAATGAGTTCTTCTTGTTCACAAAAAAAAAGTCTCATTCAAAAAGTAAGTTCTCCATGTCATGCTAGAAAGCACCTATAATACTCGAGTCCACCTTACCACCCACTTTCTAATTTTCTTTATCCTTAGTCACATACTTACCCACCCATCACTTTAATAATCTCTCAATATTCCTTGATCCAACTTCTAGGGTAATTAACAAATATTAAGCACATATGTAATGATTATATCAAGCATAAATATTAAGCACATATCTAATAGTTATATAATGGCCTTAGATTTTGATTGATAAACACCCTTGTATCATCAAATCCTCCTAATCTTTATCATATTTTAACCTAATCTTCCTTGATCATGGTAAAACATTAATCTTTACATTGAAAATCTCTTTTTTATTATTTTAAAAAATTTGACCTACCAAAAACCATCAAAATTCCATTGTAAAGTTATTTTTATTATCCTTCAAGCCAAGATGTACAAAACGAGTGTTTACATTACCCGACTCAAAGTTTGAATGACCTTTTTTTAAAATTTTCACCCGACTAGGCTCATTTAATTTTCCAAAAAAACCACAACTATTAAAATGTGGTCTAGACAAAGTCTAAATTGACTAACGAACATATATAGGAGTTTCATAAACTTAGAAGATACAAGACCCCAACAATAAAATATTTAGTTAAGCCTCAATTCCTTAGTGTTTTATCCTTTGGGCACATGTATATAGTCTCACATCCTAATCTCTTTTGATCCTCAATTCTCTTAGAGCACAGGTTGGTCCTAAAATCCTCCTTTGATTTTGGTTATGAAGGCTAGGTGGCGTTTGGTTATCCTACACCTTTATAGTGACTCATGGATCCAATTCTCTTAGAGCACAAGTTGGTCCTAAAGTCCTCCTTCGATAGTAGCCTCTTATGATATGGAGACCCTTGCCTTTGAACAAGTGGTATAGCAAGAGCAACCAGAGCTAAAGGGATCTTCTTTGGTTATCCTACACCTTTATAGTGACTCATGGATCCTCAATCAGCAACATGTTATACTTGGTAGACACATTGGCCCTTTTATAACCTCCCTCTTTTTTTCCTTCATTGAGGATTTTGTTAACTCCATCCATTACCACTATGCAAGTGGTCTCAAAGTGCTACAAGTACTTTAACCTATGTACTTTTGCATGCATTTGGTGATGGACAATAGATTGGGGGTGTTCCAAGCCATAAGGATTCCTTCTTCTTATTCCATTTTCCACCTTGGTAGTGGAAGGGTATCACTCTCCAGAAGCATTCCAAGAGATCAATTCTATAGATTCTTTAAGGGTGGATGGGATCGTTATTGTTGAATATTCGATTTCAACTTTTAAAGTATTTTCTGGTGGCTCTACAAGTTATCTTTTTAGAGTATGAGTGGATTTTAAAAGTTGCATTGGACCTTATTTTCATGCATTACTTTGCTTAAGGGTCCCTCACTATGCTAAATTCATTGTTGAAATGTGATTAGTCAAGTACTTGAACACCCTTAACCACATAATGAGGTATATTCCCAAGTAACGATGCCAAAATTTTGTTAACTTGGTCATGGAAGCATAGAAATGTGACCAGTAAGCCATGTTAGCGGCTACATTGTTGTGGTGGGTTGGATAAGACAGGCGACCCATTGATGTGTCTTTCCTCCCTCTTAGATATCACTTATAGAAGAGCGACGAGCTCTAGACTAGTGAGGCTGGTGTCAACATAATCCAAACTCTTCACTCCTTCTCCACCTACCTACTCTATCTAGTAGGTGGATATTATGTCCTCTTGAAGTCTTTTTGCCCAAATATTCACTACTCTTGAGAGAATCCAAGATTTGGCCCTCACAATAGAGTTACTTGCCCCTTACTTGTCAAACTAAGTGAATGAAACACATGAAGTGAGACAAAGTGGGAAAAGGTGAATCGAGCACAAGGATGATGTGGCCAATGAAGTGATTAGCAAAAAATATGTCATAGCAATGAAGATGAAATGGAAATGAAGTAAAATGTAGTAAGTGAAGTGAAGTGATGATGAAATGGCAATGAAGTAAAGTGTAGTAAGTGAAGTGAAGTGAGACAAAGTGGGAAAAGGTGAATCGAGCACAAGGATGATGTGGCCAATGAAGTGATTAGCAAAAAATATGTCATAGCAATGAAGATGAAATGGCAATGAAGTAAAGTGTAGTAAGTGAAGTGAAGTGAGGTGTGTTGAGGTGAGTTGAAGTGTAGTAAGGTGTTTTGAAGTGTAGTAAGGTGTGTTGAGGTGAGTTAAAGTGTAGTAAGTGAAGTGACATGAAGTGAGGTCAATTGAGGTGTAGTAAGTTAAGTAACATGAAGTGAGGAGGACAAACTTATCTAATTATGAATTATTTGACATTTAATATAAATTAAACTAAATTATCTAAGCTCCTCAATCAAGCATCTCAAATCATTTACAATATATATAAAAACAAATAGTATTTACCTAATCTATTCTATTAAGCATTTCAGATCTCTTTTCTAGCATTTAAAAGGGCCTTTAAAGTTATATATAGTATTTAAAACGGCTTTTAAAGCTATATATAAAGGTTTAACAACCTTAATATAAACTATCAATATTAAAAAAAGTATCTTTACCTTTGGTTTTCAAAAATCACACAGAAAGGGAGAGGAAAAATATTTTTAAAAGCACCAAGAGGGAATAAAAGGTGCTGAGAGTGATTAGAGAGAGTGGGTGAGCCTCTACTTCAAGAAGGTGAAATTTTGGAAAGAATAGAGAGGGACGAGAAAGGGTGACACTAGGTGTAATGAAGTAGATTTGGTTGCACATGCACATGGGGGATGGGGCCTAGGCACTTGGGCTTAGGGTCATTTACATGTGTAGTTTTGGGGGCCTTGGGCTATATTAGACATAGGGCTCATGGTGGGCATTGTAACTTTTTGATCAATATACATTTTCATGAGTACACTTACTCTTTTGGAGCTCTAAGCTTCCATGGGGTGAACTTCTCCCTCTTGAGATGTTAGGATGGTGACCCACACCTATGTTGTCACTCAATGCTTTGAGTGGCCAACCCTAGTTTCTTGCATTGCTATCAGAGCGCTTGGTTTTTTATTCATGTTTTGCCCATGGCAAGAATTTTCTTGATTTTTAGAAATTTCTTGAATTTTCTTGTTTCTTGATTTTCTTGACCTAATCTTGCTCAAGAATGCTTAATCTTTAAGGATTAGCAAGCTTTGATTGAGATTTTATTAGATCCTTAGGGATTATGGTTCATTTTGACCAACTAGGCTCAAATTTTGGACCCAAGATCAGATTTTGGGATGGTCGAACCAATTTTTGGGAGAAATTAGCACTAATCACCTATTAATCACATTTTTAATGTCCTTCTTCATCCCTCTTTTTGCTAAATCTTTGATCTCTATGGAGCCCCTCTCATTTTTAATGTCCTTCTTCATCCCTCTTTTTGCTAGACCTTTGATCTCTATGGAGTCCCTCTCATGTGCCCAAATACTTGCCAAAACCTAGATATTAGCAATGGGAATACTATAAGCTTCACATTGTACCCTTTCATGGCACGGTGATTCTCAATTTTCAGCCATGATGGTGTCTGTCGGCTCCGTGCTTCTACAATCATTTCAAGAGCCTAATCTTGAAATTAATCTTCAAACATTGTACCAAATCAATGGTTACCTAAGTGCCAAAGAGGCTTGGCAACATTTAGGTTGGTAATGGGGTTTCTTTTTGGTGATTTTTTGCTGTGAAGTCTATAGAGGGCTAAAGAAAAAAGGTTTCCATCAACACATGGGAGAGGTTTCTTGAAATTTGATGGCTTATAGCACTTAGTAATGGTGCCACAATCAAGCTACAAACAAGCATAATTTGGAGCCATTTTGGTGGTTATGGAGCATGATGAGGAAGAGGCAAGCTAAAAAATGGAAGGCCAAAAATCTTCAACAACCAAGCTTCTACTTCAACCATTGACAAGTATACAAGATTTCAGGAGACCATTGGTGAGTGGCTATTACTCCGATTCCTACTCGCTGAATCGCACATAGATTGGGCAGCCGCTCTAAGACCACCCAGAAAAAAATATTTATTATTTGAGCCATACCTTGCATTGAGAAGACCTAGGGGTACAATGCTTGGGATAGCGATCCAAAAAGAAGCACATATACTCAGATGAGATAGAATAATATGTTGACCAAAAGGTATTACCAAATGACTTATGAAAACTGGTGTGACTACCACGTTTGGTCCAATATTGAGTAACCAAGTGTCGCCCCTGGCTGGAACAATGTCTTCCTTTAAAAGAAGCTTGATTCCATCTACTAGAGATTGGGTAATTCCCAACGAACCTGTGTATTTCGGTCGGACATGCTGCTATACCTCTAGTG
This sequence comes from Cibotium barometz, assembly GCF_041138505.1. Classification (NCBI taxonomy): domain Eukaryota; kingdom Viridiplantae; phylum Streptophyta; class Polypodiopsida; order Cyatheales; family Cibotiaceae; genus Cibotium; species Cibotium barometz. Next base: position 11,311,640 of record NC_141072.1, on the reverse strand, counting down.
GTAAGTTACATCTGTAGAAACAATCTACCCATTTATTCCAATTATTCGCATCTAAGTCACATAGCTATTTGGGGAATCCCCAGCCCTCTCAATATTCCCTAATGTGTTCATTAAGAAATCTATGTACAATGTTTTTACCTGTCTCATTGAGACAATCCACGAAACGTTCATCACTCTCGGGACATCGTAAGAATCCTCTGTAGAACCCAAGGTTTCCTAAGTTGATACAAAGTTGAACCATTATCCCAATCCCATTATCTCTTCATTTTCCATAGTTCTCCTTGATTTGGAAAGTGATTTAGGGTTTGAGATTTGGAATCCTTAATTTCATGGTATTGGCCACTTCAACTTGCCATTAGCCTTATCTAATCATCATTAAGCAAGCTAATGCTTCAAATGGACCATTGATCAAGCCATGCTTCTCAAGTTTGGGAGTTTTTGATCAATTCCATATACCATTGGATGCCATTGGAATCATTTTGATGCTTCTTCAATCATTGTTGTGACACTCAAGCCATCTATATGCTTGGGAATGTCAAGATACATGCCAATCCACATGCTGCTTCACCTTGATTTTTGCATTGGTGTTGATATTGTTTGGATGATGGAGATTTGGAAGGGCAAATATATAGCACGAGTACAAATGAAATGATGGATTGTGCATGAGTTTATGTAAAGCATTGTAATTGATCTTACCTACATTTGTGAAGCTCAAGTCACACCCATCACATCATTTTGTACCCCACATTACATCCAATTGAATCTAGAATGTGTGTGAGGGTACCTTGACATATGGTGGAGAGGCCATGGAGAGAATGTCATGAATCCGGTGTGCCATGATTTCCCTAACGGCGGAGGATTAGGTATAGGTCAAAGACTTGGCCCTAACCCTTGGGTTGAGAATACTCACTAAGGAGGTGGGAAGGCTTGGCTAGGTGATTAGCAAGCAAAGCTCTCCATCAACACTCAATCTTCATTGGCACAAAGATTACATTGCTTCATCGGCACAAAGGTTACATGAAATATGCCATTGATCAATGTATGATGCAATGAGGATATGCTTTTGATTCTATGCCAAATGCCAAGGGAGCATTGATTGTTAGATTGAGTTGATTGGGAAACTTGAGATTTGGTCCCTACTACTAATACAAAGGAGACATGCCAAAATTTTTAAAAATTACATGCATGGATTGGATTTAGGGAATTTGTGGACACACTTAAGTTGCTTTTGGATGCCAAAGTGTCTTGGAAGCAAGGGTGGAACATGTGAAAGACAAACAGATACCAAAAGATCACTTGAGCAAAATCTGTAGATTAACAAAACCCTAATTCAGTAAAATCACATTAGGGCTAGAGTTTTGGTGAGTATATGGGCTCTTAGTACTCCTTTACACCTTCCCAACAAGCCTTCAAACTCTTCGTTTCAACACCATTTGGATCCCTAACTTGCCATCATCGGAGCTTAAACTTGGGCCCAATCAAAAACAACAAGATATTTGGGACAAATGACATCATACGACGGATGCACATCATTAGGGCTTTCCAACAATCCATAGTACACCCGAATCCGATGTTGTTTGGATGGTCAAACCTAGGTGGTCGACTTTGACCAAAAAGTCAAAATGGAGTATATCTACACTTTGACGTTAGTCAAACCCTCTTAGGTATAGTTAGTACTCATCATCTCATCACAAGCTTACACACCAAATTTCATCTAAATCTGGTGAGTTTTGAGTACTCTATAGTCTAATTTCTATTTTTAGCAGTGTTGTACAAACTCTAAAATAGAGAATATTAGGGCTATACAAAAAAATTATGTTCTTGCATATTTGGATACTACGCAACAAGATCTATCCATAGATCCCTAGATCATCAATTTCCAACACCATTTAAGCCTTCTGTTAGCTATTTTCCATTTTCAGCCCCATTATGCCAAGAGGGTGTCCATCTAAGCAAGCGATGGGACTTCAAGAGATAAGGGAAGACAGGGAAATGGTGAATGAGGATCATGTAGAGGTGATTAGTGAAGAGGATATGAATTTACAAGGCAATAACAACAATGCAAATATGGCACATGGGACAAATCATGTGCGAATTGTGCTAAGTTTTACAAATGTGGCCAATGCATCAAATCAATTGGGAAGATCAACTGCATAAGCGATGCCCACTATGACAAATGACAAATGACATGTCACAAATGATGATGATGATGAGAAGCATGATGTAAACTGTGATGCAACCAATTATGCAAGAGATTAGGGACATTCGTTGATGACATAAAGAGCGAGGATGAAGATAAGGGTGGACCATCTCACAATGTTCAACTGCCTACTACCTATCGCTATTTTGCTCTACTCTGCTCCACCCTACACCTACTGTTGTTCGCCTGCTTGTCTTGTTGCTTTTCATCAAGACCTATTGCTTCAAGTGCCACCTGGTAGACACATGCATGCCTGCTTCTTTTCCTTTTCCAAGTTTTTGCTGCCAGCTTAGTTTTCTCTTGAACAAGAGCTCCATATGCATCTCCTACATGCTACAATCATGCCATCTTCTTTGTGCCTCTGAAGAACCATCTTATACTTCCTCAAGGTTGATGACCATCTACATGGTCTCTTGTGAGCTCCCATTTGAGCTCCAAATATGCATGCATCCCATCCTTGCATCATGCAGCTTATTCCAAGGGTGCTTCACATACAATAGCTTCTTACACAAGAAGCCCAAGGTGCCGACAATGCTAAAAACCATTTTTTCCAACATGTTTGCTCCCATTTGAGCAAACCATAAGTGCATACACATACGAAAGTTTCCACAATTTCCACCACTTTGCTCATCTCCTTGAGCAACATTCACAAGTGTATCCGCTTCTTGATGCACACACACATTGAGTCCACCATCTCACTTGCCATCATCTTAACAAGCATACACCTCCACACATGCTCTTTGCCCAAGTGCAAAGAACCATGGGATCTTCTCATCCCACAAATCAGCAACCCTTCTTTAAAATTTCATAAGGAAAAACTCACAAAACCAACCTTCTTGAGACACCTTTGTCTCCTTGGCAGCTTCCTTGTTGACACCGAAGACTCCATAGTCTTCATACTTTCTGAAAACTCCATTTTCAGCTTCTTTGATGATGAGCAGGCTCTTCATGTTGCTAAACTCCCATTTGCAACTCTCTTGGGCAGCTTCTATGCAACCTCCTTGTTGCAAATCTCCTCTCAAATCCTCACAAATGCAAATCCAAATGATAGTATGAGTGTGCATAATTTTTTCCATAATAAACTGAAAATAATGCTTAATCAAATGAACACATAACCAAGAAATCTATACATAAATAATCACCATGACCAAGAACCCACACCCAAGCTCTGATACCATGAAAAGATGCAAGGGAGAAGAGAGCTTGAGCTCTTGCAAGCACACACACACTCACAAAACCCTAAAAGAGAACACACACACACACTCACAAAACCCTAAAAGAGAACACACAAGGTGAGAGGCTGAAAATCTTCTTCTTCACTCAACACTCAACACACCCCATATACAAAGATAAGAGTACACACATATGAAAAGGTACTCAACCAAATACATACTAGGGTTCTCTATAGTGTGAACCCAACTAAATGAGTTGGTGCTATAACTATGCCAGTCTCTAGAGTGGCTGTCACACAGCCTGTCATCCCACTGGCCGCATATCACCCATGATCTCACCATCCATGCCAGTGGTGTAAGTGTGGGCCCTATCCCCCAGGCAGGTCATCAGTGTCCACCGCCTCACTAGATGAGCTCGATATCTCAACAATCCTAAAATCCATGTTAACAATCCTAAAATCCATGTTAACAATCCTAAAATGGGATTGATCATGGTGATAGGGGGAGTGTTGAGAGGTAGCGATTGTGTTTGTGCAATGCTACATTGATATGGGTGATGGGTGATGGGGGTGAGTTATGGAACACCTTGATTAAGAGGGGGTGTTGAGAGATGTAATCGCGGTGTTGTGTGTATGTGGGAAAGCACCCTAGAGGTGCAAGATATTGTGGCAAGATAGGAAGGCCACATGTAGTATTGGTGTGTGAGTGTTGACCAAAAGAGTGAAAAAGGAGTTGCCACATTGGATGATGATGATGATGATGTGTAAAGTGGGATAAGGCTAGAAAGCCTATATCATTGTATGGTTCACTTGAGATATGCAATAGAAGAGATCAAGTTTTGAGTGTGCAATCTCTCTCTCTCACTTATGGAGTTCTTAGTGTGATTTAATCCACCTTAATTATGTTGCTTAATCATTGTCTATCACCATGATCAATCCCATTTTAGGATTGTTAATAGGAATCTTTTAGCTGGTATCAAAGCAAATTGGCTAAAGTGGATCAACCTAGAAACAAGAAATGTCAAAAATTTATGAAGTACCACTAAAAGATTGTAATTGTGTGATGAAATTCATACAAATTGATATTCAAAATGAAGATTCATAAATTGGAAATTAGGTCTTCAAATGGAAGTACCGTAATTGTGTGGAATCCCTAACTTGCTTGAGGCCTAGATATGATGGTATTTACCTTATAGCTCCAAGGACAGTGAGACTACCCGTATATACCGTGGGTATATTTGCAGCTCTTTACTAACAATATATACGAGTAAATCTAAGACCTTAAAATTATAAGCAAAAATGCTATCCAAATGATGAGTTTGAATGCTGGTTGATATGATTTTAGAATTTTGGTTTTGAGAATTGATGAGTTGATTTTGGATTCTTATTGAAAAATGATGATTCCTGAATTCTGGTTGAAAGAAGATAAGTTGAACAAAGCCATAATGAGGATGAATGGGACAAATCCCAGTGATGACGATAGTAACTGGAAGATGATCATAACTTTCAGCAAATCACTATAAGATTAGTGGATTGTGCTAGACAGATTGCTACTGTTTGACCTTTGACCCAGTGGATCTAATTAAGGAATGACAAATTGAGAACCTGCATAACTGAAAATTCTATGGGAAATGTTTAGATGGAATTTTTGGTCTACTGGACCATTATTGTGTTAAGGATATGAATGTTCTATATGTTCTAAATGAATTATTCTTTGATATAATGAGTTTTGTATGTTTTTCTTGTAGAAGGGATCTTTATCCCAGGATTCTGTGTGGGTTGATGAGACTATAAGGAACCCCAGAATCAGTTGGATCTTAAGGTGAAAGAGTTTATCCTCCAGCTGCGAGATGAGGACATCTTGCATTTTTAAAAGTGGGGTAGGATGTAAGATTCCTCCCTCCAGCTTTTGAGGTGTAAAGGTGTAAGAACCTCCCCTTCTGTTCTTGAAATTATTCCCCTCTCTGAAATAGAAGAAAGATCTTGTTTTACCTTGTTTTGGCCTAGAGAGATATAATCCAAATTGAGATATCTTTGGATATAAAAATCTTCCTAGTATCTAAAATGGATTCCCTTGAAACAGAAGTTCAAAATGAACTTTCCAAGGTGCATTAGGAATTAATTAAAAATGTGTATAAGGTACCTTAGCCTAAGGGTCTACATTTTCAAAAAAATTTAAATTATGGTCTAATTAAGATTCCAATGGGCCAATTGGATTAATCCAAGTGTTGGGATAAGATAAATCCAAAGAATAATTATCCCTTAAATTTTTCTCTCTCTTGGGAGCTTGGAGCTCTCTCTCTCTACTATAACTCTTGGAGTTGCTCTTCTCCTAGCAGACCAATTGATTGGTCGGGGGCTTCACTGCTAATAGAGAATCAAGCCAAACTTGGAGGTAAAATCAAATTTTATGGTTTTTCTAATTTATCTCAATGACTTTCTTCTTCTCAGCCCCTCTCAAGCTTGAGAAGCTTTCTAAATAATTGTTTTAATTCAAATCAAGCTTTCCCTTAAAGTCTTAATGCTTAATTAAGAGAAAGTTAATCTTTATGCTTATTTGTAATACTTTCTTTAAGTAAATCTCTCTCTCTAAAAGAATAGCCATCTTTATGGCTAAATCCCTTGAAAAAGGATGCTTCTCAATGATAGTCTCTTAATTCAAAGCTAAACTCTAGGCTTGATAAGCTGGAGATTAAGAAAATGGTATTTTTATGATTTTGTGTTAACCAAATAATGTTTATTTCTTATTTATAAGTAGTTAAAAACTACTTTGATTGATTCTAAATGAGAAATAGATTATCTTATCAATTTGGGAAAAGAGAAATAATGGAATGAGCTTAATCTAATGGGATAATCATAATTAAGTTTATGATTATACTTAAAATTATGATTTAAATTCATAGTTTGATTTTAAGCATAAAAGAGGAACTACTATCATATTTTCATTACAAGCTTTTACTCTTTTAAGAAAAATTGAGAATTATCAGTAATAGCAGCTATGGTAAAATTTTCAAAAAACAATACATATCTTATTTTTATGCATAATGCTAAAAGAGGACTTTCTACCATATTCTAGGATTGAACATCCTATGCAAAAAGAATGATTTTCATCATATTTATGAGAAATAAGTTTTTTGTAATTATGCATAATTAATGGATTATGAGAAAAGAGTAAATTTTGGTAAAAAAATTTTAATACAAAAAGAGAAATTTCCATGATATTTGAGATCCAAGTAATTAAATGGTAAAAGAGGAATTTTTGGTAAATTTATTTTATGCAAAAAGAGGAATTCCCATGATATTTGAGATCCAAGTAATTAAATGGTAAAAGAGGAATTTTTGGCATAATTCAAATTATGAGTATTTATCAAAAGTGGAATTTTGAGTATTATTATTTTTATTGGGAAATATGAGTAGAATTGATTTTTGTAAATCCCATGAATCTTTTACTCGAAAAGAAGAATAATGAATATATTTTAATTGAGAAATTTGAGAAAGAATATGAAAATATCCATCGAGAAAACTTGGATAATTCTTATTCAAAAAAGAGAATCTAGAATCCCTAGAAGGATTGAGGATCCAATGAGTAAACGGAAGTTTAGAATTAGTTCTCATTAATGAAGCTTAAGAAATGCAAATGAATGTGATAAGATGTGAATGTGATGTGAGGAGATGTGAGTGGATGTGATGCGATGTAAATGGATGTGGATGTGGATGTGAATGTGATATGATGTGAATGAGATGTGAATGTGATGTGAGGAGATGTGAGTGGATGTGATGAGATGTGGATGAGATGTAAATGGATATGGATGTGGATGTGAATGTGATGAGATGTGATGATATGTGAATGGGTGTGATGTGATGTAAATGGATGAGAATGAGATGTGAAGTGAAAGATGTGCATGTGAATGAATGGATGGATGTGGGTAGATGTGAATGTGAATGGATGGATGGATGTGGATAGATGTGAATATGAATGAATGGATGGATGTGGATGAATGAGATGAGATGTGAATGGATGTGATGATATGTGGATGAGATGTGATGTAAATGGATGTAGATGTTAATGTGATAAGATGTGGATGAGATGTGATGTGATGTAAATGGATGTGGATGTAGATGTGGATATGATGTGATGCAAATGAATGTGGATGTGAATGTGATAAGATGTGATGTGATGTAAATGAATGTGGATGTGGATGTGATAAGATGTGATGTGATGTAAATGAATGTGGATGTGGATGTGATGAGATGTGATGTGATGTAAATGGATGTGGATGTGAATGTGATGAGATGTGATGTGATGTAAATAGATGTGGATGTGAATGTGATGAGATGTAAATGGATGTGGGAGTGGATGTGATGATATCTGAATGTATGCAATGAGATGTGAATGGATGTGAATCTGATATGATGATATTTGAATGGATGTGATGTGATGTGATGTGATGTTGATCGAGGTAGATGTAAATGGATGTGGATGTGAATGTGATGAGATGTGGATGAGATGTGATGTGATGTAAATGGATGTGGAAGTGGAAGTGGATGTGATGATATCTGAATGCATGCGATGAGATGTGAATGGATGTGAATCTGATATGATGATATCTGAATGGATGAGATGTGATGTGAATGGATGTGATGTCATGTGGATATGGGTAGATGTGAATGGATGAGATGTGATGAGGATGGATGTGACGTGATGTGATGAGGATCTGCAAAGATGTAATTGGATGTGATGAGATGTGATGTGATGTGGATAGATGTGACGAGATGTAATATGATATGATTAGATGAGAATGCATGAAGGATGATGGGAATAGACATGACTGGATCTGGAATAAGCAAAGTGAATTGATTTATAAGAATGTGGAATAACATGAAATGGTATGGAACAATGTGGAAAGATAAGAGTTCGTTAGAGGCTGTATTTATGACCTGTTTTTAAATGACTATTTTATGTCAAGAATGCTAAGGAAGCATTTTGACCATCTTGTGAATGAGATCGTGGTGGGGACCTAAGTGATAAAGTTGCAACAGCTGACAGAGCATAAATGGAGGACCTCTCGCGTAGCAAGGTCGGCCGAGATCTTGACCATTTAAATGGTGAGCTTTAGTTACGGTGGATGAGGGACCAAGGAAGTGGCCTATGAGTGAAGCGCTAGGTGACCTGCAAAGGCACCTAGAGGGTGCTGACCATATGGTGCTCGGGCGTTGGGCCACCGAAGATACCCACGCATGCATCGAGGAAGCAAATGGAATAAGGAGTTAGAGTTATTTTTTGAACTAGGACATGGATCTGGTTAATTGGCCTTGCTGGTCCTCAACGGATAAGTCCATGGATCTTTTATATGGATATGTTGGTTAATCTTGCTGATCTTCAACGGAGAGTCCATCTAGATTTTTCTTAAGTGATTATAATTCCAGGTACTATGAGCTAGGAACTATTGAAAAGACCCCTGAGTGAGCAGGCGGTGAGCGTTCTGGTTGCCAATGATGCCATAGGTACGCTGAGGAAGAAATGAATGGAATACTTGATTATATTGCCGGGTACTATGAGCTAGGAACTATTGAAAAGGCCCCTGAGTGAATAGGTGGTGAGCGTTCTGGTTGCCAATGATGCCATAGGTACACCGATGAAGGAATGATTGGAAATTAGAATTCAAGCTGGATATTTTGGAGGATTATGATCAGTGATACTATGATTTCATTAAAAGATGCAATTTCATATTGGGTGTGTAAGTGGTGTGACTATCTTGAAGTTTGCTTGAAGTGTCGACTAGGGGGCCTGGGAACTCTTTTCCCTAGTACCCGAGGCAAAATGGATCCTATCATTACAGTGGTTGGGCAGTTGGCTAACCCATGGGATTATATGGGGTTAGGCTGGACCGATGGATCCCTAAAATGAGACTCAATTCTGTTATGTTACGATAGATGAAGTAAATCTCGGATAGTCTTTGTTCTATGGAAAAGAATCAACGGCTATGCCTCTTGATGAGGAAAAAAGCGTTGGTCTCTATGATCCAAGTGCAAGTCTCTTCCTTGATCTGACCATGTGACTTACGGGTTTGGTCGAATCAGCTTGCTTAGTGATAACCTTGACTATGTTAGTATAGATTTTCTCGAAGGAATCACCCGTGCTTTCTAGGTGAGGGAAGTCTTTATGGGTTTGGTTTTAGAAGAATCGAGGGATTAGTCTCTTGTCCGGATATTCGTGGGCGAGGCCCCGAGTGAGAGGCTCTGCCCTGCGTAAGAAAGAATTGCTACTTCAGTTGCTAGCACCCCTTCGGGGGACAAGGATCTTTTAGCTGGTATCAGAGCAAATTGGCTAAAGTGGATCAATCGAGAAGCAAGAAATGTCAAAAATTTATGAAGTACCAGTAAAAGATTGTAATTGTGTGATGAAATTCATACAAATTGATATTCAGTATGAAGATTCATAAGTTGGAAATTGGGTCTTCAGATGGAAGTACCGCAATTGTGTGGAATCCCTGACTTGCTTGAGGCCTAGATATGATTGTATTTACCTTGTAGCTCCAAGGACAGTGACTACCTGTATATACCGTGGGTATATCTGCAGCTCTTTACTGACAATATATACGAGTAAATCTAAGACCTTGAAATTATAAGCAAAAATGCTATCCAGATGATGAATTCAAATGCTGCTTGATATGATTTTAAAATTTTGGTTGAGAATTGATGAGTTGATTTGGATTCTGATTGAAAGATGATGATTCTTGAATTCTGGTTGAAAGAAGATAAGTTGAACAAAGCCACAATGAGGATGAATGGGACGAATCCCAGTGATGATGGTAGTAGCTTGAAGATGATTATTACTTTCAGCGGATTACTATGAGATTAGTGGATTGTGCTAACAGATTGCTACTGTTTGACCTTTGACCCAGTGGATCTAATTAAGGAATGACAAATTGAGAACCCGCATAACAGAAAATTCCATGGGGAATGATCAGAGACGGAATTTATGGTCTGATGGACCATTATTGTGTTAAGGATATGAATGTTCTGTATGTTCTGAATGAATTGTTCTCTGATAATGAGTTCTGTATGTTATTCTTGTAGAAGGGATCTTTATCCTAGGATTCTGTGTGGGTTTTGACCAGACTATAAGGAACCCCAAAATCAGTTTGATCTTAAGGTGAAAGAGTTTATCCTCCACCCAGCTACGAGATGAGGACATCTTGCGTTTTTTTAAGTGGGGTAGGATGTAAGATTCCTCCCTCCAGCTTTTGAGGTATAAAGGTGTAAGAATCTCCCCTTCTGTTCTTGAAATTATTCCCCTCTGAAATAAAAGAAAGATCTTGTTTTACCCTGTTTTGGCCTAGAACTTCATGGAGGCTCCTAAGGAAGTGGAGTCAGATCATCTTTTCTGAGAGAGAGAGAGAGAGAGAGAGAGAGAGAGAGAGAGAGAGAGAAAGAGAGAGAGAGAGAGAGAAACCCCACAACCTAATGTAACCTGCCCCAATAGAGTAAAACCACCTGTGAGCCACCGATGATGTAGGCCATGTGGTAGATGTATGTGTGAGCACTTTAGTCAAGGTCACGGGCACTTGTAGTAGCCTTGGACACATAGAGAGAGAGTGTGTCAAGGACTATGAGTTTAGGGACTTGAGGCACTAGTCGCGGACTACCAAGTAAGAGGGAAACTTGGTATAGGGTCCAGGCATGCTAGGATTATTCACTTGAAGGGAGGTGTTGAAATATACAAGTGAATAGGGTGTGTGCGGGAACAAGCCCTTAGCAAGAGGCTGTAAAAGAGAATCTAGAAATGAGTAAGAAGCTGTGAAAAGGTGAGAAGTATCTACTGGGAGAGAATGAAGGGTAGCATGAGAAGATTTAGGATGTGTGGAGATGTTCTAGGAAAAGTGAAGAGGTGGAGAGAATCAAGCAAAAGAGGTGAAGTGAATCAAGGAGAGAGGGATTAGATGCTTGGATGTAAACTCTATAAATTGAGGCATTGGCCTAATGAGAATTTGCTGGTTTTTGATTATCCATGCCTACATTAAGCTATCACAATTAATCACATCTTAATCTCTTTTTTAATGATGTTGATTCTAGCATTTGATCCACCATAGCTCATCACATTGCTGCAAGTTCAACATGGTATCAGAGCCTAGCTTAGAATCCATCAAATTTATGAGCCCATTATCTTGCTAATCACCTAGTTAATTAGGATTAGTAGATAATCAAGTTTTTACCTCTTTTTTTGAATAGCATCTGTACCCCCAGTTGGTGAAGGAGCTCTCTCTCTCTCTCTTCACACATAAAATTGGCCCAAAACCTCTTAGCAACATGTAGCCATACCCCTTGTGCTTCAGCCCATCTAAACAAAACACCAAACCACCATCGCATGCTACTAATTCTTGCTAAAAAGCCAGTGCCGTTTTTTTGAAGGAAAATGAAGATCTTGTCTGCACCAGATACAATGGGTCTAATTCCTCTTGGCCCCAGGTGGTTTCAAGGGTGCTCTACAAGCTGGTGAAGATAATTTTTTATTTCATCAAGTCTACAGTGAGATCCAAGCTCTCCATCAAATCTGCAAGTGACTTTGGTAAAACAAAGATTAACATTCAGTGTTTGGTCAAATCTTGTGTTTCTTGGCTTAATCCTCTACTAGACTAACTGCTGTTGATGGCCTTGAAAGGGGGGGCTCATTTGAACTCTAAGGCCCCAAATCTGGACTCCCCGCATACTCTATTTTTTGCACACAAAACATAGGATTATTTTGCTAATCAATGATTAATCAGTACTAATCACTGTATTTTGGTGCAATTGAGGGTTCAAATTAACCATTGGGTATCTGATACAGATCCTTATAACTTCAAATTAACCATTCGGTATCTGATACAGATCCTTATAACTTCAAATTTCAATTCAGAGATGGTTTGATACTCCAACCATTCTCATTTCTAGTGAAATTATGCTGATAAATCTGTTGTAATCATCACTTAAACACTAGATTAAAATGTAAAAGGGTAGACACTAACCTTGAATCTTGAAATTGGATCAAGAGATAGCCAAATTTAATGGGGAACAATTTTATACATGGCAAACAAAAAACATGTATTTGCTCATGAGAAAAAACCTGTGGGGGCTAGTTGAGGGAAGAGATGAATGCCCAGAGGTGAGTGGAGAAAATGAGTGGAAGAGCAAGAATGAGAAAGTATTAGGACTTATCGCACTCAGTTCAAATGATGAAATCATTCATCACATCACAGGGATACAATGGGCAAAAGATGCATGGGATGAACTCAATAAATTATGAGTAAGAAGCTGTGAAAAGGTGAGAAGTATCTACTGGGAGAGAATAAAGGGTAGCATGAGAAGATTTAGGATGTGTGGAGATATTCTGGGGGAAAAGTGAAGAGGTGGAGAGAATCAAGCAAAAGAGGTGGAGTGAATCAAGGAGAGATCAGTGGGATCAGATGCTTGGATGTAAACTCTATAAATTGAGGCATTGGCCTAATGAGAATTTGCTGGTTTTTTATTATCCATGCCTACATTAAGATATCAGTTAACTGCTCACTAATTGTATCTTAATTATTATCTAATCTCTTTTCTAATGACGTTGATTCTAGCATTTGATCCACCATAGAGATAATCCAAAATTAAGATATCTTTGGATATAAAAATCCTCCTAGTGTCTAAAATGGATTCCCCTGAAACAGAAGTTCAAAATAAACTTTCCAAGATGCATTAGGAATTAATTCAAAATGTGTATAAGGGACCTTTGCCTAAGGGTCTACATTTTTAGAAATTTTTAGATTATGGTTCAATTAAGATTCCAATGGACCAATTGGATTAATCCAAGTGTTGGGATGAGATAAATCCAAAGAATAAAATAAAATACCCAAAAAATGAGTAAATGCTCACATAAGATGAAGAGTTGACTAAGTACAAGGTTTATTAGTTGAAAATTATGAGATATTACTTAAAAAAATGAGATATTTTGGAATAATGATGCATTTTTGACTGCTTGGTATAAGGAGAGGGGGACTCTTGAGGTAGGCATCTTTTTCACGTGTGGAAGGGTTTTTAATTCAAAAAAACTTGTGATTTTTTTATCTCTCCTTTCTCCTGGTTCAAACCAAATCAAAAAGGGAGCCAAACTGGTCCAAATCTTTTCCAAATTGAGTCAAAATGAACCTGAAAATTTTTAGAACCCAGTTGGACTTGGTTAGTGGCCTCCCTCACCTATAAATAGACCCTCAATATTTTGTAAAAAAATATTGGAGCTATACTATGCCAGTATTATATTAAAATAATCATATTTTCTATTATCCCTTAAATTTTCCTCTCTCTTGGGAGCTTGGAGCTCTCTCTCTCCTACAACAACTCTTGGTGTTGCTATTCTCCTCAGGGTGGACCAATTGTTTGGTCGAGGGCTTCACTGTTAATATAGAATCAAGCCAAACTTGGAGGTAGAAGCTTTCTAAATAATTGTTTTAATTCAAATCAAGCTTTCCCTTAAAGTCTTGATGCTTGGTTAAGAAAAAGTTAATCTTTATGCTTATTTGTAATGCTTTCTTTAAGTAAATCTCTCTCTCTAAAAGAATAGCCATCTTTATTGCTAAATCCCTTGAAAAAGGATGCTTCTCAATGATAGTCTCTTAATTCAAAGCTAAACTCTAGGCTTGATAAGCTAGAGATTAAGAAAATGATATTTTTATGATTTTGTGTTAACAAAATAATGGTTATTTCTTTTAGATTATTTATAAGTAGTTAAAAACTACTTTGATTGATTCTAAATGAGAAATAGATTATCCTATCATTTTGGAAAAAGAGAAATAATGGAATGAGCTTAATCTAGTGGGATAATCATAATTAAGTTTATGATTATGGTTAAAATTATGATTTAAATTCATAGTTTGATTTTAAGCATAAAAGAGGAACTACTATCATATTTTTATTATAAGCTTTTACTCTTTTAAGAAAAATTGAGAATTATCAATAATAGCAGCAAAGCGAAGCTATGGTAAAATTTTAAAAAAACAATACATTTCTTATTTTTATGCATAATGCTAAAAAAAGACTTCCTACCATATTCTAGGATTAGACATCCTATGCAAAAAGAACGATTTTCATCATATTCATGAGAAATAAATTTTTTTGTAATTATGCATAATTAATGGATTATGAGAAAAGAGTAAATTTTGGTAAATTTTTTTAAATACAAAAAGAGGAATTCCCATGATATTTGAGATCCAAGTAATTAAATGGTAAAAGAGGAATTTTTGGCATAATTCAAATTATGAGTATTTATCAAAAGTGAAATTTTGAGTATTATTATTTTTATTGAAAAATATGAGTAGAATTGATTTTTGTAAATCCCATGAATCTTTTACTCAAAAAGAAGAATATTGAATATATTTTAATTGAGAAATTTGAGAAAGAATATGAAAATATCAATCGAGAAAACTTAGATAACTCTTATTCAAAAAAGGGAATCTAGAATCCGTGGAAGGATCAAGGATCCAATGAGTAAACGGAAGTTTAGAATTAGTTCTCATTAATGAAGCTTAAGGAATGTACATGAATGTGATAAGATGTGAATGTGATGTGATAAGATGTGGATGTGATGTGAGGAGATGTGAGTGGATGCGATGAGATGTGGATGTATGTGATGAGATGTGAGTGGATGTGATGAGATGTGGATGAGAAGAAAATGGATATGGATGTGAATGTGATAAGATGTGAATGTGATGTGAGGAGATGTGAGTGGATGTGATGAGATGTGATGCGATGTAAATGGATGTGGATGTGAATGTGATAGATGTGAATGAGATGTGATGATATGTGAATGGATGTGATGTGATGTAAATGGATGAGTATGAGATGTGAAGTGATAGATGTGCATGTGAATGAATGGGTGGATGTGGATAGATGTGAATGTGAATGAATGGATGGATGTGGATAGATGTGAATGTAAATGAATGGATGGATGTGGATGAATGAGATGAGATGTGAATGGATGTGATGAGATGTGGATGAGATGTGATGTGATATAAATGGATGTGGATGAGATGTGATGTGATATAAATGGATGTGGATGTGAATGTGATAAGATGTGATGTGATGTAAATGGATGTGGATGTGATGTGATGTAAATGAATGTGGATGTGAATGTGATGAGATGTGATGTGATGTAAATGGATGTGGATGTGGGTGTGAAATGTGGATGAGATGTGATGTGATGTAAATGGATGTGGATGTGAATGTGATGACATGTGATGTGATGTAAATAGATGTGGATGTGAATGTGATGAGATGTAGATGAGATGTGATGTGATGTGATGTAAATGGATGTGGGAGTGGATATGATGATATCTGAATGGATGCGATGAGATGTGAATGTGATATGATGATATCTGAATGGATGTGATGTGATGTGATGTGGATCAGGGTAGATGTGAATGGACAAGACGTGATGTGATGTGATGTGATGTGGATATGGGTAGATGTGAATGGATGAGATGTGATGAGGATGGATGTGACGTGATGTGATGAGGATCTGATTAGATGTAATTGAATGTGATGTGATGTGATGTGGATGAATGTGATGTGATGTGGATAGATGTGATGAGATGTAATATGATATGACTAGATGAGAATGGATGAAGGATGATGGAAATAGATATGACTGGATGTCAAATAAGCAAAGTAAATTGATTTAGAAGAATGTGGAATAAGCAAAGTAAATTGATTTAGAAGAATGTGGAATAACGAGAAATGGTGTGGAACAATGTGGAAAGATAAGAGTTTGTTAGAATTTGTATTATGACCTGTTTTTTAAATGACTGTTTTATGTCAAGAATGCTAGGGAAGCATTTTGACCATCTTGTGAATGAGATCATGGAGACCTAAAAGATAAAGTTGCAACAGCTGACGGAGCTTCAATGGAGGACGTCTCGCATATCAAAGTCGGCCGAGGTCTTGACCAGCCTCGGTTCGATTTAAATGGTGAGCTTCCAATGTACGGTGGATGAGGGACCAAGGAAGCGGACTATGAGTAAAGCTTCAATGGAGGACGTCTCGCATATCAAAGTCGGCCGAGGTCTTGACTAGCCTCGGTTCGATTTAAATGGTGAGCTTCCAATGTACGGTGGATGAGGGACCAAGGAAGCGGACTATGAGTAAAGCACTAGGTGACCTGTGAAGGCGCCTAAAGGGTGATGACCATACAGTGTGCTCGAGCTCTGGGTTGCCGAAAATACCCAGGCGTGCATCGAGGAAGAAAATGGAATAAGGAGTTAGAGTTGTTTTCTGAACTCGGGCATGGATCTGGTTGATTGGCCTTGCTGGTCCTCTCAATGGATGAGTCCATGGCTCTTTTATATGGATCTGTTGGTTATCTTGCTGATCTTCAACGGAGAGTCCATCTAGATTTTTCTTAAGTGATTATAATTCCAGGTACTATGAGCTAGGAACTATTGAAAAGGCAGGGAGTGAGCAGGCAGCAGTGAGCATTCTGGTTGCCAATGATGCCATAGGTATGCTGAGGAAGAAATGAATCTAATACTTGATTTTATTGCCGAGTACTATGATCTAGGAACTATTGAAAAGGCCCCTGAGTGAATAGGTGGTGAGCGTTCTGGTTGCCAATGATACCATAGGTACACCGATGAAGGAATGATTGGAAATAAGAATTCAAGTTGGATATTTTGGAGGATTATGATCAGTGATACTATGATTTCATTAAAAGATTGTTTTAAAGACAGCTGAATCTATGAAACAGACAATTTCATATTGGGTGTGTAAGTGGTGTGACTATCTTGAAGTTTGCTCGGCTAGGGGGCCTGGGAACTCTTTTCCCTGGTACCTGGGGCAAAACATAACCAAATTTATAAATGGATCCTATCACTACAGTGGTTGGGCAGTTGGCTAACCCATGGGATTGGACTGGACTGATGGATCCCTAAAATAAGACTCAATTCCGTTATGTTACGATAGATGAAGTAAATCTCAGATAGTCTTTGTTCTATGGAAAAGAATCAACGGCGACTGTGCCTCTTGATGAGGAAAAAAGCATTGGTCTCTATGATCCAAGTGCAAGTCTCTTCTTTGATCTGACCATGTGACTTACGGGTTTGGTCGGATCAGTTTGGTTAGTGATGACCTTGACTATGTTAGTATAGATTTTCCCGGAGGAATCGCCCGTGCTTTCCGAGTGAGGGAAGTTTTTCCCGGAGGAATCGCCCGTGCTTTCCGAGTGAGGGAAGTTTTTCCCGGAGGAATCGCCCGTGCTATTCGGGTGAGGGAAGTTTTTCCGGGTTCGGTTTTGGAAGAACTGAGGGATTAGTCTCTTGTCCAGATATTCGTGGGTAAGGCCCCGAGTGAGAGGCTCTGCCCTGTGCAAGAACTGCTACTTCAGCTGCTAGCACCCCCGAATTCGTTACGCGGAGGAGGCAAGGATCTTTCAGGATTGAGGAATTCAAGAGGAGTATATGCTTGATGATAAGGCTTCACAAACAGTGCAAAAATTACAACACAGTGTTTGTGATGATTTACCTCATTTTTTGTTACAAAATGGTCTCCTCTATCACAAGGAAAGGTTGTATCTTGTATCCCACTCATCCTTCAAAAAAAAGGTCATGGATGAGATGCATTCTACTCCCATGGTGGCGGGATATTTGAGTTTGTTCAAAACCTATGATGCCATAAGGAAGAGCTTTCATTTTGGAAAGGCCAATGGCAAAGATTACATTGCTAAGTGTATGCTTTGTCAACTCTACAAGGATCCCACACACAAGCCCGATGGTTTTCTTTAACCTTTACCTATTTCGGAGGGTAAATGGACACATATTGCTATGGATTTCATTACCAGCTTGCCTTTTACCAAGAGAGGATGGGATAGCATCTATGTGGTGGTTGATCGATAGACAAAAGCTTTCCATTTTGTACCAACAAAAGTGAGACACTCGGCATCTATGGTGGCATGCCAATTCATTGAAAATGTGTTATAGTTGCATGGTATGCACCACAACAAATAGTGAGTGACCAAGATGTGAAGTTTATGGGCACATTTTGGCGTACATTGTTTGATAGCATGAGTACCAAGTTGACTCCTTGCACGGCCTATCACCTGGAAACCGATGGTTAAACCGAGAGGGTCAATAAGTGGCTTGAGACTTACTTGAGGCATTATTGCTATGAAACGCAACATGCATGGGACGATTGGTTGCATTTGGCGGAGTTCGCCTACAATAGCACCTATCATAGTAGTATTGGAATGTCACCTTTTGAGGCTACGTGTATGGCTACAAGGTGCATGTACCGATCGTAGCGTTTAAGCAAGAGAATGCATCCACATGCAAGGAAGGAAGTGGAAAGAATGTAAACTCTTTTGCAAACATGTAAAGAGAACATCAATAAGTCTCAAGAGAAGATGAAGCATTATGAAAATGCACATTGAAGGCCATTGGAATTCAAAGAAGGGGACTTTGTGTTCTTGAGGATACCTAAGACTCGATATGGATCTCTCAAAGGTAGTACCAACACAAAGCTTCCACACCGTTATTATGGGCCATACAAAGTATTGAGAAGGGTTGGTGAAGTGGCTTATTAATTGCTACTTCCATCTACTATAAGGATACATGATGTCTTTCACGTATCACATTTTAAGGCATTTGTTAGGCCAGAGGTGCAAGTATTGGACAAGCTTCCACCCATAAGTGACGAGGGCATGGTGGAGTACATTCCCGAGAAGGCATTGGGAGAAAGAGAGAAGGTGTATGCCACCGGACTTTGTGTGAATACCTTATCAAGTGGAAAGGTTTACCTCAAGATGAAGCAACTGGTAGCCCGCGCCTCTATGTTAGACAGGATGGAACACCTTTTTGATGCATTTGAGGTGGACTTTTGAGTCAAAAATAGTGAAAAATAGCTTGCTGTAATTTACTATTATGAGGCATAAAAGAGGTTAAAAGAGGTTCAAACGAATACAATTGGTAGCAGATACACTTCTTAGTCATGATTGACAATGAGTTGGGGAGCATTACATGAAGTTTTGGAGGTCTCAAAGGCTCAAATCATGCTCTTTTGGACAGCTTTGGCCTGCAAGGAAGTGTGAAGTGGTTCATGTTAATGCTTATGCAAACCATCCATACTATGGTTTTACTTTGTGCATGTTTCGAGAACGAAACATATTTGGGTGGGGATGGTTTGTAATGAAGTACATTTGGTTGCACATCATGCACATGGAGGATGGGGCCTAGGCACTTGGGCATAGGGTCATTTACATGTGTAGTTTTGGGGGCCAAGGGCTATATTAGACATAGGGCTCATGGGCATTCTACTTTTTTTATCAATATACATTTTCATGAGTACACTTACTCTTTTGGAGCTCTAAGCTTCCGTGGTGAACTTCTCCCTCTTGAGATGTTAGGATGGTGACCCACACCCATGTTGTCACTCCATGCTTTGAGTGGCCAACCCTAGTTTCTTGCACTAGGGGTGAAGTGGAAGTTGAAGAGTGGAGAGGGGGAGAGAAAGAGGAACTCAAGGTAATGGTGGTGAATTAGTCAAAATGAATAATAAACTTTTTTTTAAAGAGGGTACTCCTACCACCCGAGCCATTGAGAGCTCAAAAGAGAATGTAGTGCATGTGTGGTGTCTCGAGATGCTCGTGTCCGAGACGGATGTGCAAGTGATTGGGCTTGTCACATGGGTGCCTTGCCTGAGATCGAGAATCTCAAAATGGATTATGGTAGTGGTGTGCACGGGTTCGTGCCTTTCCTGGTAGTGTTTAGTGATCTATGTGTTCTATTTATTTTGCGTTAGATTCGTATTTGTCTAGTGTATGCTGCATGCATAACCAGTGAATCTTAGTAGGTTACTATGAGAATAACCGGTCATATTTCCCCGCCAACACTTTGGCGACCACGATGCTTTTTGCTACTTCTTGTTGTTGCCATTTCACTTACTGAGTGTTTGAATCTCTTCCCCTTGTTTTCAAACCCGTTCCTCATGTTAGCATGTGAAAGCCGCTACTTGCAGTGCAACCAAGCTTGGCAATTCTTGTTTGCCAATCTTGAAGACCAACCCGCCAAATCTAGACCAAACAACCCGCATCCCACTCAAAAGAAGAACCACTCACCCCTGCTACCCCGACCTCACCACCATTGTTCATACCACCACCACCACCCCCGCAACCCCGTCCCCTCTGCTACCTCACCACTCACTATGCACTGAGCAGCTGTCAACATAAAGTACCCCTAAACTTTTCGAAAAATTCTTGGATAATGTAGATGCTCACATCTTGATGTTCGACATCACCGCCTGGCGTGTCAATGTACCTGGCCCAGTTGATCAGCAACTCGAAAAGGCTGCCTTTGTTTCCACACTCCATAAGAGTGCCGCTCTCTGGGTTGCTCAGTACGAGTATGCTCATTTTCCCACTTATGATGCCAACCGAGATGCATTCCTTTAATGCTTCAGAGAAGACAAGACATCTGTGCTGACATCTGTGCTATGTAGAATGAACAAGAGGAGAATGATAGTAGAAGATTATGCTGCAAAGTTCAAAAAGGTTAGATACAGCTGATCAGCCTGCATAGGAAATTCTTAACTCTTATTTCATGAAGGGCCTCAGCAAGCAACTCAAATGCTCCATTGTTGGTGCTGACTTCGTTACCATCACCATGGAGCAGCTTGTAGACTCAACTCTCAGAGCAGAGTGGGTATTGGTAGGTCTCGTGGCAAAAGCAAGGAAAAGTCCAAGAGTAAAAGGAAATCTAAGAAGCCCTCATTCGGATTTTTGGACGAGGAGGATAATTCCATAGCCAGTAAGGAATCAGAGGAGGAGGAGGAAGATCACAAGACTAGGTCCAAGAGCAAGAAGGCAAGGAAGACAGCCAAGGAACTGGCTGCAACCATGGCTCATTTAGCTAGTGAAGGTGCAAATCCCACTCCTACCATCCGATCAGACATCTCGTGTGTGAAGTGTCACAATTATGGACATGGAGCCGATGAATGTGGCTTGAATGAACTCTAGTGCACCATCTATAGAACAGCCACACATACAACTAAAGCCTGCCCGCTACAATGGTAGGAGAGCCCCTCCAAACTGGTAATCCAACCTCCAGTGGTGGTTGGCCGCAATCCAAGCCACCCAACCCATGGCTATGCCCGACCAATTCGTAGACCCCAATTCTGCCCCTGCGAAAATTTTCCTCCCTGAGATGTGGTTGGTTCCCCAAGCCTGTCTTACATGCTTTTATTGCCATGGCCAAGGCCACCGGAAGTCAGAGTGTGACTATGGAAAAAGTATAAAGCAAAATTAGAGGGAGCCTAGGCTTCTACACCCAGTCAACCCGCAATGAACGTGGTGGAAATCCAAGCTTTGGATGAGTAAGCAGTACCCCAGCTAACCACACAAGTAACCAAATCATTAGCCATGGTAGTGACCAGATCCATGCAACCCAAGGCTCTAGAGGCGGCACAAGAACCGACCTCGGATAAGAAGGTGAAGTAGAAAGGAGTCACCTGGCAGGAACAACACAAAGTCTAGACGGAAGTATCTGATTGGGTGGAGGAGCAGCAAAAGAGGGGCTGTGGAAAAAGCACCCAAAAAAGCAAAGGTCAATCTGTTAGCCGAAATCACAACTTAGTTTTTTGATGGATCCTAGAAGGAAAAGAAGGCAAAGTGGCTTGTTGAGATATCGAGCTCATCTAGTGAGGCGGTAGACATTGATGACCTGCTTGGAGGATAGGCCCCACACTTACACCACTGGCATGGTTGGTGAGATCATGGGTGATATGTGGCCAGTGGGATGACAGGCTATGTGACAGCCATTCTAGAGAGTGGCATAGTTATAGCACCAGCTCATTTAGTTGGGTTCACACTATAGAGAACCCTAGTATGTATTTGGTTGAGTACCTTTCATATTGTATGTACTCTTATCTTTGTATATGGTGTGTTGAGTGTTGAGTGAAGAAGAAGAAGATTTTCAGCCTCTCACCTTGTGTGCTCTCTTTTAGGGTTTTGTGAGTGTGTGTGTGTGCTTGCAAAGCTCAAGCTCTCTTCTCCCCTGCATCTTTTTATGGTATCAGAGCTTGGTTCATGCTAGGGCTGAGCTGCAAGCAAGAGAAGCACAGGAAGCGGTACGAGGGTAAGAGCTTCAACTACTCTTCCCTATTTGTGTTGGTAACTACACCCTTGTCGGGAGCTCTATGGGAGACACCGAAATGATCTTTGATTGGGGAGATTTCTTCGCGGGAGTAAAGCTATAGGGCAACTATACTATCCTATAGGGGCATCGTTTTTTGGGCCGAAAATGCATTTTGGGCACGTTTGGAGGACCTCTGTTGTTTAGAAAGCAGGCAATTTCGAGCACTGCAGGTAAGTCATCAATTCTCTACAAAACTCTATTTTAAGAATTTCATGAAGATAGATTGGTTGTGCAGACACTGTGTGTGTTACAAGAAGGTCAACAGTTGCCATTGGGTGTATGTATGCACATTGAGGTCATTGGTTGTGACATTTGAGTGTACTACAGTACCGCTATGCAGAAAATACAGCAATTTGTGCAGGGCAAACTAGAGTGCTATTTCTGGTAAATTTGTGTTTCTGGCAAGATGTCAAATGATGGCATAAACAGGATTGCTGAGAAACTTGATAAGAACAACTTCGGTTCAGGTTGATGAATTTCCTGATGGGAAAGGGTTATTGGGACTACATAGAAGGTGAGCATGAAGAGGCACCGGAGATACCGGAGATCAATCCGACTACTGCAGAAGTGAAAGAGTTCAAGGATTGGAACCAAGGAGCCAGAAAAGTTATAAATTGGCTCTCTATCAGTATACAGGATACCATGATTGGGCACATTCAGGATGCCAAGTCCCCCAAGGAGGAGACGTGGGACACCTTGGTAAAACTCTATGAAACAAATACCAAGGCACGAAAGATACAGTTGAAGAATGAACTTCATACTGTGGAGAAAAAGGATATGTCTGTGAATGACTATGCATTGAAGATAAAGGGTATTGTGGAATCCCTTGCATCTATTGGTGTTTCAATAGATGATGATGATAAGGTGGAAGTCTATCTATGTGGTCTCGGGCCACAATACAAGGCGTTCAAGATGTCTATTCAGACTCGGGAAAACATTCCCAATTTCACAAATTTGGTGTCTATGTTGATTATAGAAGAGAAGAGCTTGGGTGAAGACCAATAGTCTTCACAAAACAAAAACAGTTTAGAGCAATAGGCCTTCTACACAAGTTCAGGAAGAGGACGAGGAAGAGGAGGCTATGGACGTAGTCAAGGAGGTGGTCGAACAGATAATCAGAATTATGGCCAGTAGTAGCAACAACAACAGTCCCAGAATTTACAACAACAACAATAACACACAGGTGGAAGAGGCCAATTCAGAGGCAGGGGGAGTCAAAGAGGTAGTGGAAATTGGCAAAGGCATCATAATGATACACGTGGATGCTTTTATTGTGGTAAGCCTGGACATGTGCAGGCAAATTGTTATAAGAAGCAGGCTGACATGCAAAATGGGAAATTGCAGCAAAACAACTATGCATCCTCGAGAAGAAACAATGAGGATAATGAAAGGTTGTTTGTTATGCAGCATGTCATGAATGCCATATCTGAAAATGTTGAAGCAGCACATAAAGATGATGTATGGTATGTTGATTCAGGTACTTCGAACCACATGACAAGTCATGGGGAGTGGTTCAACGAGATGAAAAACCTTGAAAGACCAGGTTTTGTGTGTGTGGAAACAGGGGATGACATTGCTCATCCAATTGCCCATGTTGGAGATGTGCCATTGTCTATGCAGGATGGCAAAGTGAAGTACCTTGCAGATGTACTTCATGTTTTGAACATAACAAAGAATTTGGTTTCAATTGGCCAGATGATTGAGCAGGGTTTTGAAGGTTTGGTTTAACCCTGATGGTTGTTATGTTGAAGACTTTAAAGTGCAGCTTGGTTGCAAAAGGCAACAGAGTGGGGAGAATATTTACATTGAATGTAAACATGCCTGAAGTGAGTGCTGCGATGTTTGCAAATGGTTCAGGAATTGTTGCAGACACAAAAATTTGGCATAAAAGAATTGGACATGTGAATGTGCAGAGAATGAAGTCTATGCAAACTAAAGGAATTGTGACAGGGCTACCAAAGTTTAAAGTTGAAGGTATGCAGAGAATATGTGAAGCATGCCAATTTGGAAAGCAAACAAAGCATGTATTTTCACGTAACAGAAATGTGAGCAGAAATACACTGGATGTTGTGCATTCAGATGTATGGGGTCCTACGAAGACCATGTCTATGGGAGGCTGCAGGTATTATGTGACATTTATTGATGACCACACAAGGAAAGTGTAGGTATACTTCATGAAGGAGAAGAGTGAGGTGTTCACTCATTTTTAGAATTTCAGAGTTATGGTTGAAAAGCAATCAGGGAAATATGTAAAGTGCCTAAGGTCAAATGAAGGGGGAGAGTACTTCTCCAATGAGTTCTCTGAATTTTTGAAGAAGAATGGTATTCGGAGACAGCTTACATGCAGGTACACTCCGCAGCAAAATGGAGTTGCTAAGTAGAAAAGTAGGCACATTGCTGAGATTGTGCAAGCATTGATGGAAGAGAAGAACATGCCGTATAGCTATTGGGCTGAGGCTATTTCTACAGCAGTTTACATCATAAACAGGACTCCAACTGCAGTCATACATGATGTAACTCTAGAGGAGAGGTTAACTGGCAGAAAACCTGATTTGTCTCATCTGAAAGTTTTTGGATGCATTGCATATGTGCATGTGCCAGATGAGCTGAGAACTAAGCTGGATCCAAAAGCGGAAAAATGTGTGTTTATTGGATACTCCCTTGAGCAAAAGGGATACATGTGTTATAACCTTGCTACACGTGAGTTGAGGGTAAGTAGGGATGTTGTCTTGGATGAGATGAGTAGCTGGTATGCTACTGAAAAAGAAGCTGTTGGGGCTGATGTGAGTGGAAATGTGGTTGCACAGAATACAAGTCAGCAATCACAGTCTTTGAGTGAACTAGGAGAGTCCTCATCTAGTGGTTCAGTTGATAGACCATGGAGTGGAAAGCTGTGTCATAATACCAGTTCTGCAAATGTGATTAGTACATCACGTAAAGGAAAAGAGAAAGTGGTTGAGCCCCTTAGTATGCCTAGTATGCATGAGAAAAATGTGTGTTTATTGGATACTCCCTTGAGCAAAAGGGATACTCCCTTGAGCAAAAAGGGATACATGTGTTATAACCCTGCTACACGTGAGTTGAGGGTAAGTAGGGATGTTGTCTTTGATGAGATGAGCAACTGGTATGCTACTGAAAAAGAAGATGTTGGGGCTGATGTGAGTGGAAATGTGGTTGCACAGAATACAAGTCAGCAATCACAGTCTTTGAGTGGACTAGGAGAGTCCTCATCTAGTAGTTCAGTTGATAGACCATGGAGTGGCAGGTTGTGTCATAATACCAGTCCTGCAAATATGATTAGTACATCACGTAAAGGAAAATAGAAAGTGGTTGAGCCCCTTAGGATGCCTGACATTTCTGTAGGGCATTCTCATGTTGATGGAGATTCTAGTGGCTCAAAGATGAGCCTTGATGAGGAGCTTGGGATACCAGCCTATGAGAACACCTAGTGTAAAGAAGGCTATAAAAGTCATGAATGCAAAGTTACGAAGATCTGGGAGAGTGAAGAATCCTGTGCAGAGGTTTACCTATGATGGTTATGTGGCACATCACTATGCATACATGGCAAAGGTTGTGCAGGTTGTAGAGCCCACATGCATTGATGAGGCTGTTGGAAATGTGTGTTGGGAGAAAGCTATGGAGGAGGAGATGGATGCACTTTATGGAAATGAGACTTGGGATTTAGTGCAATTGCCTGAAGGCAAGAAAGCCATTGGATGCAAGTGGGTGTGCAAAGTAAAACATAACAATGATGGAAGCATAAGCAGGTACAAGGCTAGATTGGTAGCCAAAGGATATGCGCAGACATATGGCATTGATTATGAGAAAACTTTCAACCCAGTTGCCAAGATGGCAACAGTGAGAGTTGTGATAGCAGTGGCTGCATCAAAGAAATGGTCTTTACATCAAATGGATGTAAAGAATGCATTCTTGCATGGGGATTTGCAAGAAGAGGTGTATATGTTGCAACTACCTGGTTATGAGGATGTGAGTCACCCCGAGCATGTTTGCAGGTTGAAGAAAGCCTTGTATGGCTTAAAACAAGCACCAAGAGCATGGTTTGACAAGATTTCTGGATATCTTGTCACTATTGGCTTTCATATAGGCAATGCAGATTTCTAACTATATGTGAGACACAGCCATAGAGGGGTTGTGCTTGTTGTCATCTATGTAGATGACTTGATCATTACGGGAGACCATGATGTAGAGATCTTTGATGTAAAGATCTTACTTCGTTCGACATAAGTTTGAGACGAAGGATCTGGGGGAGCTCAGATATTTCTTAGGCATTGAGGTGATTAGGTCACCACATGGTATTGGATTACTACAGAGATAGTATGGCCTTGACATGTTGTCCAAGTATGGTATGACAGGCTGTAAGCCTATCTCAGTGCCACTGGATCAGAATGGCAAGTAGAGTGCAGATTCAGGAGAGATTTTGGAGGATCCTACTATGTATAAGCACATAGTAGGAAGCTTGATCTACATGACGATCACCAGGCCGGATTTGAGCTATGCTATTGGGTTGGTGAGTCAGTTTATGCAGGTTTCTCGGAAGCCACATTTGGATGCATTGAGACGCATACTAAGTTATGTGAGGTCTACTTTGCATTGTGGACTATTTTATGAAATTGGGATAGAGATATGTGTACATGGGTACACAGATGCTGATTGGGCT
This sequence comes from Cibotium barometz, assembly GCF_041138505.1. NCBI lineage: Eukaryota > Viridiplantae > Streptophyta > Polypodiopsida > Cyatheales > Cibotiaceae > Cibotium > Cibotium barometz. Next base: position 11,284,404 of record NC_141072.1, on the reverse strand, counting down.
GGTAGTATCTTAGATAGAAGATCTACTAGTGGCTTCATGTTTTCTTTGGGGAGTGCTGTTGTGACTTGGAGCAGCAAGAAGCAGCCTACGGTTGCTCTATCTAATACAGAGGCCGAGTATAGAGGTGCTGCTATGGGGCAGCATGTGAGGTAGCTTGGTTAAGAAAGCTACTTGCAGATTTGGGTCTATTAGTGGATAGACAAGTTGTCATTTTCTGTGACAACATTAGCAGTATACAATTGGCCAAGAACCCATTTTTTCATGCTCGTACAAAGCATATAGATGTCCACTACCATTTTGTGAGAGAGAAGGTCTTGGTAGGAGAGGTTGACCTTGTTTATGTCAGCACATAGGATCAAGTAGGTGACATCTTCACAAGCATTGGGTACAGAGAAGCTCAGCAGATTCAGGGCTTTGCTTGGTGTACATGAGATGGAGTTGAGCTCGAGGGGGAGTGTTGAGATATCGAGCTCATCTAGTGAAGCAGTGGACACTGATGACCCGCCTGGAGGATACACTTACACCACTGGCATGGTTGGTGAGATCATGGGTGATATGCGGCTAGTGGGATAACAGGCTGTGTGATAGCCATTCTAGAGACTGGCATAGTTATAGCGCCAGCTCATTTAGTTGGGTTCACACTATAGAGAACCCTAGTATGTATTTGGTTACTCAAGTACCTTTCATATTATGTGTACTCTTATCTTTGTATATGGTGTGTTGAGTGTTGAGTGAAGAAGAAGAAGATTTTCAGCCTCACCTTGTGTGCTCTCTTTTAGGGTTTTGTGAGTGTGTGTGTGTGTGCTTGCAAGAGCCAAGCTCTCTTCTCCCTTGCATCTTTTTATGGCCTTGCCAGTCAAGATGCAATGGCTAATGAAAGGTGCGGAGACACTAGCATCGGAAGAACGTGTAGAAGCATAGAAGTGGGTGGATTACCCAAGGAGGCTCACAGAAGCAAAACACCAGCCGTATGATCTATGGGAAGATCTGAAGCGGCAGCCAATACACGTCGGTGGAATAGTTACTCAGATTGGTGCCAAGTTTCAGGGAGCAGCTAATTTGTCACTTGAAACCTCAGGGAGAGGAGATGCCACCTTTGCAGTTGTTGTTGTTGGAAGCCCCGAATATTGAAAAGGCAAATACCCCACCAAGGGAAGCCCCCATTTATGATGAAGCCATCCCAATGATCCAGGTCAAATTGGTCGAAGTGGATATAGCAGAAGTTTTGTTGGATGGCGGTTTCAAAGTTAATATCCTATCAGATGCAACATGCAGCATGCTCGGATTGAGCAGATAGGAGCCCGTGCCATTCACTGTCAAAATGGTGGATCACTGGTGAGTGCAGCAACTTGGATTAATCTAGGATCTCACACTGGAGGTATCTGGATAGAGTTTCCAGATAGCAGTTTCTCCAAATGGAAGATATCAAAGGCGCTTATCCAATGTTGCTCGCCAGACCCTGGCTCTGCCAAGCGCAGATCAAGAAATATTAGGACATGGATATGATTACTATCCAACATTGGAAAGAAGAAAATACATATCTCGATCGCCACCAGCAAGCGAAAGGTGGAGAAAACAGCCTGGTCGAAAGTAGCCGAAGGAGTCATGCTGGAAGGGCTAGACCTCAATGAAGAGGAGGAGGAGTATCTCCACCTTTTGCCAGCAGGCGAAAGGTGGAGAAAACAGCCTGGTTGAAAGTAGCCGAAGGAGTCATGCTGGAAGGGCTAGACCTCAATGAAGAGGAGGAGGAGTATCTCCAACAAAATGCTAATTTGATCAACCTATTTGAGGTTGATGTAGTCTGGATAATGGACAATATATCGACCAAGCAGTCTGCACAAGGATAAGGTTCCCAAGGATCAGTCCGCTCCACGAATGAACACAGTTTGGAGAAAGCAGAAGATTTTTACGAGGCTCTAGCTGAGGAAGGCACTACTCTGAGCCTACAGCAACTCATTGCGGTAGAAAAAGCTTTTGACAAAGATCTCAGGCACTCCAAGAGAGTCAAAGAGGATGAATTGATGGAAATGAACCTCAGAGCTGACAATGACCCCAAGATGGTCCTGGTCAATGCCAAGCTAGACATTAAGCTCTGCATGAAGAAGTCTAGGTGTTGCTCACTTCTTTCAAAGATGTGTTTTTTGGAGCTACACCGAGATGAAAGGGATTGATCCCAGCTTTTACCAACACCAGATCAATCTAAAGGAAGATGATGCCATCCCTATCTAGCAACACAGATACCGGATGAACCCGAATTATGCCAAAATGGCAAACGAAGAAATAGATAATCTGCTACAAGTTGGATTCATATATCCGATCGATCAGGCAACATGGTTGTCCCCAATCGTAATAGTACCCAAGAAAAACCAAAAATTGAGGGTTTGTATAGATTACCAGAAGCTAAATGCAGCAACCATCTCATATCCTTTTCCCTTGCCATTCATAGATTCCATGCTTGATGCTGTGTAGAGCAGGCCATGAGATGTATTTATTCCTAGATGGGTTTAGTGGATATAATCAAGCTCGAATGGCCCCAAAAGATCGGGAGAAAATAGCTTTCATCATCACAAAACGGGGAGCTTTTGCATCAAACGTCATGACTTTTGGCTTCAAGAATGCTCCCGCCACATTTCAACGCATGGTCCAAGAAATTTTTGCTGATTTTATGACAACCTTCATGCAAGTATTCATTGATGACTTTAGTGTTTTTGGCAAAACATTCCAACATTTGATGCACCTACAGCTATGCTTGGCCAAATGCAAGCTCTCCAAGTTAAGTCTGAATCAAGCCAAATGTGCCTTTGCTATCTCCAAAGCGGAATGCTACTAGGCCACATCATTTCCAAAGAAGGAATAACAATCGACCAGGCCAAGGTCGAGGTGATCCGAAAAGCTCCAACTCCAACAAATGAGAAAGAGCTAAGAAGATTTTTAGGACAAGTCTGATGGCACAGTCGAATGCTCAGATACCTTGCCCATAGGTTGCCCCCCTAAATCAAAGTATGGTGCAGATCAAAACATCTTTGAGGCCAAGCAATTAAGGCATGCAAATTTCAATTGGATAGAGGAATGCGACATCGCATTCTGGCGTATCAAGCTCATGCTATCAGAAGCAGCAGTTGTCCAACCCCCAAACTAGGACCTGCCCTTTCATTGAGTCTTTGTGGATGCCTCTCATGTCGCAATTGGTAGTGTGCTGATGCAAGAGGCTGAGAAGAAATGGTTTCAACCTATCTACTATGCAAGTCGTAGGCTCTCTAATGCTGAGTGGAACTACCCAACCTATCTACTACGCACGTCATAGGCTCTCTAATGCTGAGTGGAACTACTCAACCACACACGGAGAAGCCCTTGGCATGATCTACCCCCAGTAACCAAGTTTCAGCACTACCTATTGGGTAATAAATCTACCTTTCATGTGGATCACACTGCCTTGTTGTATTTGATAAATAAGTAGTCTATCAAGAAAGCTAGCTAGATGGATACTAATACTCCAAGAATTTGAGTTCACAATAGTGCACACCCCAAGAGCCAATCATACAGTGGCAGATTATTTATCCCAGCTTGAGTCCAAAGAAACCCCAACCAGAGTAGCAGATGCATTGCCTACTGGGATGCTGAGCTATTCAAAACTGACACAGTCATCCCCATCCCCCAGACACGGTATGATGAAATGCTAACATTTGTTGTCATAGGTCTGATGGTTTACTTTTCTATAGCTCTCTCTCTCTAACTCTCTTTCTCTTTAACTCTCTGTAACTCTCTCTCTCTCTCTCTCTCTCTCTCTCTCTCTCTCTCTCTCTCCAACTCTCAAACTCTCTTACTCTTTGTAACTCTCTCTATTTCTCTCGAACTAGGTAACTCTTTCTCTAACACTCTCTCTCTCTCTCTAACACTCATGCCCCCCCCTCTCTCTCTCTCTCTCTCTCTCTCTCTCTCTCTCTCACACACACACACACACACACACACACACTATCTCAATCTCTCTTACTTTCTCTAACTCTCTTAAATTGAACATCTCTCCCTCTAATAGACATTCTCTCTCTAACTCCTTGTCTCTCTTGTTACCTCTCTCTAACTCTCTTTCTCTTTCTAACACTCTCTCTCTCTCTCTCTCTCTCTCTCTCTCTCTCTCTACCTTTCTCTTACTCACTCTCTAAATCTTTCTAATGCTTTTTCTAACTCTCTCTAACTCTTTGTAGCTCTCTCTCTCTCTCTCTCTCTCTAACTCTCAAATTGGCCATCTCTGTCTCTTTCTCTCTCTTCAACACACACTCTCCCCCTCACTCTCTCTCTCTCTCTCTCTCTCTCTCTCTCTCTCTCTCTCTCTCTCTCTCGCTCTCTCTCCAACTCACTCTCTTTACCTTTCTCTAACTCACTTTTTAACACTCTCTATAATTCTATCTCTACCTCATTCTCACTCACCCTATCTCTCTCTTTAACTCTCTGAAGATCTCTTCCTCTCTCTAGTTCTCTATTTCTCTCAAACTAGCTAACTCCCTCTCTAACACTCTGTAACACATGTTCCCTCTCTCTCTCTCTCTCTCTCTCTCTCTCTCTCTCTCTCTCTCTCTCTCTCTCTCTCTCTCTCTCTCTAACTCTCCATAATTCTCTCTCTTTACCTTTCTCTAACTCACTCACTCTCTAACTATATGTAACTCTCTCTCTCTCTCTCTCTCTCTCTCTCTCTCTCTCTCTCTCAATATGTCTAACCGTCTATTCCCAACCCTCTCTCTCTCTTTAACTCTCAATCTCTCTTACTCTCTCTAAGGCCCTATATTTCTCTCTCTAACTCTCCCTCTAACTTTATCTCTAACTATGTCCCTCTCTCTCTCTCTCTCTCTCTCTCTCTCTCTCTCTCTCTCTCTCTCTCTCTCTCTCTCTCTCTCTCTCTCTCATTATCTATCTATATCTCTCTAACTCTCTATAACTCTCACTCACACTCTCTCTAACTCTATCTCTACCTCACTCCCTCACTCACTCTCTCTAATTCTCTTCCAACCCCTCTCTCTCTCTCTCTCCCTCTCTCTCTCTCCCTCTCCCTCTCCCTCTCCCTCTCTCTCTCTAACTCTCTCAATCTCTCTTACCCTCTCTAATTGTCTAGGTATCTCTCGATCTAGTTAACTCTCTCTCTCTCTCTCTCTCTCTCTCTCTCTCTCTCTCTCTTTAACACTCACTCTCTATCTAACTTTCTTTCTCTAATTCTCTCTTTCTAACTCCCTCTCTCTCCTTAATTCTCTCAATCTCTCTTACTATCTCTCTATTTCTCTCTAACTCTCTCTCTTTCTCTCAAACTAACCAACTCTCTCTCTAGTTCTCTCTAACTGTCTCTCTCTCTCTCTCTCGCTCTAACCTACTATCTTTATCTTTCTCTCTCTCTCTCTCTAACTTTCTCTCTCTATCCACTCTCTCTCTCTCTCTCTCTCTCTCTCTCTCTCTCTCTCTCTCAAACTCTCTCTATTTCTCTCGAACTAGCCAACTCTCTAACTCTCTCTCACACACACACTCACACACTCTCTCTTGCTCTCCCTCTAACTCTAATTCTCCTCTCTATCTCTAACTCTCCTCTCTCTAACTCACTCTCTTTACCTTTCTCTACCTTACTCTCTATTTCTAATTCTCTCTTTCTAAAACTCTCTCTCTCTCTCTCTCTCTCTATTTAATTATCTCAATCTCTCTAACATTCTCTCTAAATCTCTCTATTTCTAAAACTCTCTCTCTCTCTCTCTCTCTCTCTCTCTCTCTCTCTCTCTCTCTCTATTTAACTATCTCAATCTCTCTTACGTTCTCTCTAAATCTCTCTATTTCTTTTAAATTGGCGAACTCTCTCTCTCTCTCTCTCTCTCTCTCTCTCTCACGCACACGCACACACACACACACACATTCTGTCTCCAACTCTCTCTCTTTACCATTCTCTAACTCTATCTAACAGTCTTTCTTTCTACCTCACTCTCACTCCTCTCTTTAACACTCTCTCTCTTTCTCTAGCTCACTCTCACTCACTCTCTTTTGAACTCTCTCTCTCTCTCTTTAAAAGAGGACCCTCACACTACCTTTCTGCCACCCACAAGTGGGGTAGATTGGCTAGTGCAAGGGCCCTTATATAAAGGCCATGATCCACCTAAGTTCAAGTTCCATCGTTGGTCGTATATGCCCTCGTGTTGCATTCTACCGACGTTAATACCTCTCTCTCTCTCTCTCTCTCTCTCTCTCTCTCTCTCTCTCTAACTGTACCATCTCAATCTCTCTCTCTCTAGCTATCTCTATTTCTCTCGAGTTGCCCAACTCTCTCTCTCTCTCTCTCTCTCTCTCTCTCTCTCTCTCTCTCTCTTCTCTCTCTCTCTCTCTCTCTCTCTCTCTAATTTTATCTTTCTAGCTCTCTCTAACTCTCTCAATATCTCTTACTCTCTCTATTTCTCTTGAATCAACCAACTCTCTCTCTCTCTATCTCTCTCTCTCTACATATCACTAACTCACTCTCTTTTTTGAACTCTATAATTCTCTCTCCACCTCACTCTCACGCACTCTATCTCTCTCTCTTTAACTCTGTCAAGCTCTCTTACTCTCTTTAACTCTCTAACTCATTCTTTTTACTTTTCTCTAACTCTCTCTCTCTCTCTCTCTCTCTCTCTCTCTCTCTCTCTCTCTCTCTCTCTCTCTCTATATATATATATATATATATATAACTATCTATAACTCTTTCTCTACATTACTCGCCGCTTAACTTTCTCTCTCTAACCCCTCTCTCTCTCTCTCTTCCTAACTCTCTCTTTCAACTTAACTCTCTTAGTCTCCCTTCCTCTCTCTAACAGTCTCTATTTCTCTCAATTTGGCTAACTCTCTCTCAAACTCTCTATATCAAACTCTCTCTCTCTAAGACTCTCTCTCCTTCTAACTCTCTCTCTCTCTCTAAGACTCTCTCTCCTTCTAACTCTCTCTCTCTCTCTCTCTCTCTCTCTCTCTCTCTCTCTCAATGTCTAACCCTCTAGCTCCCAAATAACATTAACATATATATATATATATATATATATATATATATATATATATATATATATATATATATATATATATATTGTATAGTAGTATAGTATAGAAGAGTAATAATATATTATAGTATCTAACACTCTCTAACTATATATCTCTTTCTCTCTCAATACTCTCTCTACCTCTCACTCTCTAACTCTATTTCTCTAGTTGTCTCTCTCTAACTCTCTCTATCTCTCTTAATCTCTCTTACTCTCAGTAACTCTCTCTCTACCTCTCACTCTTGAAGGATATATGGTTGCATAGGTTGAAAACCTAAGCTACGAGGGATCAAACAGATCCATGGCAAGTGTGTATGTACACACACACACACACACACACACACACACACACACACACACACACACACAATGATCAGCCCTAGAGAGAGTGATTTTATTGCACGACTCAATGAAATGTTTGATTAGAGAGTAATTTTGCTTCACCAAGTACAATGCTTTTATAGCCTTTGGAGGCTTATCTAGATGACACAAGCAATGATGTCAAATAGGTATAATATCTAGATATTCCAACCATTATGAGAGTGGTTTCACACACACACACACACACACACACACACACACACACACACACACACACACAATATATAGCCTTAGAGGAACCGTTCACACATGGACGTCCACACACACACACACACATAATATCTAGAGTGGTTTCACACACACACACATAATATATAGCCTTAGAGGAACCGTTCACACATGGATGTCCACACATCAAAAGAATCGAAATACCCAACAAATCCCCCCTCGAAGCAAAGGTGGGAGTGTGATGAGGAACTTTCAATGCTCCAACTTTGGTCCGAACTTGGCATGTTCTAGTTTGCAGGCTAAGGGTTTCACGTAACTTGCCTTAGAGGCTAGTGAGCATGTCCTCGCATGTCCTAAAGTAGCTTAGAGGCTCAACACTAGCATGGCTCAGAGGCTTATCCTAGCATGGCTCAGGGGTTTATGTAGGTTGTCTCTAACTTAGGGGCCAAGGTAACTCTGAGAGTTAGTGAAACATGACCTATACTAGTTTCATACACAATAATCCCCCCTCGCTTTGATCAGGGATAACATAGTATTATGGGAGATGATTGACTCAAAGCACACATGCACTAATCATTACGTCTCATTTTAGATTTATTCCGGGTAGAGTATCCCACATACACACATTATTTATTCATATTTTGGGGTATTACCTAGGCAGAGAATCCTTGACACTCACACACATAAAAAACTAAACAAAAATGGCAAGGAAGAGGGATCCCCCGTCACTTAAAAGAGTGTCGATGAACGAGATTCCTTCTATGATGGCATTTCCAAGCCTCCATTGCTTGGGGTGCATAGGTAAATACCGATGATGAAGCTCTGAAGGCCATGTTGAAGATGATGAGTTTGTTGAAGCTCATGTGACAATGAAGCGGGGCTCAAATTACATATAAATGCTTCTTTTATAGACCCCATTTCAATAAACCCTTATTAAAGGTCTTTTACACCAAAAAATAAAGCTTGGAGCCTTATGGTTATTGAACCCCACAAATTTTGTTGTTGTCGAGGTCAACAAGGCGATGTGTAAGAGCATGGCAGGCGGTTGCTTATTAAAGCTGATAAGCTTAACACAACAACACATGGTCGGTGGTAAGAAGAGATACTAGGAAACGATGCGAAGGAATGTAGCACTTGTGGCATCACGACGCATGAGAAGGATGTCACCTCAGAGCAGCTGTGTGAAGGGAAGCGATAGGAGAAAAAAAAGAATGACGAGTGCTTGCTAGGTGTAGTGGCATGCAGGAAGCTCTAATACCAAATGAAGGATATAGGGCTACACAGGTTGAAGACCTAAGCTACGGTAGATCAAATAGATCCATGGTGAGTGTGTTTGTACACAGAGAGCTAGAGAGAGAGCTAGAGAGAGAGAGAGAGAGAGAGAGAGAGAGAGAGAGAGAGAGAGACCAGCTCTAAAGAGAGTGACTGTATTGCACAACTCAATGAAATGTTTGATTAGAGAGTAATTTTGCTTCACCAAATACAATGCTTTTATATCCTTTGGAAGCTCATCTAGACGACATAGGCAATGTTGTCAAATATGTATAATATCTAGATATTCCAACCACCATAAGAGTGGTTTCACACACACTTATAATATTTAGCCTTAGCGGCTGTTCGAACACACACGAGAAGCTCCAAAAATAACCAACCACTCTCACTCTAACTCTCTCTTTACTCTCTCTCTCTCTCTCTCTCTCTCTCTCTCTCTCTCTCTCTAACTCTCTCAATCTCTCTTACTCTCTCTAACTCCCTCTATTTCTCTCTCTAACTCTCTCTCTCTCTCTCTCTCTCTCTCTCTCTCTCTATCTATCT